>NC_052945.1:8013888-8332500 GCF_013358895.1 Oreochromis aureus | reverse complement strand
TGCAGAAAGGTGCGACAAAGAAGGTGCATAAGAAATACAGCAAGCTGTCCATACCTGAGGCCTTGAAACTGCCAAGCAAAGACTCACAGCCTTGGCCACCCGCTTGAGGAGGTACACCAGAGAGAGAGAGGCAGGAGAATAAACCAGCTGTTCTTCACAGAACCAGCAAAGGTGTACTCTCAGTGGCAAGGAACAATAACAGAACAGCACCACCAAGGCTGGAGACGGAGCAATACTGGAAGAGCATATGGGAGAAGGACGCAACCCATAACGGCAATGCTCAGTGGCTAGTGGATCTGAGGGCAGACCATAGCGACCTCCTGAACAGGGTCCAGTAACCATCACAGTGGCAGATATCCAAGAAAGGGTCTCCAGTATGAAGAGTTGGACAGCACCAGGGCCCGACATGGTTCACGCCTACTGGCTGAAGAAGCTGACTGCACTCCACGGCGTCTGGCAGCACAAATGAACCAGCTGCTAGTTAACGAGAGACACCGGAATGGCTAACCAAGGTCGGACGGTCCTGATCCCCAAGGACCCCAAGAAAGGACCGGTCCCATCCAACTACCGACCAATAACCTGCCTCAGTACCACATGGAAGCTCCTGTCAGGCATCATATCGGCTAAGATGAACAGGCACATGGGTCAATACATGAGCGGGGCACAGAAAGGGATTGGCAAGAATACCAGAGGCGCAAAACACCAGCTACTGGTAGACAGAACGGTCAGCCGAGACTGCAAGACCAGACTGACCAACCTGTGCACTGCCTGGATTGATTACAAGAAGGCCTATGACTCAGTGCCCCACAGCTGGATACTGGAATGCCTAGAATTGTACAAGATCAACAGGACCCTAAGAGCCTTCATCAGGAACTCAATGGGGATGTGGCGTACAACACTACAGGCCAACTCCAAGCCCATAGCACAAGTCACCATCAAGTGCGGGATCTACCAAGGAGATGCTCTGTCCCCACTGCTGTTCTGCATAGGCCTGAACCCCTCAGTGAGATCATTAACAAGACTGGCTACGGATACCGACTACGAAACGGAGCGGTTGTCAGCCACCTCCTGTACATGGATGACATCAAGCTGTATGCCAAGAGTGAACGAGACATCGATTCACTGATACACACTACCAGGCTATACAGCAATGACATTGGAATGTCGTTCGGACTGGAGAAGTGTAGTCGGATGGTAACAAAAAGAGGGAAGGTAGTCAGAACTGAGGGGATTGAACTACCAGAAGGCAACATTGCAGACATAGAGGACAGTTACAAGTACCTGGGGATCCCGCAAGCGAATGGGAACCATGAAGGGCGCTAGGAAAGCTGCAACCACCAAGTACCTGCAGAGGGTCAGGCAAGTCCTGAGGAGTCAGCTGAACGGTAAGAACAAGATCCGGGCCATCAACACCTACGCCCTGCCCGTGATCAGGTACCCTGCTGGGGTAATAGGCTGGCCAAAGGAGGAGATAGAAGCCACTGACATAAAGACAAGAAAGCTCCTTACCATGCATGGAGGGTTTCACCCCAAGTCCAGCACCCTGAGGCTGTATGCTAAGCGGAAGGAAGGGGCGGGGGACTGGTGAGTGTCAGCACCACAGTCCAGGATGAGACAAGAAACATCCACGAATACATCACGAAGATGGCCCCAACTGACAGCGTGCTCAGTGAATACCTCAGGCAGCAGAAACCCAAGAAAGAGGAGGAAGGCGAGGAACCATCATGGAAGGACAGGCCCCTGCACGGTATGTACCACCGGCAGATAGAGGAGGTGGCTGATATCCAGAAATCCTACCAGTGGCTGGACAAAGCTGGACTGAAAGACAGCACAGAGGCACTAATCATGGCAGCACAAGAACAAGCTCTGAGTACAAGATCCATAGAGGCTGGGGTCTATCACACCAGGCAAGACCCCAGGTGCAGGCTGTGTAAAGATGCCCCAGAGACAATCCAGCACATAACAGCAGGGTGCAAGATGCTAGCAGGCAAGGCATACATGGAGCGCCATAACCAAGTGGCCGGCATAGTGTACAGGAACATCTGTGCCGAGTATAACCTGGAAGTCCCGAGGTCAAAATGGGAGATGCCCCCAAGGGTGGTGGAGAATGACCGAGCTAAGATCCTGTGGGACTTCCAGATGCAGACGGACAAAATGGTGGTGGCTAACCAACCGGACATAGTGGTGGTAGACAAACAGAAGAAGACGGCTGTAGTGATCGATGTAGCGGTTCGAATGACAGCAATATCAGGAAGAAGGAACACGAGAAGCTGGAGAAATACCAAGGGCTCAGAGAAGAGCTCGAGAGGATGTGGAGGATGAAGGTGACGGTGGTCCCCGTGGTAATCGGAGCACTAGGTGCGGTGACTCCCAAGCTAGGCGAGTGGCTCCAGCAGATCCCGGGAACAACATCGGAGATCTCTGTCCAGAAGAGCGCAGTCCTGGGAACAGCTAAGATACTGCGCAGGACCCTCAAGCTCCCAGGCCTCTGGTAGAGGACCCGAGCTTGAAGGATAAACCGCCCGCAGGGGCGTGCTGGGTGTTTTATATATATGTGTGTGTGTGTGTGTGTGTGTGTGTGTGTGTGTGTGTGTGTGTGTATTGCTCATGTTTCCTCATGCAAAATGAAACGCGTATAATATAGAATAAAAATGAGTGATATTTAATCAAAATTAATCCACAGTAACCCTGTGATGAATCTGATTAAACATTTTAATTGTTTGACAGCACTAATATATATTATATATTAATGTATACTTACCTATTAGTCTGTCTTTTAGCACAGAAACTGTGCTAAAAGATTGAAGAAAATATTCAAATTCTCTTTCAATTTAAGCATACATTCTTTGTGTTTATTCTGTATTTACTTCATTATATTGCATAAATGTCAGTTACAAGCTTAAATATAAAGTTTAAAAAATGTCATTGCAACCAGGCTATTGATCAAGTAATTGCAATTAATCACAGAAAATTGTGATTAATTAGTTAATTTTTTTAATCTTTGGACAGCACTAATATACATATATATATGCAGTGTCATGGCTAATGCGGTGAGCCGTGTGGAGGAAATAAATGAGGACCCAAGAGCAGGCACTCGCTGAGATGCGAAGGAGGTTTATTGCAAAACGGAACTAAAGATAATCTATGCTGGGGGAAACTAAACAGCAAACCTGAACACGAAGGAAGGTGAGCAGAGGCACATGAAGGTTGACAGCAGGGAGAACACATGGTAGATACATAGACAGACCAGCGATCAGCACACCAGTTTACACGACTTAAATCCACACTGAAGAACACAGAGAGATTACACATTGGTGGGGAACACAGCTGGACCTGATGAGCCTGATGAGCCTGACGAGACGAGGGGAAGCAAAACTGAATACACTGACATTTATTTTGGACCTTCAAAGTAAAACAGGAAACAAGAAACAATTCACAAAGACGCAGACTTGACACTGAACTAAACCTACATTAAACACAAGGGCACAAAAGCAAAACCTAAGAACTAAACCCTTAACCAGAAAAAACCGAAACATAGAATTATAATATTCAAAACAGGATAACTAAAGAATCAGAACATAAACCATAATACAGAAAAATACCAAAATACAAGAAACTGAAAATGCTGGGTCAAAATGACCCAGATCCGTGACATATATATGTATATATATATATACATATATATGGTTGCAGCTTTCCTAGTGGCTTCTTCGTGGTTCACATTTGCCTGTGGATCCCCAGGTAGTTGTAGCTGTCCTCTATGTCTGCAATGTTGCCTTCTGGTAGTTCGATCCCCTCAGTTCTGACTACCTTCCCTCTCTTTGTTATCATCTGACTACACTTCTCCAGTCCGAACGACATTCCGATCTCATTGCTTTATTTCCTACTGGTGTGCAATGTTGGTGAAGTTACTTGAAAAGAGTAATCAGTAACTAATTACTGATTACTTCCCCAAAAAAGTAATCCCGTTACTTTACTGATTACTTATTTTCAAAAGTAATTAATTACCTAGTTACTTAGTTACTTAGTTACTTTTTAAAAACACGATTTGAATAGGTGATAAAGCAATAGATCTTTCAGCCCAATTCTACTTTTTCTGCATAATCCATCATACAAAATGTAATCAAATGGAAACGTCTCTTTTTAAAACTTGGTTTTATTAGTTTTAATCTTTTAACTTTATGCATCAAGCAAAAATTAAATTATATGCAACATTCTCTGACTGGAAGAAATTTGTTTAACATTTAAACCTATTTTCTGCACATTCCAGCACATAAAATAAAATATTTTTTGTGTTTACACTCAGTCTTTCAAATAAATGCAAGTGAAACACAGCAGAAAATAAATAAAATCAAAGACTCAGCAGTCCTGTTGCTCTATTTTCACCTGTATAGCAGGCGGATGTTTGCCCTGGTGCAGGTGCCGCAGCGGTCAGTGGAAGAATCCGCGAGTTTGTCTGTGAATTTCTCATTCCGTGGTAGCGCACTCGGCGCTTGCTCGGAAGTTAAGGGGTTTTTTCGCTGTAAAGAGAAGTTTTCTTCCCATGCAGTGAACAGCGGACGCTAATGTTTTTGTCACTTTTTACGGAATCAAACTCAAAGTAAGGTCAGTACTTCCACGCTTTAAACGCTGCACGTTCATACTCTCTCCGCACTCGATATATTATCCATTGTTGATCTGCACACAGCTGTTGCCACAAACGTTGCACTCGCTTACGTCATTGTCATGAGACAATCTCGCAAAAAAATCATGGTTTTAGTATCGCAGTAACGCAGCGTGCTTACGCGAAAGTAACAGTAATCTAATTACCGTTTTTGCAATAGTAATCCCTTACTTTACTCATTACTTGAAAAAAGTAATCGGAATACAGTAACGCGTTACTTGAAATGCATTACTGCCCATCTCTGGTGGTGTGGATCAGTGAATCGATGTCTCGTTCACTCCTGGCATACAGTTTGATGTCATCCATGTACAGGAGGTGGCTGACAATTGCTCCATTCCATAGTCAGTATCCGTAGCCAGTCTTGTCAGTGATCTATATAGTGCCTCTAGTTTTGTGCGCGACATCCCCATTGAGTTCCTGATGAAGGCTCTTAGGGTCCTGTCGATCTTGTATAGGTCTAGGAACCAGGATCCAGGGGCATTGAGTCATAGGCCTTCTTGTAATCAATCCAGGCAGTGTACAGGTTGGTCAGCCAAGTCCTGCAGTCTCGGCAGACTGCTCGGTCTACCAGTAGCTGGTGTTTTGCGTCTCTGGTATTCTTGCCAATTCTTTTCTGTGCCCCACTCATGTATTGAGCCATATATCTGTTCATCTTAGCCACTTATAAAGTTTATCCTTCTTATTCTTCTGAATTATTTAAAGCTGAAAGACTTTGCTTTGGTGCAGGACTAACAGACTAACAGACTTGAGTATTCTTTTATCACTGCAGGTAATAATATGTGCATACTTGTTTGTTGCTTTCTATAATACTGTGGCGTGTTGGGGGAGCGGCTGTTCTCTCCCATCATGCCTTGGGAAATGTGCTGCTGTTTAATGTTCTTGTTTTGTTGTTTATGTTTATGTTGCTTTTGGCTGTTACATTGAATGTTGTGTTTATGCTGTAGTGAGTTCAATGACAGTTATTGTTGATGAAAGAATGTCGTACCATGAGTGAGTTCAGGCTTGTGTTTATTGACCCTCTGAAGCAGTGTGGTACCGAGGTGTGTTTTTAATAAAGAGCTCCCCCTACCAGTTTGGGGTTGAACTGCAATCTCTCTGTGAGCTTCTTTGTTGAGATTCCTCTGCATGCTACATTGGTGTCAGAAGTGGGATTCCAAGAGCATGGCCACTATTCTGGAAGAGGAGCTGAGGAAGATTGAGGAGCTTATCACTCGCCTGGAAGCGGTGAATGGAGCCCGACCGAAGAAGCAGGGGGAGATCCGGGCAGCAGCAAGCCAGCCAGTGGAAGATCTGTGGGGCTTGCCAGATGGAACCTCACAACCCCGCCCACTGGGAAGTTGTCGGAGCCGCCAAGGCATGCTGCAGGCTCCAGGACCACGAGCAGCCAGCCAGCCTCCGCTCATGGTGGTGCCGGGGAGCAGCACACCCTCACTGCTGGCAGCCGAGGGGGACAAGGCCAACTGTCTCCAGGACCCAGTACAGCTGCAGCCGCCATCCGGGGCTCCTGTCCGGGGGAGCATGAAGCTGCCACGCTATAATGGGGAAGCACCTCCAGAGACCTACCTTATCCAGGTACAGCTGGCTGCTCAGCTAAATGGATGGTCAACAGAGGAGACAGCTGTTCAAGTCGCCCTTGCCTTGGAAGGCAGGGCACTGCAGATCCTCACAGATCTTCAGCCAGAAGAACGTTTAAGTTGGCCTGCTGTTGCCAGAGCAATGCAGAGCAGGTTTGGCCTCCGTACACATGCGGATGATGCCCGAGATAAACTTGCTAGCTGCCCACGGAGACAAGAGGAGAGTCTGGGTGCCTATGCTGCTGACCTATGTCTTTATGCACGTAGAGGTACCCTGCTTTTGATGCTGCAGCGCAAGAAGAGCTTGCTCTCCAGGCTTTTGTCCGGGGTCTCCAGCCAAAACGACTACAAGAGCACATCCGTCTGCATGCACCAGAAACCCTGGCGGCAGCTCTAACTGAGGCCGAAAGAGTGGAGCATGTGCTCAGCCCAGGTGCACGCAGCCCTGGCATAAGTCACCAAGTGCGCCAAACAGACTACGAAAGGAGCGACCAGGAGGAGGAGGCCCGCCAAACCACCGACATACCACCCTGGCGATCTCGGCGAAGGAATAGACGAGGAGGAGGCCAATCCAGGGGTAACTGCCATCGGTGCGGAGAACCAGGTCACATCGCACGCTACTGTCCAGCACCAAGCCCACAAAGCCTGGCACCCCAGCTGCCGTTAAACTAAGGCGGGGTGGCACAACGGAGGAACTGCCCCCTGCAACCACTCTGCCCTCCAAATCACACTTGCGGGTTGGCCGGCTCGGCCAGGCACGAGGACTGTATCTGGACTGTGACCTTGCCGGCACCACCTGTAGAGCCCTGATAGACACTGGATCCACGCTTTCCTTGGTACAGGCCGGAGTCCTCCCTGGTACTGACGGCCCAAGACCGCAGGGGTTGGCAACCTACTCAACTCCACATCACCACAGTCACAGGGGAGCGTGCCAAGGTTAAGGGGAAAGATCCTCCCGGTGACTGTGGCTAACCGCACTGTTGACCACCAATTCTGGCTAGCCAGCATCCAGGACTGATGCATCATTGGTCTAGACCTGTTAGCCAAATGGGAGGCCACCGTGGACGTGTCCCGAGCAATCCTTTACCTGGGCACGGAGGCTGTGAAGCTCCACACCACCAAGGAAGTCCCGCTGCCTGCCTCCACTTTTTCAGCCAGCGTCAGGAAGCCTGAGGACCTGTCACCACTGGCGGTGGAAGGGGCCTCTCCTTCACCAGCGGTACAGCAACTGTCCACAGAGACCAAGCTAGCTGTCGAGGACCTATACCAGAGGAGCTGCGAGGGTCTCCAGGCTGATCAGCAACGGCAGCTGCGGGAGATACTCGACTTGTTTGCCGACATCTTTGCAGCCAAGGATGAGGACTGCATGCAAACCAGCCTGGTACAACACGACATTGACACTGGGGATGCACGGCCCATCCGCCTCCGCCCTCGTCGCCTTCCCCTTGCCAAGCGTGCCGCAGCAGAGCAGAAGGTCAGGGAAATGGCAGAGGCAGGCATCATAGAACCCTCAAACAGCCCCTGGGCGGCCCCAGCCGTACTGGTTCGGAAAAAGGATGGTACCTGGCGGTTTTGTGTCGACTATCGTCTACTCAACAGCATCACTCGCAAGGACTCCTACCCGTTGCCCCGGATTGATGATGCCCTCGACGACATTGCTGGGTCCTGCTGGTTCAGCTCCCTCGATTTGCGCAGTGGCTACTGGCAGGTGGAGCTGACGCCAGAGGCCCGCCCAAAGACTGCTTTCTCCATTGGCCAGGGACTGTGGCAGTTTAAGGTGATGCCCTTCGGCCTCTGCAATGCCCCAGCCACATTTGAGCGCCTAATGGAGAGGGTTCTGGCTGACATTCCCCGCGACCGCTGTGTGGTCTACCTGGATGACCTCCTCGTCCACGCAACAGACTTCGAGAAAGCCTTGGCTAACCTGACTGCGGTTTTCCATGCTATCCGCCAGGCTGGCCTTCGTCTCCACCCCAAAAAGTGCCACCTCTTCCGAAAGGAGACAACCTTCTTGGGTCACGTTGTCAGCGGAGCAGGGGTTTCCACCGACCCTGCAAAGGTGGCTGCTGTGAAGGACTGGCCCATTCCGGGCAACCCTGCTGAGTTGCGGAGCTTCCTTGGCCTGGCATCATACTACCGGCGGTTCGTCAAGGACTTTGCTACCATTGCAAGCCCCCTGCACCAGCTCACACAGAAGGGCCGGGAGTTCCGCTGGAGTGAGGACTGTGCCGTGGCATTTGATCGGCTCCGATCTGCACTGGTTGAGGCACCAGTGCTGGCCTACCCAGACCTGCAGCTTCCTTTTGTCGTGGACACCGATGCCAGCAACACGGGTGTGGGGGCTGTACTGTCGCAGGAAGGCCCTGAGGGGGAGCGGGTCATCTCCTACTACAGCCGTTCCCTCAGCAGACCAGAGAGGAACTATTGTGTCACCCGTCGAGAGCTGCTGGCCATCATCCTGGGTCTCCGCCATTTCAGACCCTACCTCTACGGGAAGAAGTTCCTCCTGCGCACAGACCATGCGTCCCTCACTTGGCTGCTCAGCTTTAAAGAACCGGAGGGACAGCTAGCCCGGTGGTTGGAGACGTTGCAAGATTACCACTTTGAGGTTCGTCACCGGGCGGGGCGCTCCACACCAATGCAGATGCCCTCTCCCGACGCCCTTGTGAGGAAAAACAGTGCAGGTACTGCCAACGCTTGGAGGACCGGGAGGGCATGACTTCAGTGATCGCGTCACCACAGGGCGGCCATGAGAGAGACTCTGTTCTGGGTGGGCATTGTAGCAGTCTTCAGGCCCAGTCCACCGCAGGGGATACCGAGGGTCTAGAGGCCATGGATCCCCAACAGCTGCAACACGACCAGAACCAAGACCCTGCCCTTTCCCGGGTTCAGTGTTGGATTGGGGCCGGTCAGAGACCATCATGGCCAGAAATATCTGCACCGGACCTCGAGACCAAGGCTCTCTACTCCCAATGGGCCAACCTCACAAGCCGAAACGGCCTCCTCTATCGCCGCTGGCAGGCTCCCGGGGGTCACCGTGAGGTCTTCCAGCTCTTGGTACCTCAACAGTTGCAGTCCAGGGTCCTCCAGCTGGTCCATGGGGCGGCGGGGGCAGGACACTTTGGAGTTACCAAGACTCTGCGGCGACTTCGTCTCGGTTCTACTGGCCCGGGTGTCGCCAGGACGTGAGCTCCATGTCCATCGGTGTGATGCCTGCACGGCTCAGAAAGGGCCTTCCCAACGCTCTCATGCCCCCTTGCAGCAGTATCAGGTGGGGGCTCCCATGGAGCGGTTTGGTGTGGACATCCTGGGACCCTTCCTCACCACAGACCAGGGGAACCGCTATGTCCTGGTTGCCATGGACTACTTCACTAAGTGGCCTGAGGCCTATGCAGTCCCTGACCAAAGTGCTGTTACCACCGCTGAGCGTCTGGTCAACGAGATGTTCTGCCGGTTCGGGTACCAGAGGAACTGCACAGCGACCAGGGCCGGAATTTTGAGGCTGCGGTGTTTAAGGAGGTCTGTCAGCGGCTGGGTATCAGGAAGACCCGGACGACGCCACTGCACCCCCAAAGTGATGGGTTGGTGGAACGCTTCAACCACACCCTGGCCACCCAGCTTGCTATCCTGACCTCCCGCCAGCAGCGTGACTGGGATCAACACCTTCCCCTGGTCCTAATGGCCTACCGTTCTGCAGTCCAGGAATCTACTAAGTGCACTCCAGCGGCCTTGATGTTCGGTCATGAGCTTCGTACCCCAGTGGACTTGGTGTTTGGATCCCCGAGCAAGAAGTGTGCGGGGACCCCGGGTTGGGCTACCTCCACAACCTCCTCGCCCGGCTACGTGAGGTGCACCAGTTGACCAGGCAGGCTCTCCGAGATGCAGGCTCCCGGCAGAAGCGAGCTTATGATACCCGCTGCAAGGGTGAAGGACTCTTGCCAGGTCAGCATGTGTGGGTCTACAGCCCGGAGAGGAAGAAAGGGCTTTCCCCCAAACTGATGAGCCAGTGGGTTGGACCCTGCACTGTTCTCGAGGGCTGTCCGATGTGGTCTACAGGGTGCGGCTGGTCAAACGGAACAGGGTGGTCGTACTCCATCGTGATCGCCTGGCACCCTATCAGCCCTTGAGTCCACCCAGGAGGAGCCAGGGCCCCAGCTTCAACCGCAGGCCCCAACCTGGCCTCAGAGGCGGCTGGGGACCCACGGAACGTCCTCAACGACACCGTCGCCTTCCCCAACACCTCAGAGACTTTGCTTTGGACATGCCGGTTGCTGGGGACAGCTAACCACTCAGGTGGGGGCTGTGTGGCGTGTTGGGGGAGCGGCTGTTCTCTCCCATCATGCCTTGGGAAATGTGCTGCTGTTTAATGTTCTTGTTTTGTTGTTTATGTTTATGTTGCTTTTGGCTGTTACATTGAATGTTGTGTTTATGCTGTAGTGAGTTCAATGACAGTTATTGTTGATGAAAGAATGTCGTACCATGAGTGAGTTCAGGCTTGTGTTTATTGACCCTCTGAAGCAGTGTGGTACCGAGGTGTGTTTTTAATAAAGAGCTCCCCCTACCAGTTTGGGGTTGAACTGCAATCTCTCTGTGAGCTTCTTTGTTGAGATTCCTCTGCATGCCACAATACAATATGCCCCTTGGGGATAATAAAGTTGACCTTGGTCTTGACCTTTGTAACTCTTGTAATACATGAGCAGTGAGCAAATCAACAATAACAAACAATAAACAATCTATCACCTGTTTTAATCTGTTGTGTATTATGTGTAAACCATAAACCAAATATTGGTTCTCTTCACAACATTTTCAGCTTATTTTGCTTGGCTTTAGTTGGCATATACTTGGACACTGGCTGTAGCTCTGGTGTCAGAGCAGGTCAGTCACTAGCCAGACGGTCGGTGGTTTGATCCCAGGCTGTTCCAGTCTGCATGCCAAATATCCTTGGGCACGATACTAACCCCATGTTGCTCTCCGATCCATCGGAGTGTGAGCGTGAATGTGTATGAATGCTAGATAGAGCACTTAAGAGCTTAGATGAAGTGATTGGGTGAATGAATTAGTTGTAAAAAGCGCTTTGAGTGCTCAGAAAGGGTAGAAAAGCGTTAAATAACAACCAGTCCATTTACCATTAAAATTCAACAAGATGGCAACATAGTCACAGATCATGAAAAAATCAATGAAGTATTCAGGGATTTTTACTCACAGCATTACACCTCAGAGTCCCAAACTGATTGCAGTGATTTCTTAGCTAAACTTGACATTCCTGAAATTTCAACAGAACTTAAAACAAGGCTGGATGAACCCATTTCTCAGTTAGAAATTTTCTTAGCTATAGCTTCAATGCAATCTGGCAAGTGTCCAGGTCCGCGTGGCTTTCCGTCAGAATTTTTCAAACACTTTTCTTCATTACCGTCTACGCAGCTTAGTTCAACCCTCAAGGACTGCATCAAACAAGGACCTTTTCCTCAGTCATTCTATGAAGCCTGTATTACACTTATTACAAAGAAAGGAAAAGATCAGTTGAAATGTGCCTCTTATAGACCCATCACTTTATTGAACACAGATGCTAAAATATTAGCCAAGATTCTTGCCCGTAGACTAGAAATGGTTCTTCCAAAAATTATTTCAAAAGACCAGACAGGCTTCATTAAAGGTCGTCATTCATATTTTAACATAAGGAGGCTATTTAACATAGTTTACTCTAGCTCTACAGATTCTGATAAATGTGTAGTCTCTCTTGATGCTGAAAAGGCCTTTGATCAAGTTGAGTTCGACTATCTCTTTGCAGTCCTTGATAGATTTGGGTTTGGAGCAAAATTTACTTCATGGATTAAATTACTCTACTCTCAGCCATCTGCTACAATACGAACTAACCTCCAATTGTCAAAACCTTTCAAACTTCACAGAGGCACATGCCAGGGATGTCCTCTCAGCCCCCTGCTTTTTGACCTGGCCGTGGAACCCCTTGCCATTGCGTTTCGCAATTGCAAAGAGGTACACGGCATTTGGAGAAACAATATAGATCACAAGGTCTAGCTCTATGCAGATGATCTCCTGCTTTTTATTTCTAAGCCTTTAAGCTCATTACCATCTGCATTGAGTCTGCTTAGTCAGTTTGGTCAGATTTCAGGGTATAAACTGAACCTTAATAAAAGTGAGCTTCACCCACTGGACACCACTCTCCATGTCTCTGGTAGGACGTATCAACTCAGTTAAAATGACCATTCTACCCAAATTTTGAGACCTTTTCCAGGCCTTACCAATTTTCATTCCTAACACTTTTTTGAGTGAGCTCGATTCTGTCATCTCATTTTACTTATGGCAAGGTAAACGCCCAAGGCTTAATAAGATGCATTTTCAAAAATCTAAAACTGAGGATGGGTTTGCACTTAAATTTTGTTTTTATTATTGGGCTGCTAACATACAATGCTCTGTGTTCTGGTATTTTTTTTACCACAATCGGAGTGGTTGTCCTGACTGGGTGACTATGGAACTACATAGGGACAACAGTATATCCTTACCAGCTAACTCCATCTACAACTCTGTAGTGAAACACTCATTAAAAATATGGGGCCAGTTTAGGAAATACTTTAAACTCTGTGACTTCTCCCTTCTCCTTCTCAGCCCCATCACATCTAACCATTTCTTTAAACCTTCTATCCAGGATGGTGGGTTTGTGGAGTGGCACAGAAGTGGAATAACTTGCTTTAAGGACCTATTCATAGTCAACAAACTAGCAACCTACTAATAAATACAGTCTACCACCATCACACTTTTTCAGATATTTGCAAGTCAGGCACTTTATTTGTTCCCAGACTTCAGGTTCAAACCCTTCACCAGAGCCTACACTATTAGAAACTATCTTACAACTCAATCCAACCAATAGAGGGCTGATTTCCCTGCTTTACAATAAAATGTTACATTTGACACATACTTCTGCATTCAAACTCAAGACACTGTGGAAAGAAGACTTAAACATGACAATCTCTGACGAAACATGGGCCTCCATACTCAACCATGTCAACACAACATCATTATGTGCCCGCCACTGTTTAATCCAGTTCAAAGTGGTGCATAGAGCCCATTTCTCCAAATCCAAATTATCCCGTATCTATCCTGATATCACTCCATATTGTGACAGATACAAAATTGCTGAAACCTCACTGATCCACATGTACTGGTCTTGTCCCAGTCTCGTTCAATTCTGGGCAAAGGTTTTTCATACCCTGTCCAGGATTCTCAGTGTGACACTGGCCCCTGGCCCTCTTCTGGCTCTGTTTGGCATCAGTGGGAATGAGGTGCTTCTACCAGCCTCCAAAAGACAGGTATTATCATTCTGTTGTCTGTTGGCCAGGAGGGCAATCCTACTGAGGTGGTGGGACGCTGCACCTCCCACTCACAAACAGTGGTTATATGACCTCATGTCATGTCCAAAACTGGAAAAAATAAGACATTCACTCCAGTACTCTACTGGGAAATTTCATAGCATGTGGTGTCCTTTCCTTGATGCATTTCAAAGTCTATAAGAATTTTTCAGCAAACTCTCTTAGGTCAGGTGTGGAAATACAGTGTAGAGGTCTAGGGCAGTGACCTAAGTGGGAATGAATGGGATTATTTTGCAGGGATTATGTTAGTTGGGGAAATATTATACATATGTTTATATTTCTGTCTTTTTTCTTTTCTTTTTTTCTTTTTTCTTTTATTTCACAGCCTTAAATGTATATGCTAATTACCCCAAATGTACAGATCATCTGTAATCCTTTTCCTGTCTTTTTGTTTATATGTATAAAAGAAAAACTCCTAATAAAAAGACATTGCTTTAAAAAAAGAGTTAACGTGACTAGACATATGACACATCAGATTATGGCAATACCATATCAAAACATTCAAGGAAAAATCAAGACCTCAATCAAGCAGCAGATGTTGTTTGTTCATGTTATTTCCTTTATAGACAACAAGTTACATACTTTTATAAACGATTATAAAAGTATGTAACTCAAAGATTAGTGGTCATCTGGGTGACAGTCCTCACTGCAAACAAGCTCAAGGTCAAAGTTGACCTTAAAAATGTTAAGAAACTATATTAAGTAATACATCATGTAAAAAGACATTTGCAAATAAAAACAGAACTGCAATACAAACTGTCCCGGTTTGCGGGTGCAAGCCGTGTGGAAGTTAATTAGGACCGGGCAGCAGCAGCTCAAGTGCAGGTAAGAATTTATTAACAGTGAGGCAAATAAACAGAAATGGCGAGTGACACTAACAGGTAACCTAAACTGGGAAAACTAACAAAGCAAACCAGAAACGAAGATGCAGGGAGGTCCGAGGAAACACACATGGAGAGACACAGGGAGATCGAGGGGAAACAACACAGACGAACCAGCAACTAACAGAGGCAGACATGAGGTTTAAATACACAGAAGGATAACGAGGGAATGAGACACAAAAGGAGGGCACAGCTGGGAGTAATCAGACCTGACGAGACAGGGGAAGAGTAAACTGAACACACTGAGATAAGACAGAGACTTTTAAAGTAAAACAGGAAACACATGCACGTAATGACACCGACTCAAAACGCAGACTAAACACAGGGATACACTGGTAGGAAAGAATGAACACTAACCGAGGAAGAACAGAACCAAAATTACAATAATAGAAAACACAAAACGCTGGGTCAAAAGGACCCAGGATCATGACACAAACATATAAACAATCAAAGGGTTTTTTGTTTTGTTTTTCATTTTTGTCAACTTTAAAACGGTTCCAAAAATGGAAACCAATGAGCAGTTCATTTTGAAAGGCCTGTGTTTTTTCTCTTTTGAATATTTCTTATTACTCATTAATAAGACAAAAGTGTTTCTTATACAGTTACTCAATTAATTGATGTAATAATCAATGGATTACTGAATTACTAAAATAGCCTAAATTAAGAAGAAATTTCTACAGATCTAATAACCTGCACTGGTTCTCCCATACATAAGCTTGATTGTTAAAGTTCATCCATCCATTCGCTTCCATTTATGCTTATCAGTCTGCCTTTTTCCTGTTTTATTTTGACAGTCTTGTGGTCTCTGTTCAGCGTGTTTAGTTTTGCTTCTCCTGTGGCATCATGTTCGTTTGTATCAGCTGTGTTCCCCCTGTGTTTCCACTTCCTCTGATCACCTCCTGTCTGTATATATTTTGTGAGTTTTCCCCTGACCTTTCTTATCACATTTCCCCCCGTGGCTCTCCCATGTTTCCAAGGTTTCTCTAATGTTCTGGGTTTTGTTTTGGTCTGCATTTGGGTCCTCACATAAAAATAATCCATACAACCTGCCTCGCATGTCATGACAGTTGTATTCAGTACTTTGTGTTAAGTGGCAGCTGGTAAGGTAGAACGCCTTTTTGCTTTCTTAGACTTTTTGCAAATATGGAAGTACAAAGAATTTCTGGTTAAAAAGTTAAAAACACACGCCACCATATAGCCAGCACCATCCCTAGCTGTGCATTTATTACAGCTGTGCGTGTGAATACAGATAAACCCACATCAAGATATTAGCCATCCACCATTAGCCATCCTCACATCCTCACATCCATCTTCATGTATATCATGATTATATATCAGAAAAGGTAGGGCTACTTGTAATAGTCCTGTCTTGTATGAGCTAGACAGAAGATAAGAAAAGATGTAATAAAAGGACAGTACAAATAGAAATGCAATATATTGCCAGCTGCTGCACCTGTGAGTAAAATAAACATACAGCACCTGGATCACAAAAAGTCGGCAATGTACAGTTAGATAAATCAACAAGTGTGTGTGTGTGTGTGTGTGTGTGTGTGTGTGTGTGTGTGTGTGAAGTGTGAGTGTAGAAAGAGAGAAAGAGAGAGAGTGTTGAGTGCGTGTGTGTTGTGCCTTTGTTGTGAAATGTACTAAATTAAATCATTATCAATAAATTAAATCTTTAAATCATTGTCTACTATAAGCAATACAGAGTGTGTAAAAGTAATGTGGGCTCCACACTTTGCATAAGTTAACTGATGGATTCTGCTGTTGTTTTAATAATAATAATAAGAAGAAGAAGAAGAAGAAGAAGAATCTCACAAATAAGATATCTCACCCTATCTCTAGTGCCCTCCTCCTATCAACCCATTGCATGTCCTGATTCACTACATCCACAAACCTGCTTAGTTTTCCTTTTTCTGCTACCTGGCAGCTCTATATTCAACATGCTTTGTGTAATGTATGCGCTATTCCACCTCTGCACATGCCCAAACCATCTCAGACTTGGAAATATATAAAAAAAAATTAAATAAGTAATGTTTGTTTTCACACAGATTGTAGCATTTTATATACCAGATGATGGCTTTTCCCTTCATCAGGACATTGCAGGTGCTAGCTTCTTTTAACATCTGTCTCTCACCTTAAAACGTGAGTATTTTATGCTTAATTGATAAAACTAAATATCTGGTATTGTCTACACCATAACATTTAAATGGTTAATTGCTCCAAATACTTACTTCTGACAGATTACTAGACTCACTTTCAAGATCTCTGTTGAACATCTACTCAGAAAGTTCAAGATAAAAGCTGTGTTTTTTTACAGAAATAATTCATGCTTCCATTCTACCAGCCAATTGCAGTGTCATGTGGTTTTCCAGTCATTACATATGAACTGAGTGCAAGAGTAAATACATTGTATTGTCATGGTAAATCTTGGCATGTTTTCAGGCATTTAACGATGATAAATATTGACATCTTAGATGTTTAGAGAAATCTTTTGCCACTCACAAGTGAATGTCCCCACACCCACTATTCCAAAAAATTTTGATAAGTTTTTATTCCTTTTCACTTATTTTTCCCTCTCATCTCATACTGTTGATGAAACAACAATGAACAGCCATGAGCAGTAACAGTACAACCAGAATACACCTAACCCACAGTGTCCTGACAACACATGTATTTGATATCCACATGCCTGTGTTGTTCCTGGACCATCATAAAAATGTTGGTCCATGATCAACATTGCAACAGACCAATCAAGGCCAAAGAGCTATCAGTGCTGTGAGATTTTTGCTGAATTTGAATAAACCTAGTGTGGGGTTGGACAGAAATACTGTGTACTGGGCAAAAGTGAAAAACATGGCAGCGAGCAGTAATGGTCAGAAATTCAGCGGGAGTGGGATTTTAAAAGTTGTTTTTATGAAGGACCAATACAAAGATAAATGGACACAATCCACTGCCTCTTGCCTGAATCACATCCAGAAATATTAATGAAAATAATGTGTAATTTGTACTTGAGCACTGAATCTATACAGAGACCAGGAGACACAAGTGGTCAGCAAGTTTCTCTCTTCAAGTTCATCCATTCCCTGCCGGTCAATTTAGAAAATGGCAGCAGTAAAAGAAGTAGCTGGAAATGCTTAGGAAGTGACAGCACTGATCGGGCCAATCACAGTCATTGTAGGTTGCATCCACTCAGTGTGTAATTACATTTCTATGGAAGTGCAGGTCAAGTTACTGAATTATGGCACTGGGTATTAGGGAGGTTTGAAGTTATGCTGTACAGTACCTGTGGTGCAGAGTTAACACAGAAGCATGAATCTCACTTAGTGCAAAAGTGCAAAACTGATATCACAGAACTACAACATTTGTCTGATTTTCTCAGGCACTATACATTCATCTTCATAAGGTATGAAAGTACTTTTCATGGTTACATTTTTTGACAAAATGTCAAAATAGTCCTTATATTAAGTGCATTGGAGTTTTCTGTCTAAAAATCAAGAGATTGGATGGATGGATGGATGGATGGATGGATGGATCTTCATGTAACAGAGGTATTTCAGAATACAGGGTGAGAGATATTTCTGGTAAAGTACAAAAATGTACAGCGCAATGGCCTTACAAAGGCAAAAAGTTTACTGGTTTCATCCTGAGGCTATCAGAGGTACTTGCTTCTGTGCTTTGCTTCTGTGCTGTTGTCTATCCCTGGGAAATATTTTCATCTGATTTACAGTCTCCTAGGTGAAGCCTGAGTACCCCTTCAGTGTGAAGCTGCAACAAGCGATCAAACTCAGCCGGCATTGAGTGGACAATTGCTTGAGGCGGTACGTCATCAAAGTAGTGGTTAGTCAGATTATAGAGGCCATATGGGTGATTACTAAAGGGCCAGAATCCATACAGATGCACATTTTCACACAATTCCAGGGCCATGCTAACCATAATTAATCCAGTGCTCAGCCGCACTTCTTTCAGGCCTTCAGAGCGCCAGAATTGAGCCAGGCTATCAAGGTACTGAGGGTTGAAGAAAACAGGTTGAATAGGGCTTTTAAAGTCTTGTATTGTATATGCAACTCGCTGACACACAGCAGTACTCATGCCAAAAGAGAAGGCAGGAAGGAGCAGCAGAGAGTTGCCGTACTTGCGAAGACTCTCCACAAATGGAAGGCGACGTCCAGCCAGCGAGCCATACCTGTGCGAAAGAAACATCTGACTTTGAGCAACAACACATAAGTAATGTGAGGTGACAAGTAGGGATGGGAATCGAGAGCCGGTTCTCTACAAGAACTAGTTGCCAGTGCTTGCCTATAAGTCACGTTTGTTGTACTTGTGTTATCAGATGTTTTAAGTTCATGTGCCAGAGAAGAAAAATAGCGGTGTGACCTACAGTGTGGATTTAGACATTTCATTTATACTAACTTCATTATTCTTATTCTTATTGGGAAATACCTACAACATATACACACATTTGACCACACAGCATGCAAGTAAGTTGCTGAATGTAATATCTTGATGTGTTGCTTAGCAATGATGGTGACTCTAAACATGGACCCAATGAGAACCCAAATGAGCCTCAATAAGAGAGCTGATAAGGAATCGAATTGGAAAGTGATTCTGATAATAGAATCAGAATCGCTTAATTCTTATCAGTTCCCATCCCTAGTGACAAGGATTCATTTTCTTGCTCACTTATTAAAGAAGATGGTTGGGTTTGCTGTCACAAGGCTAGTTTTGATGCCAACATCTTTCTCGTATCCATTTTCCAAAGGAGGTAAGTTGCACCTGAACAAACAAAAAAGTAGACACAGAAATGGTTACATGGAATTTCCACTCTGAATTTGGTCTACATTGGACACTTTTCTCACCTGATAACAAAGTCAGCTGAATCAATCATTTTTCCACAGCTGCTCTCAGACAGGATCCCACCATTCCCAACAACCGAACAAGTGTCCCATTTCTTATTTGAGAAAGGATTCTCCTGGAATAGCGACAGATAAGGCATTATAAAAAAACATTTACATTGTTGCTGATGTCAAATATAATCACAAATTGTATATTCATAAATATTAGAAATTTAAAAATGACAAATAACTTTGTTTATTGTGGGTTTTTTTCTCTTTTGGAAAATGAATTGCACACAAAAGTAAAAAGAGGTAGAGACAGACTATATAAATACAAAGTCTTATAAATAGAATAGCTCCTCTAATGGACAGTGTGCCCTGCTACATCAATCGGGATATGCTCCAATTTTAGACATTTCCAAATAAGATCAACTTTAATCTGCTTTGCTACTTTTGCAGAGATGCAAAAGGCCCCAGGACTTAAATAACAATTTCACTTAAATATGTTAACGGTATAGATTTTCAGTCACTTTCTCTCTTCTATGGCTCTGCAGACCAGTCAAGTTTGAGGTTTGAGGCAGACCAGACTACAAAATGTGCATCATTATATGTGTATAATCACAAATATTTCTTAATATTTGACTTTCTTTGTGTGCAGTTATAAACTGATACAGAAAATGGTTCATCATAATATTGTAGGTTGTCATTGAGCCTGTACAATGTTGCATTTCATTTTCATAATCACATTGATTTTGAGGTTACAATGAAAAACTGCTAGATGTCAGTAGATTTCAGCCACTTCAGTTCTGTTTTCTTATCCCTTCTAGTTCGAGTGCATAATCCTAGCTGTGGTGGCTGCTATACAACAAACATGTTTTAGTTAGCCAAGAGACATGAAAAACATTAAAATCAGACTGTACCCCATAATGACCAGGTGGCATATTTCATATAATGTTTGTGTGAAAATCTATGTTTATTTTAACATCTTTTAATAATATTAATACCTAATATAAACACTTTAAATAAATCAGGAAATAAAAAACATATAGAGTCAGTTCAATATGTTGCAGCATTTTATGTTTTACCCCCAAGTCACCTAAAAATTTCTGTGTTCATCTGTAGTGAGTATACTTAGATAGCAAAGACTTTTCAAGCAACTTAAAGAAGTCCAGACGCTTTTCTTTCCAAGCTCCTTAGACTACGATGACCTGGATGACTGAGAACTTTCACAGACATATCAGATAGCAAAGTGACTCTGGACCAGATGTGGCCCTGACTTTTTCCCTGTTGTATAGTTTATCAGATCAGTGTTTACCTTAACCATCAATGTCAAATAAGAAGCACCCACCTTTATTTACTTTGGAAGAGGCTATAAAATTTTGCAAAAGGAGATCATGACAAATGAATGAGTCAATGAAGCTCACTTCTGCCGACAACCATGAGTGACAGTGACAGCAACAGCTAGAGCAGGCACATATTTAAATGTCTCTCTGCGACACACAAACACCTACAGTTTCTCTTCACAACCTTTTTTTTTTTTCACTACATATATGAACAGCCTCGAGCCACATACAGGAAATGCAAGATCTACTAATCTACTAAAATTACATAGAATGAGGTGCTGGTTTATGGAACCCACCATGTTCCCCACCAATTCAGTGTTATTTATATACCACTAAATCAAAGTAACTTTAATGCTCTAATGAAATATTGCGGTCAACGCTGGTCGCATGCAGCACTGAGGTTTAGCAGGACAAGCAAGAGATGAGTCCACTGTCAGAGGTCATAAGATTTTTTGTAACCTTCACTAAAGCTGTTTCTGTGCTGTGATGAACCCTGACTGAAACTCTTCAGATAAACCGTTTGTCTGCAGATGATCAGGTGTTTCACAACTACTCTTTCAAAAAAAAAAATCTAGATAAAAGGAAGGTTTGAGATTGGCCCATAATTAGCTAAGACACCTGGGTCAAGTGATGACTTTTTAAGTAACAGTTTAATCACTGCCAGCTTGACGGTCTGTGGTACATAGTCTATTAATTGAGAAAGACCGATCATATCTGTGCTTCATATTTACACATGAAGCTTTAATGTATCTGTGTATTTATATGGGTAAAATGTCATTTTTTCTATTAAAAGTATTAAACAAACTATTCAGTAACCTCAGAAAAATACTGACTGTAATTTTAATGTTGATAAAAGTTTGTCCTTATTTACTTTTAAATAGTTTATTTATAAATACTATACACAATATACTTGTGTAGAACCCAAGAAAATCAAATGAGACAAAATACTGTTCACACTTTTTCAGGTTAGAACAGCACAAACAAAATTACCTCCAAATGCTCATTTCAGAAGCAAGAGACAGAGTTCAGTAAAAGATACAAAAGGAAATATACAATGAAGATTTGCAAAATAATAACTGTGGTCAAACAAAACACATGAGAATGAATGAAGATATCAAAGAAGAGGCACATACATAGTTTCCATGGATGAAAATGAACCTACCTTTGAGAACAAGTCAAAATAGTCCCATTTCACCTGAAGAGTCCTCTTCCTTTCCCCACTGTAAACAATATTCGATCCTAGAGGAGTATTGTTCTGAGTAATAATGGCGTTGTCAAAGCCATTGCAATTAACTCTCAGATTGTCTCTGAGAAACAACAAACACTTAGTTAACATTGGCTGACTATTTACCAGATGAGCTGGTTCATAAGTTTCTGATGTAGCTGCATGTTTAACTTATGTTAGTAGTTATTGCCAACAAAAGAAAAGGTCATTAATGTCTTTCTGAACGTCATGGCAAGGAACAATATTTTTTTATTCTTATCCTGTTCAATGGAAAGATTTGAATGTGACTAACAGTCAACGGAGAGAGATAACGTGTAAGGACAGGGAAGGGCGAGCAAACAAAAGGTGAGTTATTTGCTCACCTGTTGTTTGATCTTAACCATCCAACACTATCTTGTTAGGAAAGTTAAAATCCATAGTTAAACAAAGGAAGATGGAAAAAGGAGCAATCAACAAAACAATTAGCTCCAGTTTTACTGTAAAAATGATAACAGAAAAAAGGTTAACCCCATATGTTACTGGATTTTTTATCTCATTTTATTTTTTAGGGCTTAGATTAGGTCCCACCACCACTGTGACTGTTGTCTCCAACAGCTGTAAGCAACAAAGACAAACGCAACTCCTGATAATGTTTTATCCAGCTCAAAACGTCTCCATTATATGCTTATAGCATCATTTGTCCATATGGCAAGTATCTCTCAATTCTTTGTTGTGCCATCAGTTTTCTTACAGTTCCTCTGTCCTAAACTCCTTGTGCGTCTTTACTTTTCCTTGTTTGTCTATAGCTGTTTTTGATTCAGTTCATATAAAATTTAATAAATCACATAGCAATTTCAGGTTATTTTTCTGCATGTCACTTTCATCTACTGTGAAAAATATAAACCAGCCCATTATGAACATTTCCCCTCAGGATGATATACTGGATTCCATAACATCTTATATGCATGACTAGGCTCCTATTTGCGTTATTTGGTAATCTTTTGACTTCTATTTTGTAATTTTCATAGAAAAAACATTAAGCATTTGAAATGAGATCCTTACCTGAATTTTAAGTAATTTTTCTCGTTCTTCTTCCAGGTTTGATTGTAACGCTGATGTACTTTGTCAATGATTTCCCTGTGACACACACACACACATCCAAACACAGTCAGCAGAATCATACCTGTGCAGCTGGCATGACTATATTTTTGATGATGGCATAAACAAAGCGGTTTCTCAGGGAAACGGTATGACAAGTTATGTTTTCTCTCACTTGCAGCCTTTGCAAATTTCTGACAGCTTTGGGGCATGTTTCTTTTGAGGAGGTGGTCGGTGAGGTTCCTCATGACTGCAAAAGAAAATGTTTTTTTGACAGATTAGACAGCTGAAAAATGCAGATAGTGCAGCTAGATCTGATCTGAAAAGGGGTATCAGAGTGGCCAATACAGTGCATAAGAGGAAGATTGAAGACCACTTCAGCAACAACAATTCATGACAGGTATGGCAGGGAGTTCAGCACATAACCAATTACAAGCCTGGCAAAATCTCAATAACTGAGGGCAATGCAGCGCTTGCGGAGGAGCTAAACCATTTCCTTGCACACTTCGAGGTGAAGGACCAGCGGCAGCCAAGCTCAAACATCAGGCGGCAGCAGCAGCCCAAGCCTCCTTCTGCAGGAATTTGAGGTGAGGTGCACACTGAAGGCAGTGAACCCCTGGAAGGCTCCCAGTCCAGATGGAGTGACCAGGAGGGTCCTAAAAGAATGTGAGTCTTACTTAGATTTTCAACACTTCACTGTCCCAGTCCTGCATGGAGGTCCGCCACAATTGTCCCACTGCATAAATGGAACAACATTAGCAGCATCAATGACTACCGACCAGTTGCTCTAACAGCTGTTATTAGTAAGTGTTTCGAGAAACTGGTCCGATGCCACATCACGTCCTACCTGCCACCCACACTTGACCCACTCCACTCTGCATACAGAGCTAACAGATCGTTACAACGGTCCACACCACCACCTCCCACCTGGAACAACAGGTGAGACTCATCAGAAAAACGGACCTGAACGGTAGAAGATGATCTGCTGATCATTTCGTTATACATGAAAACAATGTATAACCAAATTAGGAGGTAATGAGATTGAATTTGTAGACTATATTTGAGGAATATGGGTGATAAATTTACTTCTGAAGGTGTATGTACTTTAACAACAAATAATATGCTGATAAATTCTTTCTGGATGTGGAGTAGTGTTTCAAGGCTGGTAAAAGGTTTGACCTTATCCAGAAACATCACAACAGAAACACTGAAGAAGTGCTTTACTTTTGACACTTTAGCTTCAATTTCAGGAACTTTAATTAATTTAATGATACTATGTTTTTTATAATACTTCTTCAACAGCCTCTTTAGTTTTTGCTCTCTAGGCACAAAGGTAGTTATGTACTTACTTGCTGTCCAACTTGTACCAGATGAGAGTGGTTATCAGGGTCCCCAAACCGAGGAGAGTGATCATGAAAGAGAAGAAAGACTTTATATGATGTCCCCTCATACCTCTCCCCTCCTGTTAGTCTTAACCTTTAGACTGTCCAACTTTTCTCTCTCCCTCTTCCTCCTTCTCCTGTTTTTACCTTTCACAACACTTTTTTTTATCTGCCCTATCCCAGTGCAGTGCCCAGGTTTTTAATTTCCCACTCCTACTCAGATTGCTCTACCTCACAGTACTTCAGACACACACTCATACAAATACATGCCAGCTCATTGAAGACAATGAATCCTTTGCCTCATGACTGCCTGCTGTTTTAAGCACTCATCACTCCCGCCTCCCTCCTTTATTCTCTTTCTGTTTGGTTTGACTTTTTTTTTCTTCCTCATTGACGATCACTAGAAAGTATGAATCAGTGTGAGGGTGTGCAAGGAAATACTTTCAAGACCTATTGCGTGCAGAGGAAAGTCAAGGGGGTAAGGCCATACTTCCAATCAGAGGAACTCTTAATACCAACCAAATGCATATGAACATGCAAAAGCTTTCAGCTGGTGTTTCTCTAACTAAGTAACTAACAGCTGGAAAAAATAGAGAAGTAGGAACTGATAATTTACTTACTCTCTGTTGCCAAATGAGTAGTGTTAGCAGAATTAATTTCTTGCAGTGATTAGATTAATACTGGAAAAACACTTATTTCAAGATTAACTTAAATAAAAGCATGCCTGATAATGTATACACATTTTAAACTTAACTTACATCTTAAATTGTACTTAAAACTAAATTATACAAGCATGTCGCATATCAGTTCATGCAAGTGTCCAATTTGTGGCAGCATTTCTTATCATTCTTTTATGTTGTCACTTATCATACCTGCACATTGTTACTGCTCTTTGTAATCTGGATCTTGGACATAAGCTCTTGAAACAGATGCCTCCCGAAACAAATATTATTGATCAACTATTTGCTCAAATTTCCACAGATATAGACAATATAGACAATATATTAAATTATTCTATATTATAGACAATGAACTGGACTGGGTTAAAAACACTACTGCACTTTACGGCAAGGGCCAGAGTCGTCTCTATTTTCTGAGGTCCTTCAACATCTGTCGGAGAATTCTCAGGATTTTCTATGAGTCTGTTGTGGCCAGTGCTATCCTCTATGCTGTTGCATGCTGGGGCCGCAAGTTGAGCGTCTGTTTTTGTTAATGTTACTGTACTGGAGCTACTGTAATCCACATAATTTCCCTAGCGATTAATAAAGTATGCTGATTCTGATATTCAGTCCATCCAGGTCTTTGTGCATTCTGCCTTACCTTAGCCTTTTCTCTCTGCTTTCCTTAAGAATGGCATCTTGATAGCAACCATTTCACCGAGACCGTTTCTGTTAAGGCTTCAGTAAACAGTAGATGGATCAGCTGAAGGACCAGATAAATCTCCCAGGTCCTGTGTTAGCAGGGCTGTGCAGAGATGTTTGAAGGGGCGGATGCTCAAAGTTAAAAAGGGGCAAATAGAATCAGACTGAATAATAACCAGCCACATTCACCAAGAATCTGTTGTGGAATCACATCATACTACACCATTGTCATCAGGTGGGGACAATACATAGCAAACATAGCCAATGTTTTACCTGATGGGGTACAATGTTGCTGTAAAGGGGTTGCTGCTGCTCCTGGTGCTAATAGTGCTGGAGGGCAGGGCTGTGTTGATGTGAGACTATAGACGTTAAAAAGTCAATAGGACAGAAACCCATGCACATAACAAGTGTTATGAGATAATAATAAAATACAAAGATTGTTGACACTTCTTAGAATAAGGCAAGAGATTAAAAAAAACTGTGAAATAAACTGGCTGTGACTCACTCTTTGCGTCTCCTCCTTCTTCCATCTCCTCATCACATCTATCACTCTCCACTTGTTCTTCATCTGAGAAAAATGCATAATTTGCATCTATTATTTAATTATCCACACTTAACAACGCTGGCACCTAATCCATAATAAAGTAATGATAAAAAAAATGTTATAGAACCAAATCATTGTAACTGTGTTTATTATTGTTTTTATACTTGAAGACCTCTGCAATGCAACAACTGGTACATGTGGTATTGTTACCTGTGCCCTTTATTCAGCTGGCAAGGGCTGCCTTCTCCAGCTCTTCCTGAGCCCTTGCTATAAGCTGGATAGTGTAGTGGACTACATGCCTTTGGAGTGGAGGATTGTAAATTCAATTCCCACCTGGTGCGTCTGCATCCAGTAAGGGTCCTAAGGCTAGACCCCCCCCATGCTAAGCGACCCTACCGCATACATGAGCGAGAGAGATAAACATGAAGTCATACTGGCTTGGATGTTGCCTGGATCAACAAGGTCTGGTTGGGCGTAATATACATATATATGTGCATTGTTCATAGGTATGGTAAATGAAAAGAAATCATCATTTCTGGAATAGGTTGATAGTAACAAAGGGCCTATACAACACACTTGTTTTAGGCTTTTGCTCCCTACCAAGAATTAACACCCCAGTTCTTGACTGTTGCTCATTTTTGTTCATTGTTATTCTGACAGCTTGGTCCTTCAAGCTGGATTTCAACGTCTCCTCCACTCGCCTAAGGAACATGACCGAGACCCTGCAAGGAGTCTGGAGCTCTTTACAATAAAAGACCACGAACCAGTGTTCTTAGAAATTCTATTTCAGGACGTAGAGGGCGGGAGCTAGAGGCGACTGGGAGAGTGACAAGATCCATAAACCCAGAGGAGCAACTAGAACTGCGTTCCTCCTCTCAAGTCTGTGCCTTCCTTTTTCTTTTAACAACTCCGTTTGACAGCTGATAGGCCGCCTCAGGGCACAACCACACCTCAACAGGTACCTGCAATATAAAACCATGCACATAAAGTCAGTAGCCTACTACACATACAAATAAACACTAAGATCAGGATTAAACGAACTACAAAACAAGCAATAATTTCCACTGTGTAACATTTATCAGAGAATTTGATATGCAGCATGCTTAACTCCTGCCTTTAATAACAATTTCATGATGTCAATTCATTTTTTATTCAATTTTATTTATAAAAATCACAACAACAGTTGCCTCAAGGCACTTTATATTGTAAAATTGTGAATTAAAGGTAAAGGTAAATTACAGACAATGACCTTTTATAATTTTATTAGAAAGCATCTTTCACTTACTAACAACGTTGGCTGATGTTGACAGGTTCTTTGCAGTCTTAAATATTAAATATTTAAATATTAAGTTGTGGAGGTAAACAGACGACAAGGAGCTCTTAGTTCTCACTCCTGCTTTATTCCTCTTCTCACATCGCGCCACAAAACACAGTAACACATTTCCTCAACACTGGGTGTGAGTGGAGCCCTCTAGTGGTCAGCCACAAAGTATTTGTATTTGGGCATCTATATGGACCAACTATTTAAATGGGAAGAACATGTTGATTTTTTTTATTTGAAAAATGAGCTGAAAGGCTCCTCCTAACAGGAATGTATGCAGGGATCAGCAGCATGGACGTGTGATCTGACTAACCGAGATGTGGTAGGAGGGTTGCTCTGTAGCCTTTTTGGATGTTGCTGTAGGCTTTATCCAGTGTGTTTTGCCCCCTTGTTGCACTGACCTAAAGTCAGCATGGTTGAAGCCCCCAGCTATAATGTGCACTGCGTCTGGAGTGGCTCTTCCTGTCGTGACGGTTGACCGTGCAGCCTGCCAATTCAATACTCCAGAATTGATGGCTGCAGCCAAGTCTCTCCGAGTAGTATAATGCTGTTGTCCTGTACACACTTGTTGGCTGCAGTCTGTAATCTCAGTTCGTCGATTTTGTTGGTTATGGACCTGATGTTGGAGAGGAAGCTACTCAGAAGCAGTGGCGTAAATGGTTGTTTCTTTAGTTGTGCTAGCGGGCCCGCCCTGCAGCCACGCTTTTGCCTCCTTTGTTTACGTTTCCTCTTGCTGCTGGAAAGAACCAACCACGGAAACCCCGGAGTTCTTATTATTTCCTTCAGAATGCTGTGGAAGTGGTGATAGTCTGACGTAATGTTCCTTGCACAGCGTAATCCCAAACTCAGAAGGTCCTGACGACTAAGTAGACTCTACTCGATTTATGGTAGTAAAAAACACATACACCCACACATATACACGTAGAACAAGTAAAAAACAAAGCACCAAGTGTGAGGAGCAGTGAGCTGCTACGTCTGTGCGCACCGCCAACTTGTTTACTACTTTACAGACAATAAATACAATAGGGTAACAAGGGAATGAGGACCAAGAGGGAAACACAGCTGGGACTAATCACACACAGACATACGAGACCGGGTGGAAGCAAACAGAATACACTCACACAAGATGGGGAACTATCAAAGTAAAACAGGAAACATGAGACACACACTGAGACATGGACTTCACACTGTAACCGGGGAAAGAAGCAGACAAAAACATAGCCGGCTGGAAACAGAAGAGAAATTTATAAAGCAGACACATGCTGAGACATGGATTAGACATAGGGACCGCGAAAGACAGACATGAAACCATAACTGAGTCGACAAAACACAAGGAACAGGGGAGGAACAATAACAAAACCTAACTAGAAATCAGGAAATACTAAAGATAACTGAGGGAGCTAGAAATACAAAGCACGATAACTGGTAGGAAGACTACATCAATGAATATTGATAAATCAAACATACTCTGTGTCAGACCCAGGTACCCTAACAGAACAGGATGTCGACCATGTATCCAGTTGTAGCAGCAAAGGCGAAGCAGGTCCAGGACCCAACCGCATGTCCAGCGTCAGCAACGGAGATGAGGCCAGCTGCGTGGAAGACCATGGCGGTGCAGCTAAAGGCGAAGCAGGTCTGGCGGATAGTCGTGGAGCCAGCAGCGGCGAAGCAGATCTGTCAAACCGCCATAGAACCAGCGGCAGTGCAGGTGAAGCAGGTCCGGCAGCCCACTGTGTGACCAGCGGCGGCAGCTGTGGCGAAGCCGGTATTTTGTCTGTTTGGGAGCTGACACAGTCTGAGGGGATGGGGTTTTGGGGTTGTAAAGGGTGGCGAGAAGCTGCAGAGCGGCATGTAAGACTGCAACTCTGCTTCCTGGTCCCAACTTTGGATAGTCACGTTTTGGGGGATTTAATAAATTAGTCCAGATTTCTAGAAATGAGCTGCACCATCCACAATGGGATTGATGCCATCTCTCCTAACAAGGCTAGGTTTCCTCATTATCTGTAAAGCCCACATTTTTGGACACCACTCAGACAGACAGCAATTTAAGGAGAACATGTGGCTAAACATGTCAGTCCTGGTCCGATTTAGGAGGGGACCAGAGAAAACTACAGACACTAGTAGAAGTGATACTCTACTGCAAAGAGTTCAGTTTGAGTGTTGTTTTAAATCAATTGAAAATAATAATAATTTAAAAAATTCCTTCTTGTTGCATGTTAAAGCTCTACTTGGAGCCTTGTTAAGATCCAACCATGCAAAATACGATTTTTTGCCATTTTTCAAGTAGTGTTAAACTTTTAATCAGGCCTGCACTAGGAACATTTCTTGCTGTGAGCCTACTTTACCTCCATGCCCAAGCTGATATTTCAGCAAAGCGTGTGATAGACATGCCAGTCCGTCTTGCCCATTAAAAGCTTTCAATAAGCTGCAGTACCAGCAGAGGGAGATATTTTATTTCAAGCCTACATGAAAATAAATATAGGAAAAACATGTGATTTAGGTTTTCAGTGAAAACTAAGTTGAGGTTCAAACTCAGAATTTCAGAAACTGTACCTTTTAAAATGTTGTTTGACATCATTTAATGATCAAATCTCAATGTGTGAACTAATTTCAACATGAAATCTTTAGAATACAAACACGCTGTGCACAGGCTGCATTTAAAAAGTTTAAGTTAAATTTAATTCAGTTTTACAGCCTTAAAATCATTTTATCCTCAACTTCACTCAGATATTCACATCATCTCCAAACCTCAACCATGAGAGACATCTTTCCACCAGTGTGACCAGTTACAACACAACAAATGAGTGATCATCAAAATTTACGTCTTTTTTTTTTTTTTTTAAATTGTGATTGCTGCACCAACTTGTGTTTCCAATGCAGGAAAGCTGGCAGGCAGTGTGCCACCTGCTTTACAGTCCACATAGAAACTGAGTGATAAATATGAATGAGGAAATGAGGGCTCACAAGCTCACCAATGTTGAATCTATTCTGGAATCAGATTAGCTCAACAAACATACTGATTCTCTGGCAGTATGTCAAGACAAATATCCTACTGTAAGGAGATAGTAGTTGTTACAGCCCACTTAACAGCAAAGTTATCTGGAAAGGGGTGTAACACAAAGTGAAGAAAAAACAAACTATTAACCATCTACATCAGTAGAACACCAGTTATTTTCCAACTAATGCAAAACAACCAACTAGGACAAATATAAAACACAGGGAAGCTCTAAGCATCAGGGTCTCCAAGGCCAAAACAACAACCACCACACCCCTTTCTAGCTAAAAAGCAAAGCAAAACTAAAAAACAAAATAAGCCCACTCTATCTGTAAGATAATAAAGTACAATGGCTGAGCTCCCAGTCTAGCCACAAAACAGGAGAAAAAAAAACTGAAACAAAAATGGCAGAGAACCCCTACCTGCCTCCACTGTGGATCACTGCAATTTACATTGTAAAGACACTTTTACTCACACACACAAAAAAAAACAGTCCCACCAAGCTTCACAAGTTTTGCACAGCTACAGTCTGTTGCCCGAATCACTGCAGCTTAAAGCCCAGGGAAAACAGAAAAGGGCAAGGCATCTTGAGATGGCAATCTTTATGCAGTGGCTGACGATGCAACACATCTCAGCTGTGGTTATGAGGCAGCCCTGAAACACAGGACAAGGAGAAAGAGCTCTCTCATATGTGGAGAGCCCTTAGAGGTCAGTGACCGTAACAGCAGTTAGTCAGTACTTGTTAGAGACAATTTCATATTTATCACAGTTTAACAAAGTCCATTCTCCGAGTGACGGCAATGAAAAAGTGGTTCATGATTTACAATTAACAGTTTTTTTAGTTCTCTCCATGTGTAGAGTAGTTGCAGTGTTGAATCTTCTCTGTGGTCTTCTTTTTTTCTGCTACCTGGCAGGTCTATGTTCAACATGCTTTGTGTAATGTATGCACTATTCCACCTCTGTACGTGCCCAAACCATCTCAGACTTACAAATATATATTTCTTTGAAAAGTAATATATATTTTTACACACATGGCAGCATTTGATAATCCATGCGATGGTTTTTTGCCTTGATCTGGACATTGCAGGTGCTACACATGTCAAGTCTCTCACCTTAAAACATGAGCAATTTATGCTTTATTGATAAAAAGAAATACCTGATTTTGACTACGCCATAGCATTTAAAATATTAATTGATTATTGGATTACTTGATTATATTAGATTACTACTTTCAAGATCTATGTTGAACATCTAGTCAGAAAGTTCAAGATAAAAAATGTTTTTGTACAGAAATAAATTGTGTTTCCATTCTACCAGCCAAGTGCAATGGCATGTGAATTTCCAGTTATTACATATGCACTGAATCCAAGAGTAAATATATTGTATTGTTATGATAAATCTTGGCATGCCTTCCAATAGACTCCAATCTGGCACGTCAGGGCTGAGGCGACAGAGTAATAATATTTGCTCATTTGTTTTTTAAGTTTGTAGGTTTTAATAACTGCACAATTATTTGCATGTCTTAGTGGTTTTGTCTTAGTTTAAAAAGCCAAAAATCTCTCTTTTTGCTGAATTTGTTTTAATTTATTCTTTTCTCGTTCTACTGTAATGCATATAAACTTGACTGGGGTTAGTTATGGTGGGACTGGACAAAAGGGACAGAGATGGGAACGAGCGGTAATGGTCAGTAATTCAGCGGAAGTGGTTATTGCGAAGGACCAATACAAAGATAAATGGACACAAACCATTGCCTCTTGCCTGCATCACATGTAGAAATGTTAGTGAAAACTAGAAAAATTTGCATTTCCTGCGAAAATGCTGTGTGGATGCCTTAACGCTGAAACTGTCTGCTGAAAAGCTGAAAAAGATGAAAAGTTGCAAAAAGTTGTATGGTGGTGAAAAAAACATGTCACCCTGAGCAGGATTCGAACCTGGCCCTCCTGGTCTCAAGGTAGCTACTCATCTCACTGAGCTAAACTCATTCTCTCAAAAAAGAGGAGGAGAGACCGACAATTCTGCTAAAATGAGCAGAAGCTGCTGAGAATTGTGCTGAGAAGAGGTGAAAAGGCTGAAAATTTTGCAGAAAAGAGGTAAATCAGCAGAATTTCTGCAGAAAAGAGGCAGAACAAAAGAGAAAACTGAAAACAGGGTTCGCCATGACCGGGATTTGAACCTGGCCCTTCTCGTCTCAAGGCAGCTGCTCATCTCACTGAAACAAACTCATTCTCTCAAAAACAAGAGATGGAGAAACTGACAATTTTGCTAAATGAGCAGAAGCTGCTGAGAATTGTGCTGAGAAGAAGTGAAAAGGCTGAAAATTTTGCAGAAAAGAGGTGAATCAGCAGAATTTCTGCAGAAAAGAGGTAAAGAAGCAATAAGTTGCGCTGAAAAGAGATGAATCAGCAGAATTTCTGCTCAAAAGAGGTTTTTTTTCTGAAAACAGCTGAGATTTGTGCTGATAAGAGGTGAAAAGGCTGAAAATTTTGCAGAAGAGGTGAATAAGCAGAATTTGGGCTGAAAAGAGGTGAAAATTCTGAAATTTCTGCTGAAAAGAGTTCAATCAGCAGAATTTCTGCTGAAAAGAGGTGAATGAGCAGAATTTCTGCTGAAAAGAGTTAAAAAAAAGTTTAACTGTTAACTGAAAAAAATGTTGCCATAAGCGGGATTTGAACCCGGGCCTCCCAGTCTGAGAACGGATGCTCATGTCACTGAGCTAAAACACAGCTCAACCGGGCAAGGAAAACTAGTGACCCCACTGATAATGTGGCAGAAATGGGCAAAAACTATTGCATAAAAAATTCAATATCTCAAAAAGTATAGAAGTTATGAGTACCAAAAGTCATAGCAGGAAAGAGCAGAAACAGCAGAATTTTTTAAGATTTGAACGGTGAAAATAGCAAAAAAAACTGAGGGAGTAGTTAAGCGCCAAAAAACGTATGGAAGCAACCAGAATAAAGTATAATAAAGTATAAAGCCTCCAGCATCCACACAATTATGTGTAATATATACTTGTGCACTGAATCTATACAGAGACTAGGAGACACAAGTGGTCTGCAAGTTTTTCTCTTCAAGTTCATCCATTCCCTGCCGGTCAATTTAGAAAATGGCAGCAGTAAAAGAAGTAGCTGGAAATGCTTAGGAAGTGACAGCACTGATCAGGCCAATCACAGTCATTGTAGGTTGCATCCACTCAGTGTTTAATTACGATTCTATGGAAGAGCAGGTCAAGTTACTGAATTATGACACTGAGTTTCAGGGAGGTTTGAAGTTATACTGTACAGTACCTGTGGTGCAGACTTAACACAAAGCATGAATCTCACTTAGTGCAAAAGTGCAAAACTGATATCACAGAACTACAACATTTGTCTGATTTTCTCAGGCACTATACATTCATCTTCGTAAGGTATGAAAGTACTTTTCATGGTTGCATTTTTGACAAAATGTCAAAATAGTCCTTATATTAAGTGCATTGGAGTTTTATTTCTAAAACTCAAGAGAATCGTTGGATGGATGGATCTTCATGTAACAGAGGTATTTCAGAATACAGGGTGAGAGATATTTGTGATAAAGTACAAAAATGTCCAGAGCAATGGCCTTACAAAGGCAACTGGATTCATTCTGAGGCTATAGAGAAGGCACTTGCTTCTGTGCTGTTGTCTATCCCTGGGAACTATTTTTCATCTGATTTACAGTCTTCCAGGTGAAGCCTGAGTACCCCTTCAGTGTGAAGCTGCAACAAGTGGTCAAACTCAGCTGGCATTGAGTGGAAAACCGTTTTAGGTGGTACGTCATCATAGTAGTGGTTAGTCAGGGTATAGAGGCCATATGGGTGATTACTGAAGGGCCAGAATCCATACAGATGCACATTTTCACACAATTCCAGGGCCATGCTAACCATAATTAATCCAGTGCTGAGCCGCGCTTCTTTCAGGCCTTCAGAGCGCCAGAATTGGGCCAGACTGTCAAGGTACTGAGGGTTGAAGAAAACAGGTTGAATAGGGCTTTTAAAGTCCTCTATTGTATATGCAACTCGCTGACAAACAGCAGTATTTATACCAAAGGAGAAGGCAGGAAGGAGCAGCAGAGAGTTGCCGTACTTGCGAAGACTCTCCACAAATGGAAGGCGACGTCCAGCCAGCGAGCCATACCTGTGCAAAAGAAACAGCTGACTTTGAGCAACAACACAGAAGTAATGTGAGGTGACAAGTAGGGATGGGAATCGAGAGCCGGTTCTCTGCAAGAACTCAGTTCAGTTCCGAGGAACTGAACTACTGGAAACTTGCCTGTGCTTGCATATCAGTCACATTTGATGCACTTGTGCTATCAGCTGATTTCAGTGTGCCATAAGAGGAAAATAGCAGCGTGGTCTACAGTGTGGATTTGGACATTTAATTTATTTTATTTTATTATTTTCGTTTTTGGGGGGAAATATCTAAAACATATACAAACATTTTAACAACAGCATGCAAGTAAGTTGCAGAATATAATGTCTTTGATAAGCTGCTTATGGTGATTCTCAATGCGAATCCAATGAGAACACAATGAGCGTCTATAAGAGAGTCGATAAGGAATTGAATTGGAAATTGATTCTGATAATAGAATCCGATTCGCTAAATTCTTATCAGTTCCCATCCCTAGTGACAAGGATTCATTTTCTTGCTCACTTATTAAAGAAGATGGTTGGGTTTGCTGTCACAAGGCTAGTTTTGATGCCAACATCTTTCTCGTATCCATTTTCCAAAGGAGGTAAGTTGCACCTGAACAAACAAAAGAGTAGACACAGAAATGGTTACATGAAATTTCCACTCTGAATTTGGTCTACATTGGACACTTTTCTCACCTGATAACAAAGTCAGCTGAATCAATCATTTTTCCACAGCCACTGTCAAACAGGATCCCACCATTCCCAACAACCGAACAAGTGTCCAATTTCTTATTTGAGAAAGGATTCTCCTGGAATAGCGACAGATAAGGCATTATGAAAACACATTTACATTGTTGCTGATGTCACATGTTGAAGGAAAAATACATGAATTTTTATTCTAGCTTTATAGTCTGATGCTTTTTATGCTTGTTATTGCTAATGATAGGTCTGTCATTTTTTTTATAGATTATAACCATGGGAATATTATATCCAAAAGAACAATAATCATAAAATGGTATATAAATATATTCATAAATATTTAAAAAAAGATTAATAAAAAAACAAATAATTTTGTTTTTTGTATTTTTTTCTCTTTTGAAAATGAATTACACACGTGTACAAGTAAATAGAGCTAGAGACAGACTATATAAATACGTCTTATAAATAGAATAGCTCCTCTAATGGACAGTGTATCAGTCTGGATATGCTCCAATATTAAGCATTTCCAAAAATGATCAACCTTAAACTGTTTGGCCTTTTTAGCAGAGATGTGAAAAGCCCCAGGCTTTAAATAACAATTTTGCTTAAAACAGTATAGATTTTCAGCCACTTTCCCTTTTATGTTGGGTTTATCTAGGCACAAACACCGCTGGAACACAAGACACTCAACTGCACGGCAAAACAAGACAAGAAGGCGCACTCTGTGTTTTTGGCTCGCGAGGGAAGTCAGCCCAGGGGTCCGTTCTTCGTACCTCGCTTACTTACTTACTACTTACTACATTGATCGGCAACCCTTTGATTGGTCGGCGAAGATGTCGAAGGAGCGCGCTCAGTATTTTTCGGCAGCAGAGCAAGAACTCTTGAGTGAGGGATTTCAGGAGTTTCAGAGTTTAATTAAAACGCAAGGGAACACTGCAAAGGCTGCAAAAGCAAGGAGAGAGGGCTGGCAGAAAGTTGCTGACAAATTAAACTCGTAAGTAATTTATTATATTATATTACATTATATCCTCTTTCACATTAGAGCCACAACAGGACCCACTAGAACATAGGAACAAGTAAAAGTGAAATATAAGAATATTCTACAGAATGGTAATATTTATCACTTATATTGCTTTTAGTCTCTTGAAAAGAGACCCTGAAATAATCTGTTTGTTTCTTTATAACAGCAACCAAGAAAAGGGCAGAGCAAATAAAGACAGGTGGTGGTCCTGCACCCCTCGTCACACCCCGGCTTTTTGTACTGTGACATTTATTGACATTGTGGGTTTTGTGTGTGTGTTTGACATAACACTCCATCACTTTTACCTGTTCCCATGCAAGGGGTGACTGAAGCATGCACAGTAAGTTGGGAGATATATATATATCTATATATATATGGAGAGAGAGAGAGAGAGAGAGAGAGTGTGTGTGTGTGTGTGAGAGAGAGAGAGAGAGAGAGAGAGAGCGAGAGAGTGTGTGTGTGTGTGTGAGAGAGAGAGAGAGAGAGAGAGAGAGAGAGTTTTAAGTAAATAATACCCTCACGGGAAAATCGATATCTCTTTATGAGCACACTGTCGCGCTGAGCTAAAGGATCCCGTCTATCCCGCAATATCCGCTGAATTCTGAAAACTCTCCTTATCAATCTTGCACCTTCCGCAATGGGTTGCTCGCATACAAACGGACAGGACATGGCTGCGACAGACTTCCCAAATCCACCTTCGCTTTTATAGCCGTGGTCTCTCATCTTGATTACACGAAGTGTTTTACTATTACTACTCTAAACTATGAATTACATCTGAAATAATCAAATACATGAAATAGAATGATTAATAGTACATTTCCCTTTTTTTAGGAAATGACCTGTATGTATCTGTATGAAATCAATAACAGAATCAAATACTGCATTATCTTTAGTTACATTGATAATATTTATTTATGGAAAAACAGTGGAGAAATATCGCTGTTGCTTTCGTATAAATGAAGCGGACATACCCGAGTGGCCGCGATCTAATCCTGTTTACATAAAGTAAGCCTGCTCCCAAGCAGGTTTACGCTTACGGATCTGTTGCTATGACAGCAAGTCCCGGATGAGCTTCGGAGAACCGAATGATCCAAGATCACGCGAAATCGTCAACAATCAAATCCAGCTAACTTACTTAGCGAGGTACGAAGAACGGACCCCAGGCCTTCACCTGTCCTTAGCCAACTTCAACTAACTCCTTCGCTACAGCCCTTTTTATTGTCACATACATGAATATGCAATTACAAATACACGTGACATTCTTAAGCAGGCATATCTGCATCAGTGTCTTTATGTGTTTTTGTGTGTAGGTGCATGTGTGTCTGTGTGTTTTCAGCCATACCATACACAGACATACGACCTTTCAATGAATTTAACGTGTGTGTATGAGCTATGCAGAAAAGCAGAAGTAAGCGTCTTGCTAAACTATAAAAACATGTTTTTATAGTTTAGTTCCTGCAGGAACTTGCAATAGGTCATATTTCAAATGAACATTTAAAGGTGTGAAGTCTTGCACTTTAATAGAACAGAACAGTCTGGTTTCTAAAGCTATGATGGAAATTATAACATCGAGGCTGCTTCCTCTCATCACTTGGTACACAAGTGCACACAGAGTCCTTATCAGACCTAATAAGGATAAGATACTTTATCAGCATATAAATGATTATATATCTCTAAGCATAAATGACAATATAAAAATATCAATCCTAACACTTGTATGGCTCTACAAACCAGTCAAGTTCGAGGCTAACTGTCCAGATGAGACTACAATATATGTATAATTATATGTGTATAATCACAGATAATTCATTATATTTGACTTTCTTTCTGTGTAGCTATTGTGGCGAGCTCAGGAAACGGAGGAGACAGAGGTTTCTTTGGTCTTGCTTTCGGCGAGCTAGCCAGAAAGCACAGCCGTTTATTATGCCTTGTCTGGCGAACACTGCCGCTAGCAACTGCTCAGCGCGGCAACCAAAACAACAACACCAAAAGGCGCTATCTCACCGGAAAAACACACAGAGGGAGCGTCACCTGTTACCATGACAACATCACAACAAACATAACTGCAAAACAGAACATAAATGTCCATAACATCCCCGAACAGCCCTGGCCCGCTACATAGCCCCCACCTAAGGGGTCAGTCGTCCCCGACAACCCCATTACCCCACACAAAGTCCTGCAAACATCCCGGTGCCTTCTTCTGGCGCACCGGCCGGTCTCGACAGGCGGGGGAAAAGTCGCTCGGGTCAGAACATGGGGCGCTGCCAGCATCCCCTGCCCCGGCATCCGCCGGAGCGAGCGGTCGATCTGGCGAGAGTCTGTCCTGGTGCAACACCACCAGGCGCCCCGGGCCCGGCATGCGAACACGGTACACCACTTCTGTTAGCCGCTCCACGACCTCCGCCGGCCCTTGCCAGTGACTGCAGGTCTTGGGGGACACTCCTCTCTTGCGAAACGGGCACTACACCCAAACCTTGTCGCCAGGCACGAAAGCCCCCCCCCGGCACTTAGTGTCGTGAGCTCTTTCTGTCGTACTCGGCGCTGGCCTGGGCCCGGCGGGTGTAGTCATGAACCACCTGCAGCCGCTCCTCAGCCTCCTGTAGTAGTCCATCTCCGCCCGCCCGTCAATCTCCGGCTCAGGGGGACCCGAACACCAGATCCACGGGCGTCCGGGCTCCCGTCCAAACATCGGCGGCAGGTGTGCACTGGCTGGACTCGTGAACCGCAGTCCGATACGACCAAAGGACCAGGGGCAGATGTCGGTCCCAGTCCCGCTGGTGGCGGCTGGTGAGAATGGCGAGCTGGGTGGCCAGCGTGTGGTTAAAGCGCTCGACCAAGCCGTCGCTTTGCGGGTGAAGCGGTGTGGTCTCGTCTTCTCCACCCCAGCCGCCGACAGATCTCCCCGAAGACCTTCGATTCGAAGTTACGCCCCTGGTCACTGTGGAGCTCAGCCGGGACCCCAAAATGGGTGAACATCTCCTCCACCAGCCTCCCTGCTGTCGTCGATGCACTCTGGTCCGGCACAGCGTAGGCCTCCGGCCACTTTGTGAAATAATCCATGGCCACCAACATGTACCGGTTCCCTGACTCCGTAACAGGGAAAGGCCCCAGGACGTCCACTCCCACTCACTCCATCGGGGCCCCCACCAGGTACTGTTGAAGGGGGGCAGTGGAGCGTTGAGTTGGGCCCTTCTGTGCCGTGCAGAAGGCACAGCAGTGCACATGAAGTTCCACATCCCGTCGACAGCCAGGCCAGTAGAACCATCCTCTGAGACGGCGGAGAGTTTTGGCGTTCCCATAGTGGCCATGGACGAGCTCGAGCACCTGCGACCGCAGCGACCGAGGCACCAACAGCTGCGGGAGATCTCTGCCCTGCCCGGGGGCCCGCCATCTCCGGTACAGGAGGCCGTCGTGGGTCTCCAGGTTGTTGTACTGGGAGTAGTAGGCCTTCACTTGGGCTCCTGCCCGACACCCCCGTCCAGTCGGGGCGTTGCGCCACCTCCAGCCAGGCCCCCACCTGAACCAACGTTGCATCGGCCTCCTGCTCCCGCTTCAGCTGCTGCGGGGTCAATGGGAGCCACCCCCCTCCGCTGGCCGTGGCCTGAGCAGCAGCCACCCCCAGGGCCTCCTGGGCCCGTTCCTCCTGACGCAGACAGTAGCGACACTCGACGGCCATGCAGGGCCTTCTGGAGAGGGCATCAGCATTGCCATGCTGTCGACCTGCCCGATGCTGGATCTCAAAGTCGTAACCCTGAAGGACCTCCAGCCAGCGGGCCACCTGACCCTCCGGGTGTTTGAAGTTCAGGAGCCAAGTCAGAGATGCATGGTCGGTGCGCAGGAGGAACCGGCAGCCGTGCAGATATGGCCGGAAGTGCCGCACCGCTAGCACCACAGCCAGCAGCTCCCGCCGGGTCACACGGTAGTTCCTCTCAGCTCGCCCCAGAGTTCGGCTGAAGTACGCCACCACTCGTTCTCCAGCATCGTCCTGCTGGGAAAGGACCGCCCCAACTCCTACATTGCTAGCGTCAGTGTCCACAATGAAGGGTTGCCGGGCGTCGGGGTAGGCCAGGACTGGGGCTCTGGTGAGGGCCTCCTTCAACTGTGTGAAGGCCGCAGCGCAGGCATCACCCCAGCCAAACGGCTGGCCCTTGTCGGTTAAGCGGTGGAGGGGGCTGGCTGTCGTCGCGAACCCCTTAATGAACCAACGGTAGTAGGAGGCTAGGCCCAGGAAGCTCCGCAGTTCTTTGACGTTCGAGGGAGTCGGCCAATCCCGGACCGCAGCCACCTTTGCGGGATCGGTGGCGATACCCTGAGCGCTGATCACATGGCCTAAGAACGTAGTCTCTCTTGTCAACAGCCGGCACTTCGCAGGGTTGAGCCGCAGCCCAGCTTGACGGATGGCACCGAAGACCTCGCTCAGGTGGGACAGTGCACTGTCGAAGTCGCCACCGTGTACCAACAGGTCATCCAGGTACACAACACAGCGGCTACGAGGGATGTTCACGAGCACCCTCTCCATCAGCCTCTCAAACGTTGCTGGCGCATTGCAGAGCCCGAAGGGCATGACCCTGAACTGCCACAGCCCCTGTCCAATGGTGAATGCAGTCTTAGGCCTTGCTTCGGGGGCTAGCTCCACCTGCCAGTAACCGCTGCGTAGGTCAAGGGAGCTGAACCAGCTAGAGCCGCTGACGTAATCTAGGGCCTCGTCGATCCGTGGAAGTGGGTACGAGTCCTTCTTGGTGACTGCGTTGAGACGGCGGAAGTCCACGCAGAACCTCGGGCTGCCATCCTTCTTCCCCACCAGGACCACAGGTGCTGCCCATGGGCTGTTGGACGGCTCGATCACCCCAGCCGCAGCCATCTCACGGATCTTTTCCTCCGCCACCTGCCGTTTTGAGAGGGGCAGCCGATGTGGGCGCAGACGGATGGGTTGGGCAGAGCCGGTGTTGATGGTGTGCTGGACCAGCCCTGTCTGCCTGCAGTCTTTGTCGCTGGCGGCGAAGATGTCCGCATTCTCATCCAGGAGGCACCTCAACCGCTGGCACTGATCACCGTTGAGACCTACGCCGCTGCGCTGCCACAGGTCACCAACAGCCTCGGTTGTCTCGGTCGAGGGAGATTTGTTGGGCTGAGGGGCCGGGCTGAGGTAAGTAGAGATGACCCGGAGCCACCGGCACCCGAAATCTGCTGAGCGGCAGCTGCCTGACACCTGTCTCGTCTGGCTCTGACTCCCTCCGCTCCCTGCTTTTGACCGCACTGGAGGGCGGGAGTCTCTGTGCCAAGACTGATAGCCCGCTTTGCGGTGTCGACGCAGGCCCCCCAGCGGGTCAGCAGATCAAGGCCGATGATGCACTGGTCTTGGATGTCCGCAAGCCACAAGTCGTGAATCAGCTCCAGATCCTTCACTCGGATCTGCAACGGTTTCTTCCCCCGCATATCAGCTCTCTCCCCCGTCACTGTCATCAGCTGGGTGTCGGTGGGCGACCAACCCTCGACCAACGACCCGGACGTTCCAGGAAGCACGCCAGGTCGTATCAGGGAGATGGTAGACCCCGTGTCCACCAGGGCCCGGCATGGCTGGCCCTCAACGCAGCAGCTCAGGTAGAGTCCCTTGAGGTGCCCAACCCGGCCCACCACCGTGCATCGTCCTTGGAGGGGGGCAGGAAACTGGGGCGGTGGTCCCCTCACTACACCGCTCCCGTTTCCCTGTGGCTTCGTGGTTCTGGCCGTCGGGGCAGGTGCTGGGCAGTTACGCACCACGTGGCCAGGCTCATCGCACCGGTAACAGCGGTCGGTGGGACGACGACGACGCCTCCGAGGCACCGAGGGCTGCAGCTGGCATATCTCCGCGACCGCCCCCTCCCCGTCGCAGTCTGCGGCTCTGATTTGAGGGTAGTTTGGGGGGCGCACCTGCTGGTTAGGTGGCAAGGTGAGCACCAGCTCGGCCCTTTCAGCCTGAAGGAGCGCCTCACTGAGAGTCTGAGGCATGGCCAGGCGGACGTGTTGGCGCAGTCGCTCTGGAAAAAGTCCACGCAGGAAAGCATGCAGGCTAAGCTCCTCACGGGCTGCTGCGGGGAACTCTGGGTAGCCACGACGAGCATACAGCAACACATCCGCTGCAAAGGTGCCCAGGCTCTCCCCCGGCCTACGGCTCCGGTCGGTCAGCTGCTCCCTGCTCTGATCAGTGGAGTGCCGCTGCCCAAATCGCCTCTCGAGTGCTATGGTGAGGGCCTGGAGTTCATGGTGTTCTGACGCGGCTAGGTCAAGGAGTACCTGCAGTGCATCTCCTTCCAATGCTAGCGCTAAGTGTGTAGCAGCCTCGCCGTCACTGCAGCCATTATGTCTCGCGGCTAGCCGTACTTGTGAGAGGTAGGGCTCTAGCGGGGTTAGCCCGTTATATTTCGGTACCTTAGCTGGCGTTGCAGGCGTCACTGCTCGCTGTCGGGGGCCCGGTGTGTCGGCCGACGGAGGCAGCCCATCAAGCATTGCCCTAGCATCGGTCGCGGCGGTGCGGTCGCGGCGGTGCACTCGCGCCGTCGGGACCCGTCGGGGGACTTACATGGCTGCTAGCTTCCTCTCTCCTCAATCGCCAGCTTCCCAGGCGAGTAATGTTCTCCTCGATAGCTTGCTCTAGCCTCCGAATGTCTCTCTCCATTCCTGCGAGGGTGAGCAATCCCACTTCTGACACAAATGTGGCGAGCTCAGGAAACGGAGGAGACAGAGGTTTCTTTGGTCTTGCTTTCGGCGAGCTAGCCAGAAAGCACAGCCGTTTATTATGCCTTTTCTGGCGAACACTGCCGCTAGCAACTGCTCAGCGCGGCAACCAAAACAACAACACCAAATGGCGCTATCTCACCGGAAAAACACACAGAGGGAGCGTCACCTGTTACCATGACAACATCACAACAAACATAACTGCAAAACAGAACATAAATGTCCATAACATCCCCGAACAGCCCTGGCCCGCTACACTATAAAATGATACAGAAAATGGTGCTTTATAATATTATATGTTGTCATTGAGCCTGTACAATGTTGCATTTCATTTTCATAATCATTTTGATATTTATTTTGATAGAATAGAATAGAATAGAACAGAACTTTATTGTTATTGCACATGTCACAAGTACAAGGCAATGAAATGCAGTTTGCATCCATCCAGAAAGTACTTTAGCAATAATATAGATATATTACAAAATATGGGTCTATTATAGGTATGTCACAATGTGAAGGTATGTTATGAATATGCTATAACTATATTAATAGTTATAGCACATTAATGCTCTAATAAAATATTGCAGTCAACGCTGGTCGCATGCAGCACTGAGGTCTAGCAGGACAAGCACAGAGATGAGTCCACTGTCAGAGGCCATAAGAAGATTATTTGTAACCTTCACTAAAGCCGTTTCTGTGCTGTGATGAACCCTGACTGAAACTCTCCAAATAAACCATTTGTCTGCAGATGATCAGGTGTTTCAAAACTACTCTTTCAAGATTTTTTTTTTTAGATAAAAGGAAGGTTTGAGATTGGCACATAATTAGCTAAGACACCTGGGTCAAGTAATGAATTTTTAAGTAACAGTTTAATTACTGCCAGCTTGAAGACCTGTGGTACATAGTCCATTAATAGAGACAGACTGATCATGACCCTGGCTCAGCTGTAGGGGAGGGGTGGTGCAGTGAGCTCAAAGGGGCGGTGCCGAGAGGCAGGTAAGGCCACAGGTGGTGATTGGACTGATGACAGGCTCTTTTCCTTTGATAGTGAAGCAAGAGACGTGCACAGAGTGTGTGACCTGAGACCAGCGCTGAGTGGAGACCGTGGCATTGTGTGTGTACGTGACAATAAAAACTGAGAATTGTGAACACAGCCATTGCGTGTGTGGGTCCATCTTACAGAGGAAAAAATACAGTTCACACTATGATATCAAATAATCATGCTGCTTGTAGAAAGGTGGGCAGGTGGAGCTGGGATCATAACACCAAAATGCTTAATTAATAAATGAACAGCTCAACTAGCTACGCAACAGCTGCAGGAAGTGCTTTGCACTGCAAATTTTCAGGTTAGAACAGCACAATTACCACTTGTTTCAGAAGCAGAAGGTTCAGAGTTCAGTGAAAGATATGAAAAGAAATATACAATGAAAAGTAAAAAGCAATCACTGTGGTCAAATAAAACACATGAGAACCAATGAAGATATCAAAGAAGCAGCACATACATAGCTTGCATGGAAGAAAATTGACCTACCTTTAAAAACAAGTTGAAAAAGTCCTCGTTCACCTGAAGAGTCCTCTTCTTTTCCCCATCGTAAACAATATTCAATCCTAGAGGAGTATTGTTCTGTGTAATGATGGCGTTGTCAAAGCCATTGCACTTAACATTCAGATGAGCTCTGAGAAACAACAAACACTTTGTTAACATTGGCTGACTATTTACCAGACAAGCTGGTTCATAACTTGAAAGAAATGGCACGATGGTGTATTTTTCCAGTTGTATGAAAGCCTGTGCGATATCTAAGAAAAAGTTCAATTTTTGATGTTGTTGCATATTTAACTTGTGTTAGTAGTTATTGCCAACAAAAGGAAAAGGTCGGTAACTTGACTATTTCTGAACGTCATGGCAAGGAACAACATTTATTTCTGCTTATTATGTTGAATGGCCTTCCTGGAGGTGTTCCACGCAACCGTGGAGGCCATTGGCTGCAAAAGGAATGGGCCCTCCAGCTGCACCCACTGCTGCCTGGGGAAGCACAGGTGGCGACGCTGACACTTCCCGGGACAGCGAGTGTGGTGGATCATAATTTTGGTGGATCATAATTTTGATTAGTTTTGGAGTTGTACATCTCTGTTCCTTACATTTCATGTCATGTCTTTATTAATGTTTTATTTGTTGCTTTGACTGTTTTCGAATAGAATATGCAGTGGGAATATAGAGGGAGATTAGTGAAAGTTCTGTCTGGGTTGATTGTGCGTCGATCCATTGGTAATGCCTCAGGGCTCCAGTAGGTGGGTTCGCGCGCCTCCTTCACTCAATACAGACGAGTGAGAGTGAGAGCGAGCTGTGTGTCTGTGCCGTTCTTTCACCTCTCCTCACTATTTCCCCTGTTTAAGGTAACTGCCATGCACATATCTGTATAAATGTGTGTTACTGTTGATTATGTTGTTATCATTGTTCATTGTAGCGAAAGATGTGAATTGCGGACTGTTTTTGGCTGAGAAGTTCAAGTTAAATGCTGTTGCTGTGTATGCTAGTTTTCGCTAGTACTCTGCCATATTGTGTGAATATTTTTCTGTTACTGTCTGTATAGGTTTTTGTCCAGTGTTAAAGTTAATGTTATCTAAAGTATTTTTATAAACTCAATACAGACGAGTGAGAGTGAGAGCTGCGTGTCTGTGCTGTTCTTTCACCTCTCCTCACTATTTCCCCTGTTTAAGGGCACAACACGAGGGCGTCATCTCCAGACCGGGGGCTTGAGCACCTGCCCCTTTCCTGATGGATGCTTCAACTGCCCTTTTCTTTAGGCAATTTATTATTTAATGTGTGTGTGCATGTGGAGTCCTGCCTATGCCTCTCAAGGTAACACAAACAATTAATCACAATTTTGCTAAATAAAAGAATCTGGCTTGCATCAGTCACATGATTACATGACACGTTGATATACTGGATATCATAACATCATATCTCATACGCATGAATAGGCTCCTGTTTGCGTTATTTGGTAATCTTTTTACTTCTATTTTGTATCCTTCATAGAAAAAATATTAAGCATTTTAAATGTGATCCTTACCTGAATTTTAAGTAATTTTTCTCATTCTTCTTCCAGGTTTCATTGTAACGCTGATGTACTTTGTCAATGATTTCCCTGTGACACACACACACACATCCAAACAGTCAGTAGCAAAATCCTCCAAGTACTCGCATGTGACACCATTGTTATCTCAGTTACACTGGCTTCCTGTTAAATTTAGAGTTGATTTTAAGATCCTGGTCTTGACCTACAGAGCTGTGCATGGACTGGCACCTGCCTACATCTTTGATCTGCTACAGCCTTATGTCCCTAGCAGGTCTTTGAGGTCATCTGATCAGGGCTTACTTGCTATAAAAAATACTAAGAGGAGGACTAAGGGTGACAGAGCCTTTGCCAATGTGGCCCCGAGACTGTGGAACTCTCTCCCCCAAGCATTAAGAACTGTGGACTCAGTAGCTGTTTTTAAAAAACAACTCAAAACGTACCTTTTTAAAACTGCTTTTGGTTAATTATTTGCCTGTTTTATTTTCTCTTTTTAAATCTTTTTATGACTTTTAATCTTATGTGCAGCACTTTGTGATTCTGTCTTGAAAGGTGCTATATAAATAAAAATTTATTTATTATTTATTTATAACTGTACGGCTAACATGACTTCATTTTGATGATGGCATAAACAAAGAGGTTTATGCCATCATCAAATGTTGAAAAAGGGAAACTGTATGACAAGTCATGTTTTCTCTCACTTGCAGCTTTTGCAAATTTCTGATGGCATTGGGGCACGTTTCTTTTGAGGTCGGTGAGGTTCCACAGGACTGCAAAAGAAATGTTTTTTTTGACAGATTACACATCTGAGAAATGAAGATAAAAGAGATCACATATTAGTATTTCACTATTGTTATCAGTTGTCCATACTTGAAAAAGCATGATGTCAATGTGCTGTATTGTTCGAGAATGTGTCAGGGCCAGCGGGGCAAGCCGTGTGTAAATTATTAAAGGACCCAAAATGCAAGCAGGGCTTCTGATGAGAGTGAGCTTTATTGAGGAGGATGACATACAACAAAAGGCGAGGGTGGCGAGAACAGAACTGATAAAACCTAAACTGGGAAAACACCTGAAACCTTGAGACACAAACAGAGATGCAGGAGAACCACACAGGATGACAAAGGGAGACAACGCAGACAAACCAGCAACAGGCAGGCGAACACACAGGGCTTAAATACGCACAGCAGTAATCAAGGGATGGGAGACAGGAGGGGAAAACACCTGGGAGAAATCAGAGCTGACGAGACAGGGGAAACGTAATCTGAACACACTGACATCTGACACGGACCTTCAAATTAAAACAGGAAACTCAACACACATGCAAAGATACAGACTCAGAGACGCGGGCTTTACACAGAGACCTGACTACACTGAAACAGAGGGAACACACAGGCAGGGATGATTAGACACAGAGCAGAGGGAGCACAGAATATCATGAGAGGAAAAGAGATCAAAACCTAGGACCAAGAATTACCAAAACTAAAAAACAGACAGCAATAACATCAGGGAAATAAATAATAAATTATTCAAATCACTGGGTCACAGACCCAGGACCATGACAGTGAGTCAACATTGTTTTCTTCAGTTTTTTCTTTTTGTATAACTGCATAAATATATTACACCATATCACAGGGGGAAATATTCCACCTTTTACTCAATTAAACTGGTTTGGACTTTCTGTCCAAACTGTCTGGACCTAAAGAGTATGTAAGAAATCTGGGAGCAGTACATAATACATCTTTTGGCAAGGCTGTATCTCTGCATGGTGAATGTTTCCATGTTCATCACCTTGTTAACTGTATCCTGTTTGTTTAATATATATTAAATGCTTGAAGAGATGGTGAAAACAAACAAACTCAAAGACAAAGAGAGAAGGGACATGCAAAACCCATTAAACAATAGCTTTTAACATTGACAAGATGGTGTGATCAGGTAACACTGATGACAGAGTACACAAATAGGAGACCTGCCCACCAACAGGCTGTTTATCTAGCCACGTATGCACAACCTGTCACCAAATGCACAATTCAGATTTTTCATAATATTAATAATAATACATGCTATTTATAGGCACCTTTGAGACCGTCAATGTCACCTTACAATAGAATAATAACAGTAGCAACAATACAATATAATGAAATATAGCAAAATAAAATTTAAAATAAGGTAAATGATAGAAAAAACAAGCATGAAAGTATAAAAGCTAAGCAATAAGAAAAAAAGAGACGTCAGTAAACAGTAAAAGTCTTGTTGGTCATCTACAATGATATGTATTTCGGGGTGATCGTGGCTCAAGAGTTGGTAGTGTGTCTTGTAATCGGAAGGTTGCCGGTTCGAGCCCCGGCTTGGACAGTCTCGGTCGTTGTGTCCTTGGGCAAGACACTTCACCTATTACCTACTGGTGATGGCCAGAAGGGCCGATGGTGCGATATGGCAGCCTCGCCTCTGTCAGTCTGCCCCAGGGCAGCTGTGGCTACAACTGTAGCTTGCCTTCACCAGTGTGTGAGAGTGAATGAATAGTGGCTTTGTGGGTCCTGAAAAGCACTATATAAGTGCAATCCATTATTATTACAATAATATATACATTGGTTGGTATTTAGAGTTAGTATTTTTTTGGAGAAAGTTTAATATATTTAGTGTAATTAATCTGAACTGATTCAATATTAATTCAATAGTATTTGGTTTATTTCCTAGAACAGGAGTCTGGATTTTTTTATAGCTTTAGCTATGACTAACCAGGTCTTGTTATAGAATGAAAACAATGTAGGTTTTAATTTGGATTTGTAGACTATATGTGACGAATATGGGTGATAAATTAACTTTTTAAGTTGTGTATATTTTAACAACAAATAATATGCAGATAAATTTATTATTTCTTTCTGGACGTGGGGAAGTTTTTCAAGGCTCATAAAAAGTTTGATTTTATCCAGAAACATCACAACAGAAACATTGAAGAAGTGCTTTACTTTTGACACTTTAGCTTCAATTTCAGGACCTTTAATTAATTTAATGATACGATGTTTATTATAATACTTCTTCAGCACCTCTTTAGTTTTTGCTCTCTAGGCACAAAGGTACTTATGTACTTACTTGCTGTCCAACTTGTACCAGATGAGAGTGGTTATCAGGGTCCCCAAACCCAGGAGAGTGATCATGAAAGAGAAGAGAGACTTTCTACTCCGTCTCCTCATACTGCTCCCCTCCTGTTAGTCTTAACCTTTAGACTGTCCAAATTTTCTCTCTCCCTCTTCCTCCTTCTCCTGTTTTTGCCTTTTACAACACTCACTCTTTTTTTATCTGCCCTATCCCAGTGCCTTTTCAGTTTTTTCCCACTGCTGCTCAGATTGCTCTACCTCACAGTACTTCAGACACACACACACACACACTCATAAACTCATACATGCCAGCTCAATGAAGATAATGAATCTTTTGCCTTATATCCACCCGCTGTTTTAAGCACTCATCACTCCCTCCTCCCTCCTTTATTCTCTTTCTGTTTGGTTTCACTTTGTGTTTTTTTCTTCCTCATTGATGATCACTACAAAGTATGAATCAGTGTGAGGGTGTGCAAGGAAATGCTTTCAAGACCTATTGTATGCAGAGGAAAGTCAAGGAGGTAAGGCCATACTTCCAATTAGAGGAACTCTTAATACCAACCAAATGCGTATGAACATGCAAACGTTTTCAGCTGGTGTTTCTCTAACTAAGTAACTAACAGCTGGAAAAATTAGAGAAGTTCGAACTGATAATTTACTTACTCTCTGTTGCCAAATGAGTAGTGTTAGCAGAATTAAATTCTTGCAGTGATTAATTTATACTGTAAAAACACTTAAAGAAAAGCATGCCTTTAAAAACACATCTGATAATGTATTAATATTTTAAACTTAGATCTTAAATTTTACTTAAAACTAAATTATACAAGCACGTCACATATCAGTACATGCAAGTGTCCACTTTGTGGCAGCATTTCTTCATCACTATGTTGTCACTTTTGCATATATGTCACACCTGCACATTTTTACTGCTCTTTGGAATCTGGATCTTGGACAACTCTTGAAACAGATGCCTCCCAAAACAAATATTTTTGATCAACTATTTGCTCAAATTGCCACACATATTCAGTCCATCCAGGTCTTTGTGTATTCTGGCTTACCTTAGCATTTTCTCCCTGCATTATTTAAGAATGGCATCTTGATAGCAACCATTCCACTGAGACCATTTCTGTTAAGGCTTCAGTAAACAGTAGATGGATCAACTGAAAGACCAGATAAATTTCTCAGGTCCTGTGTTAGTTTATCTGCTGTAGATAATATTTTAGGCCTGCCACTTCTTCTTTTGTCCTTTCTTTCTTATTTCTTATTCTTATCCTTAAACGTTTTTAAGGTGTCTCTGCACACCATGCTGGGATAGGCCAAGATTTCAACTGTATTATTGTGAGACATTTTTAAGGCAAAGGACCGTGGGATTGTCCAAATGTAATTTAAAAAACTCACTGGAGACTTCCCCCTTCAAGCACTTGCATGAAACCTTGTGTTTTATGCTTTTGCTCCCTACCAAGAATTAATTTCCCAGTTCTTGACTGTTGTTTATTTGTGTTCATTTTTATTCTTACAGCTTGGTCCTTCAGGTTGGATCTCAACATCTCCCCCACTCACCTCGGGAACATGACCAAGACCGTACACAGGGGAGTCTGGGGCTCCACCCGAGTATTGTTACAAATGCTGTTTCAGGATGTAGAGGGCAGGAGCTAGAGGCGACAGGAAGAATCATAAACCAGAGGAGCAACTAGAACTGGGAGCAAGTGGCCTTGGACTGCAAAAAGGACACCTCACGTGAAAAATAAGAAAGCCCACTGATCAATGGCCATGTCTACCATTCACAGAGAGTTAGGGAATGGCTGCAATCACAGCATTGTAAGATGGTGACAGATGTACCCTTAGGCCCCCTCCTCGATTCAGAGATGGTCTTTCCCTTTTCCACATAAATGGCCTCCTTGACTCCTCGCTCAAACCAGCGTTCCTTCCTGTCCAGGATGTTTACATCCTCATCATTGAAAGAGTGTCCACTGGCCTGTAGGTGTAAATAGACTGCAGAGTCCTGGCCTGACAAGTTAGCTTTTCTGTGTTGTGCCATCCGCTTAGTCAGAGGTTGTTTGGTTTACCCGATGTATAAATCCTGGCAATCCTCCTGGCACTTAACAGCGTACACTATGTTGCTCTGTGTCACTTGGTTGAGTTGAACATGCTACATCCAGATGAACAGAATCAATCTTTTGGAATTTACTTACCTGGATGATTGAGCATGCATCAAGATATGTCATTTAAGGGAATGAAACACATGAAAAAAATGTTGAATAACAACACTGTGCTTTCCTCAAATTCTGTTCCACAGCAGGAACCAGGACCTTCAACAGAACGGGTGAAACCAGGAGACTGGGTGTTCCTTAAAGTCATTAAGAGCAGTGAAAATAGTGGAGAGAAGAACCTGGATATATTTAAGTCATTGTAAGTCTGCCACACACGTCAACCACAAAGATAACAAATAAAGCTGAGGTAAAGCAACACTTTCAAATGCACTTTAAAACTATCTACGCAATGGAACCTGTACCTGTGCCCTGGTTTATCTGGTTGTGTCTTTTTACTGTGGTTTTAGGCCTAAAGGCAAACACTTTGGCATCAGAAAGTAAACGTTCTCACAAATTCTATAAAAGAGACCTACCCACATTTGAATCACGTGTGTATACATATATAGACACCATAGGTGTTCCAAGGTGAGGCCCAGATGAGTTTAAAGCACATAACCAGATAGCTGCAGGTTTTAATCCATATTCTGGTGGCTAACTATTATTAAAATGTTGATTGGATAAATTAACTGTATTACAAACAACAAAGATTCTTGAGTTACTTTAGCGTTGCCATTAAGAGGCTTTTGGAAGAGCAGAAAGATAATATACTTTTAAAGGCATGTTGAAAGGCTTATTTTCAAAAATAAAAAGAAGCTTAGCAAGAGAAAGAACTCTTACTCTTCCCAAAGAGCCTGAAACAAGAAAAGAGTCTGAAACAGAAAAGAGGAGGAAAATCTTGTCCTAAAAGAACTGCTAGACAATATAAACCCTTGTTTTAAGAAAAAAAAAAGACAGTATTATTCAAAGCTTATTAGACTATAGTGAGCGAAATGCAGATGTTGAATTCATCTGTCACAGGGGTGGGGAACGCCAGACCTCAAGGGCCGGTGTCCTGCAGGTTTTAGGTGTGTCCTTGATCCAACACAGCTGGTTTAAATGGGTAAATTACCTCCTCAACATCTCTTGAAGTTCTCCAGGGGTCTAATAATGAACTAATCATTTGATTCATGTATGTTGACCCAGGGTGACATCTCAAACCTGCAGGACACCGGCCCTCGAGGCCTGGAGTTCCCCACCCCTGATCTATCAGAATAACTCTGTCACAGGATGTCACATGTTGGATTTGATTAAATATTTGTAAGTTTCACATAAGACCAAACATAAGACCGAACCTGTCTTCCTAGAGACACCATGCAGGACACCACAACATGACACATCAACAAGAGACGAGCAGCTAACCCACGCTGGTTTTGTTTTCCAGAATTGTCAAGATGATTTTAGTGTAACATATTCAGGTGGAAATCTAAAAAAGAAAAATATAAATAAATAAAATGGTCGAATTCCCAGAGTTAAAGATGACTAGTCTACTTCAGGTTTATGTCTTGCAAAAATGAGCCAACATTCCCTTCTCTAAGCAAGCTTGCCAAGAAACATCTGGAACTTATTACATCATCTGTACCTACAATTAGGATTTTCTAAAGGCAAAGTTAGTAAGCTAGAAAAGAAGTACAAGAAAACATTTATTTTCCATTAATAATTTATACACTTTATTTAAAAAACACACAAGTGCAATAACAGGGAAAATGTTTTGTTATTATATTATTGTTTCTGAACAAAGAAGTGGAGTGTATCATGTGAGATTCAGAGCAACAAATACTTTGCTTCCCTAGCAGTCTGTCTAATTAAATATCCAGGCCTAGTGTGCGGTTTCCCCTCATTACAGGCTACAACTTAGCATGCCAAAGCACTCAGTACACTCTGACAGCGCCTCAGACTTCAGCTCCATTACAGACTACGGGAACCTGGACACCAGTAACTCATAAGGTTGGAAGAACAATACTGTACAATAGAATACAATAAAATTTTCAAAATAAGATCCCACAGGGTTCAAAGTGTCCGTGATGGGGTGGAATTAAAGATGAATTTTAGCAAAATGGGTAATTGCCTAATACTGATGATTGTGATTTCATGCATGAGGTGGGAAGTTGTATTTGACCAATAATATTTAAGAAATCTACTATCAGATGAATTTATTAAACATGCAGTTCTTTAAGGTGATCAAAAGTGCACCTCTCTGACAGAATCAACCATTGTCATGGTCCCTCAGTCCTACCTGGCTGACATATCAGGGTTTTCTCTCTCTCTAGGCTTCCATTTCTCTCTCTCCTCTCTTCTGTCTGTTATTGTTTGTTGTTGTCTGTGCTCTGAGGCAGTACTCATTTCGTGTTCCTGCCCTTGAGTCTACACACCTGAAGATAATCAACCCCCTCTGGCCTCTGATCTCATCATCAGTCATTACTTAAGGTAGTCATTCATTGCTGGATTGTTGAACTACCTTGTTAGTTAAGCACTGGCTCCTAGCTTGTATTTTGCTCGTGTGTGTTTGCCTCAAAGGATACGACATTGTCTTCTCCCTCTGTACAGACCTTCCCTGGATTCCCCTTGCTGGAGTGTGGTGAGTGTGCCTGTTTTGAGAGAGTATTGTACTGAAGAGACAATTGGATGTTTTTGGATGCCCGTTTCGCCTTAGACCCCTGGAGCCCCATTTTTCTACCTGCACTGTTATTTATAGCATATTCTGATGAAAAGCTGTAAATAAAGTGCACTAAACTTTAAAAACATAAAACCATTGATTATCTGTCTGCATCACTAACAGTTTAAATCACCAATGAAATGACTGCCTTGTTATAAAACCCAGTCTTATTTCTGTTTATCCTTGCTTGCTCTGGAATTGCTGGAAAGCTTTCTGAAATTCTTCCCTTAGAATTTTATTTAACCTCCTAAGACCTGAACTCTTCCATGGCATGTGTTTTGAATTTCTCTTTGATATTTGGGCACGTTGGGACCTCATAAATGTAAAAACAAAGAATTTCCAGATTTATTTATTTTTTTACCTTATTTTTGTTTCTGAGAAAAATGAGATCCACATATGACAACATTTGTTTTAAATTTCGATAGAACAGTAGCAGTATCATGTCCTCGTAAGTGGATATCAGGCCCTCGTAGAGCAAAATTTATTATTTTGGTCTAGACATCCCAAAATGTGATGTCCACATATGTGGACGCCAGTTCCTAGGAGGTTAACCCTCTCAGGCTCAAATTAAGTTTTAGTTACAGGAAAAATCTGAATTTGGGGGAAAATTATCACAAAAAAAAGACTCATAAAATATGTATGTGGGGTAATCAGGTTGTTAGTTTTTAACTGTTGCAAATCGGCAACGCCTGCCTCGAGAGGGTTAAAATCAACACATAAGAAAATTAAATACCTGAGAAACCATGCTTTCATTTAGTGTGAAACATGTTTAATAACCATTTAATAAATACAATAACTGAGGCCTTGGTTATAATTTCCACATTACTTTCCACGTCTGCAGGTCTGCTGGAGTCTACTTGAGTCAGAGTGACTTAAGGATCAGGCGGTAAGTGTGAGGGTGTGTGCGTGGCACCGTGGGCCGGCCAGTTTTTTGTCACTAATTGCACATTCACCCCAGATGGCAAACTTCAGATAAGTATGACAGGAACAGCTACTAAACCATGGTGTCTCCAGCTCTCTGCACCAAGGTTTAAGTGACTAAGCTCCTCTAACCTTATGGTTAGAAGAGAAGGTTGTGTCTTACTTTTCTCTGGTAGGGTGTCCCGAGGCAAATTAGACCATTTTCATTTCTTCCTATGTTTCACTGGCAACTTAAAGGCTGAATATATAGCCATCTATCATGAAATCTTCTATCTATCAGGAAGTATCTCCAAGCGTTTTAAGTCAAGTGTCTTAGTGCCCTAGCGGTCAGTATATTGATAGGAGTTCCACAGAGATATATTGTAAGAGCTCTATTATTTACCATTTATATAAAGAATAAATCTGTGGTTTATATTTTCACACTATTTTATATGCCACTTGAGAGCTTTTTCTTTTATCTGGACATTGCAAAACTGTTGTCTTCTGCTCATCATTGCTACAGTAATTGCAATCTGTGGTCATAGGACTTTCTAATATTAGCTGTGCTTCTTATTGAAATCTGTCTTTAAAAACACAAAAGAGGATAATAAAAGGGAAACAATGCATATAAATATATGTATATATACAGTAACCACAAAATGACCCAAAAGCACTTGAGATAAATCTTCCAACTGAGACGTCCAGAGAAATCTTTCCCCACCTGATTAGAGAAGTGAATGGCGCCACACTTTTTAATATTTATTTTTTCATTTGAACTTAATTTTCCTTTTTATAACATACTGTTAAAAACAAATATATACAAATGTTCACAATATGTTACCGTTGCTACAACAAGAGATGTCAGGTGTGGTAATTCACAGCTTTACAATGCAGTGTTATGCTGAGAAACCTTGCATAATATTCCACGTAACTTGGCATGCACCTCACAACATATGTAACTACACATCAGAGCAGATGTGTATTTACACCAGCGGATACCCACAAAGGTCCAGTGTCTCTTGTGGAAGCACAAGAGGGACCTAAATGGTAGGAGGCTTGTCATTTTAACATTGTGGCTGATTAGGGGCATTTCTGCATGACAAAAATCAATGCTAATGCTTTAAAAATACCAGCCTAAAAGGCAACATTCCCGGCTACATCAGACCCACAAACATACTGTTACAAATATTGCATAAAAAATTGTTCTGAGCAGAGGTTTTCACTCTAAGTGCAAATTTTACAATTACATTTTTACATTTACAATCAACACTGAGACAAAAAACACTTACACAACTAACATTTTACCAATAAATGTATGTTGCCACTTTGTGGCAGTAAGTTTTTTATCACTGTCTGGTCACTGCAGTGACAAAGCATAGCACACATTTGTGTGGTTTTATCAGGCACTACACATTCATTACCAGCTGGTACTAAAATATGAAGTGGTTAATAGTTTAAAAAAAGTCAAAATAGTCCTTACATTCAGTGCATTCATTTTGCTTCTAAAAAGCTTTTCAGAACGAATGTCTTCATGTAATGGAGGTATTTCAGAATATAAGGTGAGATCAATCTTTCATAAGGCACTAGACTGAGAGTAACTGCCTTACAGAGGCATCAAACTACAATGAAATCATTTCAGACTCCAAACGGAACATTTGTTTAATAAATAGGGTTAAAGATGCACTCATCAGTGCAAATGTCTTGGTTGCTGGAAGGCAAGGAAGGTGTCTATGTGGCCATTTTCCATATTTCCACTAACCAAAAATAATGTGTAAATTTTCTCAAACACATATGAAATGAATTAAGTGTCTAACTTCATCCTGAGGCTAAAGAGAAGGCACTTGATTCTCCACATTGCTTCTGTGCTGTTGTCTATCCCTGGGAACTATTTTTCATTTACAGTCTTCCAGGTGAAGCCTGAGTACACCTTCAGTGTGCAGCTGCAACAAGCGGTCAAACTCAGCTGGCATTGCGTGAAAACTCGTTTTAGCTGGTTTGTCATCATAGTAGTGGTTAGTCAGGGTATAGAAGCCATATGGGTGATTACTAAAGGGCCAGAATCCATACAGATGCACATTTTCACACAGTTCCAGGGCCATGCTAGCCATAATTAATCCAGTGCTGAGCCGCCTTTCTTTCAGGCCTTCAGAGCGCCAGAATTGAGCTAGACTGTCAAGGTACTGAGGGTTGAAGAAAACAGGTCGAATAGGGCTTTTAAAGTCCTCTATTGTATATGCAACTCGCTGACACACAGCAGTATTTATACCAAACGAGAAGGCAGGAAGGAGCAGCAGAGAGTTGCCGTACTTGTGAAGACTCTCCACAAATGGAAGGCGACGTCCCACCAGCGAGCCATACCTGTGCAAAAGAAACAGCTGACGTTGAGCAACAACACAGAAGTAATGTGAGGTGACAGAGATTTATTTTCTTGCTTACCTCTGTGTGAAGATGCTTGGGTTTGCTGTCACAAGGCTAGTTTTGATGCCAACATCTTTCTCATATCCATTTTCCAAAGGAGGTAAGTTGCACCTGAACAAACAAAAAAGTAGACACAGAAATGGTTACATGGAATTTCCACTCTGAATTTGGTCTACATTGGACACTATTCTCACCTGATAACAAAGTCAGCTGAATCAATCATTTTTCCACAGCTGCTCTCAGACAGGATCCCACCATTCCCAACAACCGAACAAGTGTCCCATTTTTTATTTGAGAACGGATTCTCCTGGAATAGACAGCGACAGATAAGGCATTATAAAAAAAAACATTTAGATTGTTGCTGATGTCAAATGTTAGAGGAAAAAAGATTCATTTCATTGCTTTAATGTTTCCTCTTCAATTCAGACGTGAAGCACTTCAAAACAACATAACAGCTGACCGAATTGCAGTACAAACAGAGTAATTAAAAATAAAAATAAAAAATAAGAGAACAAGAATAAAAGAATAAATCAGTACAGATACAAACAAAGGGTAAGAAGTTTAAATGATTTTTAAAAACAGCAAGAGATGGAGCCTGCCTGGCAGCTCATTTCACATTTTAGGAGGCAAAACTGCAAAGGCTCTGTCTCCTCTGGATTTATAAAATGTCTACAGGACAATCAAAAGCATCTGGTTATCTGATCTAAGAGCACGTGACGGCATGTAAAGGTGAAGCAGCTCAGACAAATAAGAAGGGGCAAGACCATTAAGACACTTAATAACAAACAACAGAATTTGAAATGGATGAAATGGCTGCATGTCTGTCATTACTATGCAGCTTTTCTTCTTCTCCTTTTATACCGATGTATACTTTATGCTCAGTTTGTATCCGGTTTGAGGTGGTGTAGCATTTAAGTTCCAAAATTATATTTTGGTCCCTCCTGCAAAATTAGGCTAGGCTATGTTTGTAATACTTATAAAAACATTTTTTTAAATGATGGTGCATTACTTACATATTTCCCAATCTGCAATTAAAGGAGCCACATGTTCTGTTTTCTCTTATGTATTTACATAAGCAGCCCACCCCACACCCCCTCACACACACACACACACACACACACACACACACACACTCAAGAGAAAAATGGTAATATAATCACTATGGTCAAATAAAACATTTGGGGAACCAATAACAAAAAAAAACCTACCTTTGTAAAAATGTTGAAAAAGTCTTTGTTCACCTGTAGAGTCCTCTTCTTTTCCCCATCATAAACGAGCTTCAACCCCACTGGAGTGTTATTCTTGGTGATGATGGCTTTGTCAAAGCCATTGCACTTAACACTCAGATTAGTTCTGGGGAACATAAAACACTTTGTTGACACAGACTAGCTATTTACCAGACAAACTGGTTCACAGCTATTAACTGGGAACAGAATTATTGTTGTTTTTTTTTCAAAATAAAATCTATCTGGATTGGTATATAATATCATATGCAGTAAAGTAGAAGAATTTTTTTTTATGAAATAACATTAGTCCATTAAAAACATGACAATGGTGGGATCCTGAATAAAAAAAATTTAAATGCCATTATTAGAAATGCATATTAGCCATGTGTCCGAAAGCCTGTGTGACATCTAAGAAAACTATCAATATTTGCTGTTGATGCTTGTTTAATTTATACTAACAATCATTGGCAATCTAAAGGAAACCACTGCTATCAGTCCCTTAACGTCATGGCAAGGAATACCATTTCTTTAGTGCTTTTGATTCTCTTCATGTTCATTGATGTGTTCAGTGAAATAGTTCAGTGTGAGTAAATAGACAGAGAGAGATAAGACATCAGTACACCTACAGGGCAGAACAGCAAACAACAGGTGAGTGAGGGAAGGAACAAACATTGATCAATATAAAGTTAAACAAGAAAAGGTTAAAAATAAAATAAAAGAGCAGTGTATTACAACACAGTTAGCTTCAGTGTTCGGTATTAAAAAAAATCTTTCTTTCAGCTGTAGTTAACAAATACAACAACAACTCGTGTTAATGTTTTATGCAGCTCGAGCTATTAGAAAGTCTCAGTTATATAGTCTTAAAGAAACATTCACCCACATGGCAAATATCTCAAGTATTCTTTGTTGTGCCTACAGAGACATTATGTCAAAGTCAGGGCGCGTTTCATCGTCCCTCATTGCAGGGCTCCTTTGGTTTAAGCTACTGGCTCACTGACTCCCACATGACAGAGGCTGATGACGCCTGATACCTGATAGGCTGATGCCCTTCATAAAATCTTTGCACAAAAAAATCCTGTTAATGATACACTATTTGAATATATTACAGTGGGGATCATATTATGCTTGCAGAGTTCATCAGTGGCTTTAATTGTATTTTATTTTTAATTTGAAATTTACTTGAGCAGACACACTGTCAGGGTCCTGGGTCTGCGTGACCCAGGGTCCCTGAGCAGTTATGGACTTATTATTATTATATTATAATTGTTTTTGCTGCTATGCGCTGCTGTCCCTGTTGTCCACGTGTGTGTGTGTGTGTGTGTGTGTGTGTGTGTGTGTGTGTGTGTGTGTGTGTGTGTGTGTGTGTGTGTGTGTGTGTGTGTGTGTGTATATAGGCAGGTGTGTGTGTTTGTGTGGATGCGGCTGTGACAGGCACCTTCAGGCCTGGTGGGTGTGGCCCTGCCAGGTGGTTGGCCACACCTGAAGACCATCACACACCTGCAGCTGATCAAGCCTCGTCGGAGGAGCTACTTAAGAGTGTGGTGGAGCTCTCTCCAACACTGGATCATTGTGTGACTTCACGTTAGTCTCTTGGCAAGTTAGTTAAGGTTAGTCTGCTGCATTGTGGTGTTTCTGACGGCTGCCTCTTTGTTATTCCCCAGGAGGAGTGTGGAGACGAGAGGGCAGCGAGCACGGGGTGCTCAGACACTGAAGAGTGGAGACAAAGAATACTAACACTGGGAAGAGGGCATGTCACGGGAGTCGGGAACGCACTGGGGATTTATTGTTATTTTCCTGCACTGTAAATAAACGCACTGTTGCATCACAGAGTCCAGCATTTGGGTCCTCCTTCCCCTCATCCCCACGCTCTGCCATACAGACCGTGACACACACACACTCCTATTTAGTAAAAAGTTTTTACTTTGATTTTGTAATTTCTATAGAAAAAAATTGAAAGTGTTTGCGAATTGGTTCTTACCTGAATTTTAAGTAATTGTCCTCCTGCTTCTTCCAGGTTTGATTGTAACGCTCTTGTACCTTGCTAATGATTTCCCTGTGACACACACAAAAACAGTCAGTGAACAGAATCATATCTGCACAGCTGACATGACTTCATTTTTGATGATGGCATAAACAAAGAGGTTTCTCTGGGAAATTCTGAGACTGTCATGTTTTCTCTCACTTGCAGCCTTTGCAAATTTCTGAGGGCTTTGGGGCATGTTTCTTTTGAGAAGCTGGTCGTTGAGGTTCCACATGTCTGAAAAAAAACACAAACAAACAAGGAAAAAAATGGTAAGATTAAATAATATAGATCAGGAAAATGCAGAAAAAATGTAATAATTTACAAAGGACAGTTGGACTGAATGAGAACGTTATCCTGGGTCCTTCCAACCTGCATGAAGATTAAATAATTCTTCGTGAAAATGATACCCTCAGTTTCCTGTTCCTAGCTGGCAGCAGTGACAGTGTGTGGTCATCTGCTGCTGTAGCCCACCTGCTTCAAGGTTCAACATGTTGTAATTTCCGATATGCTTATCTGGATATCTTGGCAATAATAAGTCATTATTTGACAATCTCCACATACCTGCATTTAGTAAATTGATGCAATGCAATTGGCTGACTGCACTAATAAGAAGCTGGGCGGCACAGGTTCGAATCCTACCCGTGGCTGTTACAGCAACATCGTCCCCACTCACGCTCATTCTGCTTTCTTGACATTCTTCAGTGTACCGTTTCAAATAAAGCTGTCTTCAGCAAACACTTCAGCTTCTACACCAATTTTCAGAAGATAGTTCTGCTTCTTCTGCTTTTTTCGACAGATAATTTCCGCTACAGGGCATTCACACAGCATTTTTGTTGTTGTTGTTAAATAATAATAAAAATAAACATTTTATTGTTATTAATAGTAGCTATTTGATAATATGTCAAGAGTTATGTTTGGATAGGGTTTAAAATATTTAGTTTAGTGATTCAAAACTAATTCAGTACTACCTAAGTGGTAAAACACATTATATACAATAATGCAACAGCCATCATATACAGCACACCATATAAGCTATCAATGTTTAACAGGGGGGCGGTGGTCTAAATAAGGTTTGCTATTCAATTAATAAATAAATAAAGCAATGCATATTTACAACCATATACGCATAATACACTCCAGGAGAAATTTAGCCACAATTATAAAACTGTAGAATAATCTGTCTTAGATTGCAGAATAAAAGTAGGAGCCAAACGGAGCAGATATATTTAGAAGTGGCTCAATGAACTCACCACAGACAGGTGACTGTGAGCGCAGAATATCCTCAACATACTTGTATTTGTTTTGCAAGCTGATGGATGAATATCTTTCGTTTCAAAGAGACTTGGGGTGTATTTCTCAAAATCTGTTCTGCTTAAGCTCAGTGTATGTCTCAGTCCGGGGCTTACGACTGCTGCAGAAGCATTGAACTACATTGAAATGAATTAAACTGAGCAATGAATACAAAACTGTATGAATTAGTGTAATTTACAGTTAAAGTGTATCAGCAGAATTCAGCTAAAGGGCCACAGTAACTTTCCTGGGCGAGCCTGGACTCCCGAGGCCCTTAACGTTGACGCTGACTCACTCAATAGCCTAATACCTAATGTGGTTTGCATACAAGAATTTTATCATGTCTTTTCAAGACTTAACACAAAAGGTTATTACATTTTTATATTTCAAAAGGTTATTACATTTTTATATTTCAGGTTTGAGTTATATTTCTTCAGCTCCAGTGAAAATAATTGATTTAAGCCGTTTCAAAAGGCTGAATATATTATTTGAATATCTAGACTACAGGTCCAGATGTCCCCAAACCTTTACCCCGAGACGCTGGCAGTCGCATTATTTATCAAAAAACATCATAACAGAATTATTGAAAAAGTCCTTTACTTTTGACAATTTAGCTTCACTTTAACGAAATGTACTTAATTTCACACTCTTGTTGCTACGTTGTTGCTACTTTTATATAATGAGCACAATACTTCTTCAACAGCCTCTTTAGTTTTTGCTCTTTAGGCACAAAGGTAGTTATGCACTCACTTGCCGACCGACATGTACCAGATGAGAGTGGTCATCAGGCTCCCCAGAAAGAGGACAGTGATCATGAGAGACTTCGAGAGCTGTCCCCTCATACCTCACCCCTCCTGTTAGTTTTTCCCTTTAGACGGCCCACCTTTTGTCTGTCTCTCTTCCTCCTTGTCCTGCTTTTACCTTGCACAACACTCGCTTGTTTTATCTACCCTGTCCCGGTTCCTATGTTCTCGTGTTTCCAAACTCGGTTTGCACTACCTCAAAGTACTTCACACGCACACGCGGCGGCTCAGTGAAGGCTTTTAATCTTTTGCCTCATGCCTGTCTGCTGTTTTACGCACTCATCACTCCACCCGCCTCCCTCGCTCACTCTCTTCCTGTCTCATTTGCCTCTGTGTTCAAATCCCTCCTCGATAAATTAAGCACCAGAAATTCCGTCATTTCTGACTGTCTAGTATGATTTCTTTTCCGCCTGACTCGTTGAGACAAGTTTGAGGTCCTGTGCGCACTTCTGTTACTTTGTTTCCCCTCGTTACACTTTGGTGGCAGTCAGCCGAGATAAAACCGATAGAGCGTTCCTCCACATCCTTATTTAATTCTTGCCACTTCTCCTTTGCTCGTCCGTCTTCCTTACGTTGTCTCGCACCCTTTTTTGTCATTTGCTCACACGAGGAAAGTCCGCCATTTCTTCGCAACTACAGCGCTGTTTTAGCCCCATTCTCTCGGGTTCTCTCAGGCTTCTGTGTCTAGTTTCCCCTCCCTCTGCCCACATTGGCTAAACCCCTCTCCCCTCTGCACTAAAAGCACGCAGTAACATGAGTGCCCTGTACTGAATTAGCTCACAGTTTGTCTCTTGACTCGACTGGTTTGTGTGTGGGTGAGTGTGTGTGTGTGTGTGTGATAAGAAACACGCAGTGTTGCCAACTCCTCAGTAAGGAAAATGGCTATTGGTTGTCCTAAAAGTCGCTAGAAGTCGCTAAATGACGTCATCACCTAATTTGCATAATTGGTCATGCTAATATAATTGTAACCTATGTTGTTGGAGAGAGAAATAACATCGTGGAAGAGACATAAAGTGAGTAAAAACGTCCTAAATGCATTTAGAGTTTATTTAGAACTACAAATTAAATTTCTTTTAGCAATTATTGTTTTTTTTAATGTCACAATTCCAACCCTGCTCCTTTACCCGGGCTTGGACCGGCAAAAGTGATCCGAAATAGGCACTCTGGTGGAGTTACTTTGTGTGTGTGTGTTTATAAGTAGTTTTAAACCTTGTGATCCACAAAACAGCATAAGAGTAAAAGAGTAAAAGAAGAACTGACTGTGTTACAGCACCCGCTGCTTGTTGAGAGTAAAAGCGATACGCGCTTTCACGTCTTTTTTTAGCGACTTTTTTAAGAAAAAAAGTCGCTAGGGGGTCTGAAAACTCGCTAAATATAGCGACAAAGTCGCTAAGTTGGCAACACTGGAAACACGTTCGAAATCAATGAGAGTCAGAGGAGGCAGGAGCCTATGACTGCCCCTCCAATCAGAGGGACTCTTAAAAACCAACCAAACTCTTACTAACTCACACAAAAGCTTCTTTGATTCACCCGTCAAACTTTGCAAGCTTACAGCTGGTGTTTCTCTATGTAACTAACAGCTGGAAAAAATGAGAGAAACAGGAAGCCATAATTTCTAACTTGTTCTATGTTGCCAAATGTGTGGTGGAAGTGGAATTAAATTCTTGGAGTAATTCATAATGAGGATTATGTTAAACTAGTTGCATTTATGGGATTTATTTCACAATGAATAACCATAAACAGATGGTTACTCCCACACTAATTCCAGTTGTCAGTGTTAAATTTCTTTTTTTTTCTCTTTGCAATAAAGCCATAATTCCTACATGCTATGGGATACCAGTTGTGTCACAGCAACCTCACTTCTCCAAACACAGAGAAGTCAATAACAACGAGTTCTGGAGCTTTTTCCTTTTTAAAAATAAAAAAATAAAAATCAGGATTTGTGACCCTTAAAATCAGGCTAATACAGACAGAGTGTTGTTAGGGAATGTCATGGGATTTAAGTTCTTTGGAGTTTTGCACGTTTATTATAAGGCGTTTTCTGTTTGGTTTCAGCTGCAGCTCATTGGAGATGATGTCATTTCCACTCACCCAATTACTATTTAAGCACATTAAACATTCATAATGTTGTAACAGAGGAGTTTTCCTCAGCTTTATGCAGTCCTGTGCGTGTAAGAAGCTTCGAGTCTCTCTAATGATGGAGGATTGTGTTGTTAACTTTTTATTGTGCACCTGTCATGAGTAGTAATGAACAGGGTTGTAGCTGTGAATGTCTATGTGTTCCCAAAGCTGCTCTGCTGGATTAAAATCTGATAATTTTGGAGGCCATTTGAGTACAGTGAACTCATTGTCATGTTCGAGAGACAATTTGTGAAATGGCATGTCATCCTACTGAAAGTTTCAGCAGATAGGTAAACTGGGATAAAGGGATGAACATGGTTAGCAACAACAGGGTAGGGATTGGAGACTTCGCTCAGTTGGAACTAAAGGAACCAAAGTGTGCCAAGAAAATATCCCTCACATTCTTACACCCCAACAGCAGCAGTCTGAACTGTTATACCGTTGATACGAGACAGGATGAATCCATGTTTTCATGTTGTTTACACAAATTCTGACTCTACCATCTGAATGTCACAGTAGAGATCAAGATTTTTCCAATCTTCTTGCCCAATTTTGCTGTGCCTGTGTGAAGAGTAGCTGCAGTTTTACATTCTTTGGCCATGATTATACTCAGCTGCAGACACTGACGCAAACAGCTGAGGCTCCAAGCCTGAGTAGTCAATGGCGATGTCAGTGTTAACCTCAATTTTATTTCTATAGCACATTTCATTGTACGCAGACATAAAGATAAAAACATTAAAATCAGGTCTACAATGGCTTAAGGCAATAAAATAACAACAAAATAAAACTACACAGATAAAATACAAGTTAATGTTCACATACACACAAAAATACACACAATTTTTGACAGTAGACCCAACCTGTGAGAATAAAAAGCGTTTGAATATGTTTTTTTAATGTAGATAGTTCTAGGTTCTAAGTCAGCAGGCAGATTGTTCCAAGAAACAGTAACTGAAAGCACCCTCAGGACCATCAAATCTAATTCTGAGAAGAGTTTTGCACCTGATGACCTGAGGGTCTAACCGGGTTATAAACACTAAACGGTCAGAGATGTACTCTGAGAGCAAACCAATGAGTTCTTTATGAACTAATACAGCTATTCCTGTTATATTTCTTTGAAGACCGCTGCCTGAAGCCAATGCATAGTTCATGCATGGTTCATGGTGCTGTTTTGTTTGCTTTAAAGAACAGTACCTAATAGCGTGAGTGTATCTTATATTTTTGATGATTGTTTGAATTTTTGTTTTTATTTACACTACAGGGCTTAATAAAACTAAATAACTCTTTAAGTCATTCAGCTTCATGAGCTTCATGATACTTTTGATTTCTTTATTCTAAGAATGAGTTTGATTTCTTGTGACTAAAATGTTGTTTCACAGTCATGTTTTCACAGTTATTGTAGTAAGATGACCCTAGTTTTACAGTTTTGTTTCCTGTCAGGTTTTATGGCAGTTGAGATGCCTGATAAATAGGTTTCTGTTTAACTTTTAGTTCAGAATTGCTGTTTTTCAGCTCCTACTTAGAGTTTATTTGTGTTTACTTTCTTTAGTCTGTCTCGTCTATGCTTATACTTAGGGGCAGCTGGGGTTCCGGGGTAGAGCAGGTCCTCTACCAATTGGAAGGCTGATGCATCACTCCCTAACTCCTTTATCATGACAAAGTGTCCTTGAGTAAACCCTGGTTTGCTTTCATCTATGCGTCTATGTCAGAGGTTCCCAAAGTGTGGGGCCCGCCCCCTAGGGGGGGCGCAGAGCCATTGCAGGGGGGGCGCGGTATGAAAAGAAAAAAAAAAAGAGTGCTTGGACACTGTGGACAGGTTTTTGACGGGGCTCCCACATAAACGCAAAGCAGGAGATGAAGCATCGCCAAATATATTTCCAAACCAACTTCCTTCCAAGCCAAAGACAGGAAAATATGGTGAAGCATATCTTCCCTTTGGCTTCACCTGCACAAGTGCCAAGGTAGGTCTCCCCTGCAGAATTAGTTTCCCTGCGTCGGGAGCATGCGCTGGGCTCTTCAAATCACGGACAAACATTATCCCACATTCTTGATTTTTAGTTCACAAACACTTCTTGTAATAACTACTCCTGACATTTTGGACATGTTAGCTCTTTATGCAGTAAAGTTACAGTGGGATACAAATAATATCAGGCTGATCCTGCCGTAATTTGTTCCCCCGGTTCAAATCACAGACAAACAGCATCCCACAGCTGTTTATGTGTTTAAACCCATTTTGCACAGAGAGGCATTTTTTGAAAAATGTATTGATAACAATGTTGAATATTATTACACAGGAAAAAAAACAACTACACGTAAAATAATTACACCGTGACGCCTCTGCCTTTCTAAATGGAGGGACAGTAACTGCGTGTGTGTGTGTATGTAAGCGTGTAAAACCTGCAGATAGTCAGATTAACAGTAACAGTATTTTGTCTCTATCTGCCATTCTGCAATTCATCTCATGTAAACAACGTGGAGCACAGCGTGACGTGAAAAGAGGCACATACCGTTGACGTTGCGTGACGAACTCTGTAATCCTCGTCCACACGTAAACGCAAAAAAGGAGTTTTAAATAATCTCCGTTTTCGGTGAATCGCAACGCCGTTTACGTGTTGACGAAAAGCCCAAACGCATAGAAACAGCTGAGTTTTCAAAAATACCCGTGTAGGTGTGGACGCAGCGTAAAAGAGTTAGTAGTATATTTTATTACTACCTGTAATTTATTGCGGTTTACTTGTATTTGCTTAATTGTTTACTAAATGTTTGAGGTGTGAAATAAACCGCAATGGAGTTTGTAAACAAAATATGGGTGTGTGTGTTTGGAGGATGTGTTTGTGTGGGGGGGGGGGGCACGAACATTTTTCTTGTAAAAAAAAAAGGGGGGGCCTGGCAAAAAAAGTTTGGGAACCACTGGTCTATGTGATTGTGTGTAAAAGTGATAAGGCATGTGTCACTGGGTGAACTAGACTTGATTTTTATTTAGTCTAGTTCTTTTTTTTGTCATGCATTTGGTTCTTCCTGCACACACTCCAAACCCATGATAGGGAAGTAAAAGCAACACTTAACCCAATGTGTACATCAAATGCACAGTGATTTCTTCACTGATGGACAGATCATGTGACTCCAGACTCCAGTAAGCAGCTGTAATGTGTTTGTCACAGTATGTAAAACTTCCAAGTGTCAAGTGTTTTGCAGATAGCTGAAGTCCTGGGAAGATAATGTGCATTTACACCTGGCATACATCATGAGACACTAGCAGAAACATATGTAAAATGTTGTTGTTGTTTTCCATTTGCATGGAATAACCACAATAAGGACTAGGCCACGACTAGAAAAGGGGAAACCAGTGTCACTAGTGTATCATAGGGCAGTCAGACAAACACGTTGCTTCAGTGGCTGTCTGATTATTCAATAACCCAGACGTCTGGTTTTCCATCATTACAGGCTGCCCTGCTGCCTCCCACAACAGTCATTAGCTTGTTACAGACAATGCCATTTCCATCCAAAGACTCCATTAGCTATTTAACCACATTAAAGGCAAAAAAGTAACTTTTCATAATGACATTCATAATCTTGTTCCTCACCATCGTGTAACCCTGTGCCTGTGTGAAGCCCTCAGGCTCTCTAATGACATAAAATTGTGTTATTAACTTTTTATCATACACCTGTCAGGAGTAGAAGGAGAAACTGGCAAAAAATTGAAAGTTCTGTGCAAATTCTTCACATGTCTAAACTGGCTTATACAGGATCAGCTGTGAAGGTCAGTATGTTCTTAAAAAATGGTAAACAGTTAAAATGTGCATGTGCGAGGACACAAGTAAATCTATTACAGTTTATTGCAGCGGGGAGGATGACAGTGGATGAGCGATGGGTTTGAGGAAGCAAAGGGTGGAGGGTGCAAAGTGCTTCCTCCATAAAGTCATGCTATGTGCAAATGTAACAAGACAGAGAGACGAATATCTGAATGAAATTCAGATTCTTGGTTGTGCAACAAGTCACCTTTTAATAACAAATAACTTGCTGGTTATCTGATTCCTCTGTAAAACTGTGTCATTAATGGGGTAATAAAAGACCAAATGAAAGCCTTTTCCTCCATGTCTATACAAGGTGGGGCTTTTGCTGAAAGTACACTGAGCTTCCTTTCAGGCTTTGAGGTCAAGGGGCCACATGCTGCAAACACCTACATGTTTCCTGTCAGCTTGCTCATTATTCTTTCAATGCAACAGTAAAGTCTTCCATTCTCCTTCACGATGCTTTAGTAGACAGCAGAATTCATGGCTCCATTTAACACAGCAAGTCTGTCAGGTCCCGAGGCATCCAAACAGCCCCAGACCATCACACATCCACCACCATATTTTACTGTTTGTATGATGTTCCTTTTCTGAAATGCTGTGTTACTTTTACACCAGATGTGACAGGACTCAAACTTTCCAAAGAGTTCAGCTATTTTCTCATCAGTTCACAAAATATTTTCCCAAAAGTTTTGAGTTTCAAATGTGAGATGAGCCTTTGTTCTTTTTGGTCAGCAGTGGTTTTCTCCTTGAAATCTCCCATGGATGCCATTTTTCCCAGTCTGTGTCTTATTGTTGAATCACGAACTCTGACCTTAACTGAGACATGTGAAGCCTGCGGTTCTTTAATGTTGTTCTGGGTTCTTTTATGTCCTCCTGGATGAGTTGTCGATGTGTTCTTGAAGTAACTTTAGTAGGCTGATCACTCCTGGGAAGGTTCACCGCTGTTCCAAGTTTTCTCCATTTGTGGATAATGTCTCTCGCTTTGGTTACTGGAGCCTTAGAAATAACTTAGTAACTCTTTCCAGGCTGATAAATGTCAGTGACTTTGTTTCTCTGGTGTTTCTTTAAATCGGGGCGTGATGTGTTGCTTTTTAAACTCTTTTGGCCTGGTTCACTTTGTATTTACTCGGGCTATCTTTGTCTAATATTTACAATTTGTTTAATGATCTGAAACATGTAAATGTGACAAATATCCAAAACTCTAGGAAATCAGGAAGGGGGCAAACACTTTTTCACACTACTATATACATCAAATGGGGACACAATATATTTCCAGGGTTTCAGAAACACAACCAAAACACCAAACAAAACAAAGAAATAATCTTTATGTCCAAGCAAATTAAGTATAGCATCTTACTTATCAACAATTACACGACACACATGAAATATTACTTGTCTTATCAAGACAAGTGGATGTTCCAGTGATTCTGGTGTTGGTGGTGGTGATAAGCGTGCAGTAGTCGTAGTAGTAGTAGCCAAATTAGTTATTAGATATTCTGGTTCCAGCTTCTTGTATGTAAAGATTTTTCCATCTTTGTTATGGGTTGTTGTTTACAGCTTAGGGCCATTCATGCTTATTGTTACTTTTTCTGTTTATTAAATTCTGCTCTATTTATTGAAGACATAAACGCAGGATGTTGATAATACAATTAACCTAAGGCAAGCTTTTAATGCTAATGGTACAAAGTCCAGCAGGAATCCAGGAAACTCTGGGAATACTGACTCAGAAAGACAGAACGAATGTAAACACCCAGGGAAGACTAGAAAACCAGACATTGGAAACACAAATCTGGAAACAAATGCAAGCATGAGGAAACCCGCAAAAGAGAGGGATGACTAAACAAAGGATAAGGGGAGACAGAGACAACAGACACTAACATGCAAACTTGGCACAGAAGGACATAAAGGGGAAAGCTAAGAAAACAATAAGAGAGTGTACAAAATAAATCTGAAGCAGAGAACCAAAAACTGAAAAAAAGACTCTGGATACTTAGAATAAACAATAATTATCAAACTAAAAACCAAAAGGAATGTTAAATAATAAAAAAGAATTCAAGCCCTCTTGAAAAACCCTCTGTCCAACACCCAGGATCATGACACTCATAATAAATTTAGGTTTGGAACAACTAAAACTTATTTAGTTATTTTTTTGATTGTGCTTTTTTTTTCTCCCTAATTGGTTCCATCTGCAGAGGCTTGGCTCAAATCTTTCTCTTGGATGTCATTATGGCCTTTGGGACTTCTTGGTCACTTTATGGAATATTTAGTGAATTTTCTCAAGCTACAATCCTTTAAATTTAAATTGTCAACTTCCACAGCTGTGACTATCATGGGAATGTTGCAGAAGACGTGGGCCTAAGGGAGGGAATATTGGGGTCATGTGGTTTGGAACAGCTGATCCTTGTGCATTCCAAGGCTGTTTAGTGACTGGTACTTTTATGCCTCCGTGATCTATTGCCTCCCTGTACAGCTCAGAAAAATCACAACCAAAACACAAAACAGTCAAATCATATCAGCAGACAAGCACATCCTGTGGAGGAACCTATAAGCGACAGGAAAAGGAAGTGCATAATTTACACTTCCCCCAACGTGAGAAACATGAGTCTCTGTTCCAGAGTATTAGAAGTTCATTATTAATTTATTAAATAAAGTAGATAACAGATATATGTTTATGTGTGTTAAACAAAAACTTTAAGCATGAGAACATATAATGGCAAATCAAAATATTGAAATCAATCTAGATACACAGATTCTGAGAAACAGTAGTTCACTGTGCAACGCAGCGCATCTGCAGATGCTGTGTGTTCATTTAACCGTGGTTAAAAGTTGCAAAAGTGAAACATCTCTTGCAGGTGGTTCAAATCAAACTTTTGAGAAATCAGTTGCAACCACTAGATGGCAACAAACCTTGAAAAATAACAAAGTTTATTTGCCCATTTCTGGATCAAAATTATGTACACATTTAACGGGTTCATTGAGAACACATGAGATTTTCATCAGTTTGAAGATCTATGAGCTGGTTTGGATTGTGGGTCAGTAGAAGTCATGACAGTGGCCTAAGAGAGTTCACTGAAGGATTACTGTTCTTCAGAAAGCAGGAAATAAAATTAATCACAACAGGATTAGTCACGGGTGACAAGGCGTAGGGGATGAAGTTAAATTGTATAGCCACATGGAAAACTAATTTAGGGAGAAACATGACTAAGCAAGTTACAAAGGACGTGAGACCCATGATCCAAACATGGATCCACAAAAAACAAGCACATTCATAAACATTCAGTCATTGACAATTTTCTGCTTCTTAAGACTTACAAGAATTATAGATTTTAATTACCTTTGGGATTTTTCTCATTTTAATGTTTTCACCACATACAGCTGTGAAAATTGAGAAAAAAATATATATCTTTGTAGAATGCATTTTCTATACTGAATAAATAAAACTTCTCTTCAGAGTCAGTTAGTTCAGATAGATAGATGGATTGATATGTTGCATTGAATTTAAGGGGTAATTTGCTGGATCACTAAAAAATGTGGCCACCAGGGGGAATCATTTAAAATGTAATTAAAATAACACTTCTGGTCTTGTTTCTATGCAGACTGGTGAGGTTCTGTAATTAGAACAAATAACAAATATCATAATAAAAAAGATGGCCATCTGCTGTATAAACGTGCAATGTAACATATATTTGGACATTAACTTAAGTTGCTAATTTCTTAAACATAATGCCACAAAATCAATACTTAAAATAAACAAATAATCTAAAGAAACAATGAGGACTCAGTACTATACATCTCTAAAATATAGTCCTTGCCTGCTATAAATCTACAGAGTGCAACAAAAAAAAACATGTAAGTCATAAGAACTTGTTCAAAAGTCAGTTTTTACAAACGACAGCGACCACGTTGGAAAGTTGGCCCAAACGACACAAACACAATATAAACAGTGAAGAAATTAACCGCAAGAATTTAATTTGCTCACTGGGTGTCTGCGCATTCTTGACAAAAGACATGACAACACCCATGACAATGAACTCTGGGTAATAAAGAACACTACGGTCCTGCCACGATGACCTTTCCCACTCTCCTCGGCCCATTAGCGGGTGTTCTGATTGGCTGTAGCTTAAGAGTCTGAGTCCTGTCCTTCCTCACATATAGATATTTGCACTGTATATTCATATCAGTGTGTAGGTATGAACGTACTTGTGTGTGTACATGGGCCACTGACAGGACAGCTACAAGTAAGATGAATATTGCTTTCATTCATTAGAGAGAATGCACTGCCCCCCTGGCCATGAAAAGTAATGCATGTTTACTTTGGAAACATCAGTTTGACAAAACAATCAATTTAAAGGCATACTTTTATCTTTTAATAACATTTTCTTTTCATCATTAAAATGATAAGCTGATTTTGATTTAATTCTGTTTTACCAAAGTTACCCAGGATGATAAAGGAGTGTGCGACAGTTGTTGAGAGTACTTCTCCCTCTTCTGTGGACTCCCCTCTACATTTTGCAGTCAACACAGTCATTTATAACTTTCAGTGTATAGCACGGTGCAACTGCTTTTTCAAGTACAATCTAAAACAATGCAAAACAGTAAGCACTGGATGATAGAAAGAAAAAGAGCAGTAGTAGATTCTTATTTCATTACTTAATATACTAATTTTGTAAAATAACTGGGTACAAAATATTGTTATTAAATTCTCTATACAATTATTACAAACACACAAGCCTTATATAAACTGCACAGACCACCTCACAATTAGCTTTATCCATCCAGGTCCAGAGCTCCATCGTCCTCCACCAACAAATTGCAGTATGGACAAACATTTCAAAGGTTGACTAACACGCATGGACAAACAGGGGCCTTTCTTTGCCCTCCAAGTGCCTCCCAAAACTGTGTTGTCCTTTCAGTAATATTTCTATTCCTGGTAAAAATGCAGAGCTGTCTTTCACAGTGTATGGCTATGTATACAAATTAATAATGTTAAACAATTTAATTTGCATTACAAGCAACAAGCAAACATGCTGCTTTAACATGTTCACCACTATGTTGTTTATTTTTATAACAGTGTATCCTTCCCACTCACATCTCACAGCAGTCTACTGAATGTCTGCTACCTCTAAGCAAATTTTTAGCTCTGTGTTTCTGATATTAAATTCTGATTTCATACGACCCTTTATACTCCCTTGTTTTTAAAAATATCCCCCGGAGACAGGAAAATTCAGATGCTTTCTTATTTTTTCAAGCATTATCCACAATTCATGTGTAGGACTGTAGATCAGCCAGTAAATCAACAGTTTTGTTACTATTTTGACTTCGTGAACCAGGCCAAAAGAGTTTAAAAAGCAGTACTTTGTGACTGCAGAGTTAATCTTTATAACCACAGAAATTTATTAGAAAAAAAGTGTGAGTCAGGGGGTCCAATGACCAAATGGTGGTTAAACAAAAGAAATGGTTTGTTCAAGCTTTTCTGTGATAATTAGGCATCACGGGTTTTAGGAAATGTATAAAATTTAAAAAATTTATCTTTATTACATAGAGTACAAAGTTATTCAGTCATGCAACTGAAGTGGGACTCAAGAGATTTAGGAAAACAAGGCCATCCATCAATTTTCTGTGGTCGAACAGAAGCCCCGCACTCCCTCTCTCGTGTCCTCTGGTGAACTTGCCGAGACAGTATTACATGTGAGGATCAATCACTTAAATATTTTTATACGGTAAACTTTTTATCAGCATGCAGTTTGTTTTGCTTCTAATGTAAACTCCACCTATACTGTTTTGACTGGTGTAGTTCTGTTGCAGAGTAAATTAGGAATGAGGCCATATTGTTACAGCTTTGGGAGGCCTATATCACTTTCTGGAAGCTAGAGTAGCTTTAATTTATAAATCATACAAGAATTTCTTTCAATGGCTCTCTGATAACACTGGGGACCAGCAATGTTGTGCCACCTTGCTGGTTTCAGTGGGTTTTTTTTTTTTTTAAATCACCAGATCCAACGCATTTTTTAAACATTGAACCAGCTCTAAATTAAGTGGAAAACTGCTAAACACGAACTTTCAGCAAAACATTGTAACCACACACTAAAAATGTTACTTTGTAGAACAGAAGGGAATACATCTCACATCTATGAAGTGTTTTTAATGCTCATAAAAGTATTTGCCTTACTTGCAACTGGGGTCAGTTGCTTTTTAGACTTGGCACACATACCTAATATTGACTGTTGAGTGTACGTGGACACAGACAGATGGATATTTGGATGCATGCAATAAAACACATCGTGTGTTAAGCCTTCAGGTTTTCTCAATTAAAAGACATTGGTAATGCATTAGTGTCATCATGATGGAAGTAAATACACAAGACTACTGTTGTGTTTATGTACACTTTTATTATCAGCACTTGACAGGTGGCAATCAGGCAGGACATAAAAAGCCAGATTACTTCTTTGTCTCCTCCTCCTTGGACAAGTTCTTGATGATCTCCTCCTTCTTGGCCTGGAGACGCTCCTCTCGGCGCTTGCGGGCCTCTCTTGTCTTGGAACGACGAGCCTCGGCCTGATCGCTGCAGGACAAACAGGAGAGACACGTGTGTTCATACAGTGCATAATCACAGCCACCACAGCTCTTTCACCAAAGATGTTTAACATCAGTGTGTTTTGTTTTTAGTTGACTAAGTCCTTAAAACTGACACACTAAAGACTGAAAACATCCTTTATGTGAGGGCGAACAAAAACACTGATCTTTTTGTTCTGCCCTCACAACTGCTAAATGATATAAAGATGCAGAGATAATCAACACAATCCACAGATCATTAGTAATGCTAACACCCAACAAACAAAACTCCTTCACAGTCGCTATGAAGTTTTCTAACAAACCGATCTATCGTAACCCACCCTCAGCACTTCAGCTTCAGATTCAGTTTTGTTGTCACAAGAACAAACACCGGAAATTTTTCAGACCTCAAGCAGTAACTCTCCACAGAGCACATCTGTGTAGCAGATAAATCTCTGTGCTCTTGTCTGAAGAACCCTCCACTGCTACTTGTGCTGCTGTATTTTATCGAGCCATTTTACTTCAAGTTTTGCCCTGCAGTTGATTTAGATTTTAATTTGCTGAGCTTATTTATTTATATTTGAGTTTTTCTTTTCACTTTACAGAAATATTTTGTTTTGTCTTTCTAGACTTTGCGTGTTCAGGGCACATGTTTTAACCTGGACTTCCAAGACAATCCAGATGCCACAAATAGGCCTCGTTGTCCCAAATAAGGAGTAAAATACTTACGCCAGGAGCTTCTTGCGGGCCTTGTCTGCCTTCAGCTTGTGAATGTGCTCCATAAGGATGCGCTTGTTCTTGAACACATTACCCTTGGCCCTCAGGTAGAGGCTGTGGTACCTGAAACGGATCATGAGGAAAATAAATGAAAGGCATCACAATTAAATAAAAACAAAACAAAAACAAACAAAAAAAACAACAACACCTACCCACACAAAGTGAGGGCAAAGGATCTAAAAGCAAATTCTTTAACCCTTGAATAATTCTATTCATATCAGCAAGTATCACTGAGCTGGCTTTATTAACTAAAAATCAACCACATTTCAGAGTGTCCAGAGAGTCTTTATTAAACCACTGCAGAACCTACATGTGCCTGTCAATCTTCTTGGACTCCCTGTAGCGACGCAGCAGACGACGCAAGATCCTCATGCGGCGCATCCAGGTGAGCTTCTCGGGCATACGGGCATTAGCAGTACCCTTTCTCTTACCTGGACAGGCAATAAAAAGACAAGTCAACTACCAATGATAATGCAAACTGATTTTAAATTAGCTTTGTTGTTCATTATCATCTTAAAAATGTAATCACTTTCTGCTTTGCAAGTTTTAACCTACCGTAGCCCGTGTGTCTTCCCTTGCGACGTGCCAGTGTGTTCTTGCGGCAGCGGGCCCTGGAGTGGACCGTAACAGGTTTGCGGATGATAAGACCATCCTTTACCAGTTTACGGATCTGCTGGCCTGAAAAATAGATGTTCTTATGTTTCAGGTACATGGGCCAGACGTGGCCATCAAAAAGGCCAGGTGGGTCTGGTACCAGGTAGTTTCTTGAAGGAAATAAAGTGAGACGATGGGATGCAATGAATACCACCTGTGTGGTTTCTATCTATCAAAGCAGTGCTGAATATGATCCTCGGATATCCACAATTCATTCACCAAGTACAGAAGAGTGTTTTAACTAATATAAAAAATTTCCACCCCCCAAAAAACCAAACTAAAAACCAGAACTGCTCCAGAGTACTTACGCTGCAGTTAAATACTAGACACTGTACATGTACATTACTTCATACTCATGTCACTGACTCATATTGGTTTAATATAAATTAAAGCTGCTCCAGTAAAGCAAAAAATTGATCACAATTATTTTGGTCAACACTGCATTGAATTACTTAACAACCATTTACCCTAAGAAACTAATAAATTATTGAAATTTTAAAAAATGAAACAGATTAAAATCCCATGGTTCTCTCAGCATCAGTATTAAGAGTACACACTGTCTAATTTCTACAGTACATGTAACAGCAGCAGCATTATCTGAAGAGACTGACGTAAAGTTGAAACATTACATTTTTTTAAATAATATATACACCATTAGTAAAGTGAATATTCAAATATTTAGCAGCTCCACAAGAATCCCTTCAGAAGGGCGTCTGACCTAAAAACCCTGCCAAATCAAACTGAGGCCTGCTGCCTTACTCTTCAGTGTTGATACACATTAACACTGGAGTTCACCTGTAAGATTGTGATGTAATAAATTCACTGTGCATCGAGGATGCAGGCCACTTAATTTATTTAGCTGAGCTGATCCTCTGGCTCAGTTTTGGGCACACACGTGTAGATAACTTTGCATGAGCCAGTGAACTTTTAAACTGAGCCGCTAACAAGGCTTAAAGGACAAACTACTTTTTGTTCTGCTTACGGGAGTTGGCGTTGGCGATCTCGTTGGTCTCATTGGGGTCCAGCCAGACCTTCTTCTTGCCGCAGCGTAGTACGCTGGAGGCCAGCCTCTTCTGGAGCCTGAGCATGCTGCGGGAGGCACAAAGAACCAGCGGTCAGAATTACAGCTGCGATTAGACCTTTAACATCTGTTTCTATAGTCTTAAAAGCGTAATGTCTTTTTAAGGCGGTAAAAGTGTTGTTAACACACCAAAGAAATACGAGAGGCTTAGTTAAAAGTTAGCTGTGCGGCTAACTACCAGCCGGGCTGACAACATGGCCTCTCCGTCTACTACATCGTGTTACACAAAGCACCGTAAAAACATACCATGCTAATTTTGGACAGATCTATAAACTTTATATATTGATAAAAAGGGACTTTGTGTGTCTTAATAAAATGGTACGAAATTGAAATCTGTGCATTTTAACGCTTAAATTTTGACTTTTACTATGGAGTCGACTCGGCTCCTACCTCATGGCTGCTACTTCAGTAGGAAAAGGAAGGCTTCAGAGACGGACCGGAAGCTACCATTTCTGAGGAGAGTCCATCTCTGATCTGTGAAACAGCTCGATGCCGACCCATACAATAATGGACGTTATTATCACCTTAATTTTTACATAATGTTACTATATATTCATATTGGAACAATAAATACATTGGAAAGTGACAGAGAGAAAGGAAGTCTTTATCGCATCTTAAAAGTTTATATCGGTGATATCCCCTTTTGCCAAATAATGGCACTGCCCAACATTGCTGCACTGCATTATGGGTGGATAAGTAATTGGGTGTTTTTTGACGTTACACCACATGATAGCGATGTTGAGACAAAAACGCGAACAAATCGTGAACGTTAAAAAAAATAGTTTAATAACTTTTAATAACTTTTTCTATTCTTAGTTTCACTTTAAATCCTAAAGGTTAGTTTTTCCTTTAAAAAATTACAGGACAGTCTCTCTTTTATCATCCTGCAAGTGGTGTTGCGTTCGTGTCAATGAAAGGACAACGTAACTGAAATGACAATGACAATTTTTTTAATATTAAAAAATTAATATAGCATATAGTAGTATAGCATCAAGTCATTAAACGTCTGGAATATTGATCTGATCATGTTAGCAGTTGTTAATCAGTTTCAGCTGCTTTGGTGATAATTAAACCTACAACAGGTGCACTAGACAAGGAGCAATGAGACAAACCCCTGAAAAGGAATAGTGTTACAGGTCACTGACATTTTTTCCCTCCTCATTTCTTTTCACCCTTTTTCAGTAGTCTGGCATTTGACTAGGGTCAGTGTCACAAGTGGTAAGACAAAGGCAAAACCTGGACCAGTTGCACAGGTAGTCCAACTTGTCCAGGGTGGCACATTAATATGTGCCATTGCCAGAAGGTTTGCTGTCTCTCCCAACATAGTCTCAAGAGCATGGAGGAGATTCCAGGAGACAGGCAGTTACTCTAGGAGAGCTAGACAGAGCTGTAGAAGGTCCTTAAACCATCTGCAGGACCAGTGTCTGCTCTTTTGTTAAAGGAGGAAGAGGACGAGCACTGCGAGAGCGCTACAAAATGACCATCAGTAGGCCACTAGTGTGAATGCCTCTGACTTAGCAATCACAAATACTCCTCATGATGGTGGCCTGAGAACTAGGTGTCCTCTGGGCCCTGTGGCCGGTCCATCACTGGTGATACGTGATAGATCTGGAAGTGTCTGGAGAAGCTGTGGAGAACATTATGCTGCCTGTAACATCCTTCTGCATGACTGATTTGGTGGTGGATCTGTGATGTTGTGGAGAGGCATATCCATGGAGAAACACAAAGTGCAGGTGCAGTAGGTCCTGGGTTTGTCTTGATGCATGACAACCCCCGACCATGTTGAAAGAGTATGCACTCTCGCCTGACCTAAATCCAGTTGAACACATCTGGGTCATTATCTTTCTGTCCATTTAAAACCACCAATTTGCACACCAGACAGTGCAAGATCTCAGTGAGCCCTTGGTTCAGATGTGGTAGAATATCCAGCCAGAATGCATCCTTCATTTTATTAGTTTAGCTTTTCTCACAACATTGTCAGGCATGCACACAAGCACGTAGGAACCATACGAACTACTGAGTACCATTTTGAGTTGGTGCAATAAAATTTTGACAAAACACGCTAGCCTGTGGCAACATTGTTCACTTTATTTGGTTATCTTTGAATTTAGCCCTCTGTAGGTTGATCATTTTCATTTACATCAAACAACGTGGTCTCCTTTCGTTCCATAACCAGTGTAGAAAAATAATTGCTATTTCCAACAAGAAATGCAAGCAGAATTTTTTCCCATAATATTGCACAAAATATAATTATTTTCGCACTGTCTGAACTGTGAGTGATGTAGTGTGAAATTCACCATGTAAAGGTGTAAAAGCTGCTGAGTAAATAATTAACCTGCTGAGAAAAATAGCTAAAGTGTGATTGAGAATCAGGAGTGTCAAGAATGACAAATAAAGATCATTTTCAGCTACTCGAAAACATGTAGTTTGAGCTTTGTTATTCTACTAGAAGCAGTCTTTGGAAGATGGTACACTGTGCTCATAAAGGGATGAACATGGTCAGCAACAATACTCAAGTAGGGTGGTATTTAAATAATGTCTAATGGGCACAAAATGTGCCAAAAAGCCTCCCCCATACCATCACATCACCGCCAGCAACCTGAACCTTTGATATACAGCAGAATTGATCCATGCTTTCATGTTGTTTACTCTAATGGTAGAAATCAGGCCTCCTTTCTCGTCTTCAGTAAGTCCAAAATGCAGCTGCTCGCCTTCTTACCAGAACCCATAAGCTGAAGCATATCTCCCCTGTTCTGGCCTCCCTACACTGGCTTCCTTTGTGTCTTTAAGAATTTATTGTATGTTTTTAAATCCCTTAACGGGTTAATCTTACCTTGCTGATCTTTTAACACCTTATATATGACTGTCTTCTTTAAAAATAAAGTTGGTTAGTGAGTGGGATTCTTGTGAATAGACTTACAAAAAATAGCCATCTGATACATTACCATTTGACCGGCCACTTAGTAAGACTGCTGTTATAGTATCCTCTGCTTTTCATCCACACCAGGAGCAGCAGCCCATCACTATGGCAACACTGCAAACTTGTTGTGTGGGTGAATGAGGACCACTTGTGTGACTTCTTCACCTCAGGTAATATGAGTGAAAATCACCATCTGAGGGGGAAGTTCAATACAAAGTACTAGATCATCAACTCTCCTCCTCACTGCAGAGGAATGTGTCATCCAGCAAGAGAGAAAACAATCTATAAACTCCATGAACTTTGTGTTGGGCCACTGTCTGCCCAGGAAGAGAAGCAATATAGCTCATCTGAGCTGCCATGGCTTTTGGAGGCCTCGGTGCCTAGTCTCTGATGTCCTCTGGTGCAAATAACACCCCAGTTTGGGTTAAGGTTTTGCTGTGCAGGGGAAACAAAAATGCCTTCCCTTAACAAATATCGAACAAAAGGCTGCTCATTTGCAATGCAATCTCGCATCTAATTAGCATTATCGAAACCTAATGCTTCAAACAAATTATAATAATGCCAATCTTGATTCTGTCTAATAATTCAGTAAATGTTTATAGGTGTACAATGAGCATCTCTAATTTCTTCTGAATCCACAGCTTAGAATAAATAAGTGTTTCCGTAGCGTTTGTTCACTCACTCCTGACTGAGACACATTTTCAACTTTAAATCAGCCCTGTACTCTTGCTTCCCTCAAGATTTGAATCCCTGCCGTTAACAGCTGCAATTAATTGGCTGTTGTTATACTGTAACATTTAATGGGTCAAAAAGTATTGATTCGTCTTCTGTAGTATCAACATCACTGAAAGTCTCTCTTCACTGTTACTGTACTGAGCCAGTAGGGAATCTACTGAATCCTCCTATGAGCACCAGGATGCTACAGTGAGTGATATTTTTAATGTTGAAATCATCGGGATTTCGATGATAGTGAATTTGAACTCCTATCTGTGAGATTTCTTTCATATTGTTCATGAAATTATCACTCACATAAAAGGACACAAAAACACAGCAGGCAGAAACCAAAGAGCCAAGAAAATTACCATGTATTGAATTAAAATGTCATGGCTGCACATTCATTATAGTGTTGATCCTTGTGGAAAAGTAAATGGATACTAGAGCTGACTACCTTGAGCTACCTTGGGCAGCAGTAGAAAGATAAAAAAAAAAAAAACACGAGAGGCTAGCCTGAAAGTCCTGCTCTCCTGCTGCACATTATGTTGTTCTTGGAGGAGTATGTCAGCCAGTTGCTGCAGGAGAGTTAAAGGGACTGTTCAGAGACATGACTACCATAACTTCAAAAGTAAAATGTGATCCTTTTTTGCTTCTTCCTCCCATGCAAAACTGAGCTCAGCGGAAGTATGAGCTGCAGCCGCAGAGGATGATCTTGTGGGTGTTCAGTCCAATGGCATCAACTGGAATCAGGACGTCACACTGATTTCCCCCCAGAAGGGCTTTATCAAAGACTGCTGCAGGTGTGGGGTTCATTTTCCTTTGTGACTGGTTGATACGAGAGGAGGAGGTGGATGAATCATCCCTTTGTTTATTCAGATTTACACGGATATCATCAATGCTCTGTGAACTCAGTGTTTATTGCATTTCCGTGACTGTCGTCATCTAAAACTCATCAACACCCAAACCTAACGATAATTTTGGGAACCGGCTGCTCATTTCGATTTCAGCCATGCACTTGAGGTGGGAATAATTCGCTATAACAGTTAGCCGTATAAACATCTGAAAATGCCACACTGAATAATGTGCAGGAATCAAATACCAAATGGACCCTCAGAGACTTGCACTTGCACTTGAATTGAATTTTTACAACCTTTTAAGGTGTTTCAGCTCCTTTTTTAGGGGATATTCTTTGACTATACAATCTCCATGAAGTATCACAGAAATGTGGAAGTTTGCATCAATAGATGTGAGTTAAAACTGCATGATGAACTTCAGCAAACAGCTAAAAAGGAGATAAAGATAAAGGCATCTTTCAGGATTTCAGATATTTGATTTCCAGTTAACTTAGCATATCTTCATCGTGGCTCCATCAAAAAAGTATTGGCAGAAGAAGTGAAAATTCTTATTGTAAGACTTCATGAAGATGTAAAAATTCTAAAGGAAGACCAGTAGCTAATTTTTTTAAATGGTCCATTCAGGAACTATAAAATAAGCCATAGTGCCTTTATAGCCACACTGACCGTCCTCTTAAAATGAAGTCCTGAAAAACAGATGCTTTATTTCTTTAGATTTGGCACAGAGACTATCAGACAGCATGAAAAAAAACATTTTGAGATTAAACTTTTCTAAAGATCTTGAATATTATGAATATATTTTTTGGTCAGATTCAGTATACGAGACCTTTATTGTCAGTGTGGAAGCAACGTCACATGATGTATAGGAACAGAAGTGTTGGACCACACCGCTTAATCTTTCAATTAGAGCAAAGCAAAGTGGATATTTTTAGGGACCACAGCAACTCAGACACAAAGTGGGAGATCAAATAAAGTTAGTGGCTCCCTAACCCCTGTGGTGCATAGTGTGCAAAAGTGGCCAACCATCTGCTGACAGAGTTCCAAATGTGCTCTGTCTTTAACATCAGCAGAAAAACTGTGCATCAGGTGCTTCATGGCATGAGTGTCCATGGCTAAGTAGCTTCTGGTGCACAGTTTTTGTCATAAACCTGTAAAATTGAACATAAGAATATTGCACATCAGGACTGTACATGAAGTACAGTTTAGCGGTGTCGCAGCTGTTGTGAAAAATTTGAGTTTCAATCTGTTTGTGGATGCTTTTATAGCACTAAAGCACCTGCCTGCTGCAAGGAACTTGAACAAATGGTGTCCAGCATGTGTCGTGTCTTTGTGAAGTTGCTCGGCACTCTTCAAGCAGCGAGTGATGCAGAGATGTTCCAGAGATGGCTGGCAACAATGTTTTGTGCTGTTTTTCAAAACACACTGGAGTGCCTTTTTGTCAGCTTTGGTGCTGCTACCCTGCCAGGCTGTCATGCAGCTTGTGATCGCAGTCTGTAAAATTTGGCAAGCAATTATGGGGGGAAGTTGGCTCTCTTTGACTTTTTTAATAAATAAAGGTGTCGTCATCCCAGGAAAGGTGCTCAGTGATGTGAACCCCCCAGAAACCAGAAGCGGAGGGCTCTTTTCAGGTCTCTGTATTGATGTATAGAGGTGTCTGTGGTTTTCTTTGTAGTCTTTGTTTGGTGGCATATTTGGTGTGATCGTGTCCATGATTTCCTCAGTAAATGCATGCTAATAATTCTTTATTACTGAGGTGGGAGTACTATATAATAACGTTTTTATTTTGAATATATCAAAATACTAGCTGACAAGAGAGTAGCAGAAGAGGAATATTCCAGCATCCAAAGCACACTGCCAAAAAAAGAATTTCTAAAAAAGAAGAAACTAAGAACTGTGACCTGCTGCCTGAGTCGAGGTCAGCAGAACACTTTTGCAGCATTTTAAAGAGAAAGACAAACCAGCAAAGAGGGTTTAAAAAAATGTTTGAACAGTGGAACAGCAACAGTTCTTCATAGATCTGCACTGTCCTGCATGTCAAAGACAATTTAATCTGTCATCAAAAGCAAAGGCAGAACAGGATGCAAATTAATGAAAAAAATAAAAGATTTAAGTAATTAAAGTTGTACTATTACACTGAGTTCCTACCGTGGAGCCTGCACTTATTACAGTAAATCTAGTTAAATCAAATCAAATCATGAGACTGCAAAAGTTTCCCCTCAACTCATGTGTCATGCTTCTGTTACTGGCTTCCATCTAATGTCTGTCCAACAGATACATTTAATATCGGGGCCTTAGGCTAAATAACGCCATCAAAAAGTCAAATCTGAGCAATTGATAGGTGGCAAAAACTTTGCTTTCACCTTCGGTCTAAAACAATGTGCCTTAATAAACCAGGTGCAAGCTACCTGCTCAGCATCAAATGACAAGTCGGGAAATAGCTAGCTGAAGAGCTGGTTAAGGCATGGATGTTTTTAAGTTAGAGGACAGCAAAGATAAAAGGTATTGTTTACTGGATGTGTACTCATGGGATGGTTTGCCTATGCATCTGCCCACAAGTGATGATTTGCATTTAGCTGTCCACTCATTTATGTCTTTTCTGTTGGTGTTACAACTCCAAGGGACAAAAAAATGATGTTTAGTTTGATGATCTTGAAAGCTTTAAGTTAATTATTTATAACTTTTTTTACTAGATACATTAAAACTGTGAGATGATAGTGATTCATTTTTTAAAATATGTCTGTCTTTATTTAGCTAGGTAATGCTAAATTTGGGCACATCAGACAGTCTTACCTGCTCCTGGGTCAGCATTATAGCCCAAAGTTTATTTACTTATTTATTTTTACCCAAGGCCACATCAACATCATTCTCCTCTTCTTCAAATCATAGAGACGTCAGGCATTGAGCCTCCCTGCTGCTACAACAAACTAGCTGTCAAACTGAACTATTCTCACCCCCCATTATAGCCCCGCGGGACCTTTGATTCCTGGATCCCGGTGCGGGGACCAGTGGCTCAGCTTGACAGCCTATCCACACCCACAGCATCCATCGCTGCGGCTCGCTTCTCTCCATCAATCCATAAATGAGGGTGGGGTCTGTTCAGTGGGGCGTGGATCTCGGCTTCCAGCTGGAGTCTGTTGAGTTGAGCGCACACAAGGAAAAGAATCGACGTCAAGACAGAAAGAGAAACACATAAAACCCGAGAGTAGTTAGAAGACACTGCCTTCAAAATAAAAGCCTGCCTGCGCTAGGTCGACTGATTTTATAGCCATTAGTTTCTACTGTCTTTCACAAATATAAATTTAACAAAACTGCTACCATCTATTAGTTTTAGCCTAACACTCAACTAGTGAAACCCAGTGTTTTGCATTGTTTACACAGTGCAAACAATGAAAAACAATATTGTATATATAACTTGATGTTGATAGGTAAGTTGTTTCAAGTCTCAGGGAACTGTTCTTCATCTGTTTCAGGACTCATTGTTCTTTTTTCAGCTGAGTGTAATTCCTTATGGCCAGCGTTGGGGTTATTGCTCCAAAAATGTGACATATTACATGTTAATTACATACTCTAAAAAAAAAAAAAGCCCAAGTAACACACTACACCGAACATGGCTTATGACTGGTTGTATGTTTGGGCCTATTGTCCTACTGCAGAGTAAACCCAGGACCAATCAGGTGCCTGGAGTCAAAAGTCCAGCAACAGTTTGCATTACTGATGCCTTTTAGCATTTTGCTAAACCTGAAGGAACACAGGGGTCAAAGTTCAAAGGATCAGATGTCCCTGAAGAAACCCTTAGGTACTCTGCTGTATGTTCAGGCTGTTGGTGGGCTGTTTGCAAAAGTTGGTTCTGCCAGAGGTCTCTTACTGTGAAAAGGGAGTTCTGTCTCCCCACCACTGCCAAATGTATTTCTCTCTAATATTCTAGAATCTTTACCTTATTATACATAACAAACGCAGTTTTGAACATGTGCTATACGGAATAAACATCTAAAACTTTCAAACAGGTAAACATAATAATACTTGTAGTGATGCTTCTTACCTATTCAAAGAATTTTGTTTTGAAAGCAGGATAACCGGATGTACCTGTACGTCACACCCATAACTTGACTCTTGTGTAAAAGCCTGGTGCGACAGTGTGTAACGCTATAGGCTGGAAGGAGGCAGCTGTTGCCATTATATTATCAACCAGCTTAGACGCATCAGCGGCTTCATTCTCTCCGAAGGAAAAAAAAATAAAAGATGAGTCGATCGACACCATCGTAAACACACTAAACTAGAAACTGAAAATAGATTTTTAAAAAGTTAAATCAAATGGTACAGAAAAGTAGTATGTCCAGGACGCCTTCGACCTCAACCCAGGAGATCCAAATGGACATGTTCGACCATCACCCACACACACAGGTAAGACCAAGAAACGGGAAGAGGGTAAAGCGTAAATATTGTGGAAGTATTATGTTAAAAATCCCATGTTGACTATTTTGAATTGATGCTCTATATGATGCTGGTGAACATTAAAGCTGCTGCACTTCTGAAGATTAACAGGTTGTTTCCAATTAAGTCGCTTAATTTGCTTTCGGGGTGCCGAGATGCTCGTGTACGCTGCACTGATGAATTTAGTCAAATTAATGATTTTAAGAAGAAGTGAAATGGATGAAATATACTAGTTTTTCTTCACTACGGATTTTGATTTATAGCTACATCCTTGTTCTGGGTTTAATTTTTGCTGGCGTTAATAAGTCTGTGCTATGTAACCGTGATGTGACGCTTGTTTATATGCCGTCTGACCAGCGGGTTCCCAGGAAAACCACGCCTTTGTTTAATTGATGTCTAATTATCGAGTAACATGTTGAATTGACCAGCTTCTTTGGGGGGGGGATTTAAAAATTTCCATAAATGAAAGAGCGACTTGAGTTTTTCATAGGTGGAGTTGGCTTATGTTGCTGACATTTTTTCCCATTTCATAACCCCCCCCCCCCAAAAAAGAAAAAAAAACACAAACAAATAAACAAAACAAACATAAAATAAAATAATAATAATAATAACTCATTGATAGCTTTTATCTCCCCATGGTGTCTCCTGTTTTACAGCCACAAATACACAGTGGCTCTTAGGAAGTGACATGATGTGGGCATGTTTAGACATAAATGGATGACCAAAAAAAAAGAAAAAAAAGATGAGAATATCTAGAACAAACACACCCACGCTGGGCTCAGTCATTATCTCTCTGGAGAAGGGGAAAAAACAGAACACCTCACCATCACAGACAACCAGCGCTTCAAACCCTGCCAAGTCCCGCTCTCTCCTCTTTACTCCCACTTCTCCCCCTCAGCTCTCCATCCACTTTGAATGTGCCACTATGCCCATCCTGCTCTCGCCTTCTCACCTCATGTGAGATGTCTGTTTTTAGAAATCAGATCTTTATCTGCTGAGAGGCTGTGGTGAGAAGCAGATGGGCACGGTGCTTGTGCCAGGCAGATTAGATGTAAAGTTCATGTTGACCTGCAGTGGGATATGCTGTTATATGCACTTGTGTTTCTGCTGTAGAGAGAGAAGAAGAAAAAAAAACACATTTCTAATATCCTGCAGGAAATGGCCAGAGTTCTCTCACCAGCCACTTCTTTAACACAGAAGAAGAAATGAACTGTGTGCCGAGAAATTATCCAGTTTCTGAACCTGAGGGCAGCTTAGATTAAAGATTGTGTGTGCTGACCGCTGTCACATTGCAGATCAGTTGGGCTCTCTGAGCACAATATTGTATAGAGGGTTCTGGTTAAAAGAATGAAATATGTTTATGATACCTTTCAGTGTGCCACCCTCCACCCTTTATACTCCCTGCCTTCCTGCTTTCACAAACAGCACCCTCCTTAATTATACACTTAATCTGGGAGGATGTTTACCAGCAGGAAGCTTCCCATCCCACTTCCTCTGGCATTTCTCTGCTCTTTAGTGACAGGAATCAGCTCCATCATGGCTCCAATCATAGAGATCCCTCTAAAAACATGCATGCTAATGCATGTATGCACCTGATATCACACACGCTGTGAGATGTGATCAAATTTACCAGCTTAATTGCTGACATATTTGGTGGCACAGGAGCTTCTCCAGCATAACAAACAGTGCGATCGGGCTGTGAGGCTACTTTTGGGTTCAATATTAACTTTATTGTCCCCAATGAGAAATTGATTTGTGGCATGTCCACTCATCAAACAATGCATACATTGTATTATAAAAAAAAAAAAAAAAAAAAGCTGGACCTGAGTCCTCCCTAAAATCTTACCAGTCTGGTCCTATTGAAAGGCAGATTACCATACCAAGCAATGATACAAAACATTAGAACAGATTCTATAAAACTTTATTTTAAAAAAGGGTCAACATTTCAGGTGAAACATTAAAAACTCTGAATTTCCTTAAAAAGTACAGCTGTTGTTGGACCTTTTTTTTTGTTGTAGCAGCAAAATGTGACTCAAAGGACAGAACATTACCAAGAAAAACAGATAAACATGACAGTATATTTGCACACAGGTCAAGAACCATGGATTTTGTCTTCCATCACTAGGAAAAGGAAGAATGTTTAGCTTGTTTCAGTGAGTACGCGGCTGCTGTTATAAGACAGATGTGAAACTGAGACTATCCAACCAAATTAAACATCTTACTACTGCCTGGATATCAAAACACTTAATGGTAGATGATAACTCACACAAAATCAAGAGGATTTATTAAATTACCCATTATACATTTGAGTGGATTGGCAATTAGGTATACTGGATGCATATGCTATTTAAAATGCTGTCTGCAATATAGTTCTTCATGACCCCGATTAAGGCCACAAGCTGACATGGTAAAGTATTAATGTTGTTCCTCATCACACAATTATTTCTGCCGCTTCAGCCTCTTTAGGCGATGAGCCTTCTCCATGCACCTTGGAAGTAGGTGAAGTTGTGCCAGAAATTTCCTTTGTGTTTTCACTATGTGGGATTTGCCAGTTGGACGCTCTAAGACTAACAGCCAAGCAAACGGTTGATGTGAGCAGCACCGAGATTAAATGTTATCAGCTGATGCACAGAGACTGCGGGCTGCAGAGATGTGGCAGAGCAGGAGCAAGACCCATGCATGGAACAGAGGGGGCATTAATGGAAATACCGATAAAGTCAGATAAACTGTGAAAGGGATGAGCTGATGTGAATGTGGGTTGCAAAGCGGCTTACAGAAGAACAGCAACTGTAAGCAGAGTAAAGCACCCTGAATAGCACATCCTATATGCCTTTTACTGATGTTAAGTTAAATATCCGAATACAAACCAACATCTGTTTGATATTTTTGCGTGACAAAATATTTTCATGGACGCACACACACATCTTCAGAGAAATCATGATTCTTGGGTTCTTTCAGTCAGTGTAGGTGGACAGATTTGCCAGCAGTGATGTCATCCTCTATTTTTAAATCTGAGCAGCACAAAGTACAGCTGCCCATCCACATCATTGACAATATATTGTATCAACACTTCATATTTCATTTCAATATTAAAACCCACTACCCATGTTAGCCGAACATTGGAACACAGTAATTGTTGTGGGTTCATCAGAGGTTGTCTTTTTTTCTGTGGAACATCCTGTGGTGTATTCATCCTATCCCATCAAAAATACTATATCAAGCATACCACAGAAGGCTCTGTAGATAATTTTTTGCACTGCTGGAGGCTTAAGATTGATTGAAATGGATTCCTGAGCTGGATTTTTTGGAGAGGAGCATGTAACAGATGTGTTCCCTTTTATTTGTTAACACTGGAAACCTCTCGGCCGCAGCGTGCTTTTATGTTCGCACCAGTTGGTGCTGGTGTAACAGGTCATGTTTGTTTAAAAGCAGGCGTGACAGCATCATTCATCCAAGAGCCTCGGTTTGCCCCGTTGAACATAATGTGACAGTGATAGCAAAATACTGAGTCGAGGACACTCACTGTTGGCTTGTAGTTAATCTGTCTCTGGATCCCTCCTGCCAATCCAAGAACAGCAAATATATACTGACATTTGGGAAGTTTTGAGGTAGTTGTTCAGTGTTTACAATGGTGAGCATGTTTGTGTACAGGATCTGGGGGGCTGATTGGAAACAGTAGCAGGTAAATGCAGTTGTTTCTCATGGGAACGATAAAGCAAACAGAGGGTTTATTAGAGCGTCAGTGAAGAGAATATGTTAGGGTTTCATGCTGATTACTGACCTTTTGTGTATCCTTTTAAGAAAACTCACACCTCTTTTGACTTTTTATGTCTTTTTTAATCATAAGTCATATCTTTTCATGTCATGAGCAACACTGGAAACATTTATGATGATCACATTTTTGTTTTTATTTACAAAATTCTTTCATTTTAATTTGTCAGGTATGTGTATAAAAATAAACAAACATCTTCACTTTTGCTTCTCTTGGTAAAACTGGCTTTTTATTGGTCCAAATTAGCTACCTGCTAACATGGACAGATTAGCCAAATGTATCACTGTCACTAGCAAAATACGACTGGAATCCATATCAGCTTTTATTGCTTTATGCTTTTGTGGATCCAAATAAAGGGCAAAAAAGGAAAACTCAAGTTTTTATTCCAGGCATTTTTGTCCTTTTTTAATTTTACTAATAAGTCTTAAGTTAAAATTAGCCCGTGTTACTCATTTCATAGAAACTCCATGCCAGTTCCCTCAGGCTGTTTGAGACAACCAAGACCTCTTTTATGGTGTTATGTATTGTACAGTGTGTTCATACACTAAACACACTGTACAAAAAGAACACAAGAAAATAGGAATATAGAAAATTGTAAAAAGCTGTTATAAACAGAACGTGTAATGGAGGTATGTTGTGATTATGGGGAAAGCAATCCTGAAAGAGAGAGAGTTTATTCTGCTGTGTTAACATTAACAGAGGATAGTTTTCACTAGAAACTAAAGTGAGTGTTTTGGAGTGGCTGTCTCGAGCTAGTTTCCTGTTGGGTTTGTTTTGTAAACTAATGTGAAAAAAAAGAGAAAAAGGATCAAATACACATTTAGTATGTTCTTCTCAGGAATCACATCAGGTGCAGATGATCTATGTAAACAAGATAAAATACACACCCGTGCAGTCCTTTAATGGGAAATGCCACAGCTGTTCCTGCTTAAACACGCTGAAAACTAGGGGGCATCCGGATTTGAACCGGAGACCTCTTGATCTGCAGTCAAATGCTCTACCACTGAGCTATACCCCCTGTGAGTATGCAGCAGCAGGAGGATGATTACCTAAGGCGTGTATTAATGTGCTCTCTATGTGGTAGCATGTCATTTCTGTATATTAATCGACCATGTTTATTTCCTTATCAGCAGTTCGCTTTTCATGCTGAAAGAACAACAACGCCATCCTTCTGATTGCAGACAAATGCGATTAGTCGGCATTGCGTTCCCATGACAATGTGGGCAGGGTGGGCTCATAATGCAATGTGTGGCCTCTGCACAACCCGGACAGACCGTTTGCCAGGGGTCTACCAATCAGATTACAAGGTCCCAGTTTGCATCAGAACATGAAAAATGACAAGTAATGAAGGCAGTTCACGAACACGCTGGACACATTTTCTCTGCTCGACTTCCTCTGTGGTCTGGGACTTAGGCTGCTTTATCTCTGGCTCCATCTAACCGCCTGATCATATTCAGAAGCTTTTACAAACGCTGCGCCAAATGTTAATGGCTGCCATGCTCCTCGGAAACAAGGTTTTTCAAGAAATATGTCAAGATAATTATCGTAAAGGAACATAATTAAACTTTTTCTGTTTTTTTCTCTTTTCTCAAAACCTTCAGGGAAAGTACGCCAAGAGGAAGAGCCGATTTAAGCGCTCAGATGGAAGCACCTCATCTGACACCACCTCAAACAGCTTTGTCCGACAGGTAACATTTCACACTTAATCCTTCCCTCAGACTTAATGAGGGCGCCAGACTTGGCCTCATCTCGTTTAATGAAGAATTACAAGTTTAATGGAATCAAGTGAGAACTTTTAGTGCCTTTGCATTTCAAGAGTTGCTAATGAAAACTCATGGTTTATTGAATTTATTAAAGTTTTATTTCCTTTTTTTAACATATGCAAATTGAAATGTTACAAGAGATTATTTAAATGTGTAAATCAATACAAAACATAACACAGTGAACACATTATAACAAAAAAATAGCTAACATAAATCTGTAGTACAATATGAATTAAAAGTGTAAAATACAACAGGGCAATTGATGAAAAAGAAATAAGAAGATAAAATGAGTTTGTGGTTCTGTTAGTTTAGCACATATACTAAAAAAAAAAAAAAAAAAATACTTTGTATTAAGTCTGTCCAAAGCTCATAAGAATTTCCATGGCAATTCTTAGGCCTTGCAATTAATCCTAATCTGACTCTTCCAGTGCCAGAGAATGACCGGAAAGCTGCGTTAAAGCCTGCAAAAATGTTGTTTAGATACAGCAGAAGGTTACACTTACACTGCCAACAGTAATCCTCATCCAGTTTAACAAGTGTATAATAATAATATCTACGGGTAACTTTATTGCACATAAATTTATCCACCGCATCCACAAGTAACTGAAAACATCTGCCATGATCCTCATGTAGTTATATATTCTATTTAACCTCTCATTCATTTAGTATTATAGTTTTTCACAACTACCATACAATGCCACTTTATTTAAAAAAACAAAATAAACCCCCCCCCCAAAAAAAACAACTTGTTAAAAACAACCAAAATCACATTTTTGGTCACATTTTGTTTTAGTCACACAAAACAAACTATTTGAATATGTGAATTTTCCAGATAAGTAATATTATTTGCCTCATTGCCCCAAAATGCAGAACTGACCGCCACAGTAAATCCTTTGTGCCGGTGGCAATAAGACTGTTTAACTCTTCCTCACTCTGTAGGTGATTCTCCTGAGACGATTACCAATGTTATTCTGTTCCCTTCCAGACTGTGCAATATTACCAAAGAGTACCTTATTGAATATTTGTTTCATCCCCCCATCATACGCTGCTACTCCCTTTATTCTATTGCACAATACTTTGTCACTTTCTAGAATCGCCTGCACTGATATTTAAATTATTTATTCACCAGGATATAGTTATATATATTACTTCGTTAGAGTTATTCGATACTATGTCTTGCACTATCCTACTGTATATTACTGTACACTACTATTCTTATTGTATATATTGTATATCTTATATCTTATTCATCTGTTCCTCTGTCTCTCCTGCTGCTTTGAGCATGTACATGACAAAAGAATTTCCCTCGGGATAAATAAAGTTATTCTTATTCTTATTCTTATTATTCTTATTCTTATCTGGAAAATCATCATCACTTACAACATATTTATATTGATAATGATTGATTGATATATTTATATTGAACACGTTGATCCATTTAACACCCATTTAAAGTTTTACTTTAACAAATGCGAGCACAAGTGCTGAAAACATGTTTTTCTGAAGCACAAGTTGTCCAATTATCAGACGTATTCAGGATTTTGGATTCTAAACATTCTCACTGTATATTTTTCTTTGTATTATTTATATTTCATTCTCTTCAAAGTAAACAAAAATATAGTTTTTATCCCATAAATATAAATTTAAGTGTAATGGTTGTACACAGGAGGTCTAATAAACAAACACAAACATAATATTATATAAAAAAAATATGTTATGGCAGGTAGAATAAGTGTGGAACCAATAAGTGTCTTATTGCAGAGTTAAGAGTAGGTTACATTTTTATGTTTGCAGTTCTTTCTCTCTTTACCTGTGCATGTCACAGGCAGCACACACGCTGCATAAAAAAACATTCATGATATGATAATATCTTACTAAGACCCCTGTGGATGCAGCTATGCATCACGGCATTATTCTCAACTAGTTTGAGTTGAGAGACATCTGGACAGATTCCTCCGGGTCCGACTGTGAATCCCAATCCCCAAGTCTTACTCATGCCACGCCAATGCCCTCTGATCTGACCCCTCCCGGCCTGTTGATGTGTGTATACATGGATTTCACTTTCAATCAATGCATGTAGTGAACAAGTTATAGTTTTAAACTTGTCCAGCTGCAGATGTTAATGTTCCTGCTCGGAATGACTGAAGAAGCCTTTCTTCTTCAGCTGTGAACATTTCTTCTCCTCAGGGGGTTGAAGGAGTTGGTTTGGGTATCACACGCTCATGACCCACGCAGCAGTCCTTGTCTGGCTGTGACATTTCTCAAAGACATGCTGCGTCGCAGCTAAATGAGCCCCCCTTTTCCACCTGACCTCTTCATTTGAGAGAGGAAATGATGCGCCGCGAGCTGAATGACATTTACCTGTTCAGTACTGGTGTTTCTTCAGGAAAAAAAATCTCACTGCCGTGTGGTGAACACAGGGAGCTCAACTCCCCTGTGGTTTCTAAAGGTTAGCCACATCCCTTGCTTGCACATCCCCCCTTCCCACTGCCTTGTTCTTCATTAACTTTGTGACTGTGGACTACAGGTAGACAGGGTTCATATCGCCCACGCTGTATAACGAGCACATTACCTGTAGTAAGGATGATTTCATGCTTCATGCTATAAATATGCTCCCATGCCTTACACTACTGCACATCAGATCCACTCATCAGGGTTGTTGGGGTTCATGTTGAGCTGTCAAAATGTTGCACATAATGTAAAAAGCGATTTAGCAACTCAACTGTTAAGTGTATGGAGCGTTTCCACACATACACATAATTTTTTAAACTATGTTAAGATATTTTTTTAAAGGCGTTTATTCCAGAAAAAGAAGCATAAAGGCGTTATATAGGTTTTTCATACATATAGCCCTTATTAGCCGAACAACTGAAAGCAGAGCCCTGTATAGGCTTTACAGTCTCACACACACCTACGCAAGTGCACACTCGTTCTTTCTCATACACACACACACGAATAGAGGAGAGCCACAATCAGCCAACAGTGGAGCGGCTGGTACACTCGGCCTGGTTTCTATGGCAACCGGGCTACTGAATCTCTCCCTGTGTGCAGGCACAGTGGGATGGAGAGACGAAGGAGAGCACGTTTAGATGGGTTTGTGTTTGCTCGTGTGTGTGTGTGTTTGTGCGTGTGTGTGTGTGTGGGTGCAGCCTACATGTTTGTGCAGTGTCAAGTTCAACAAAAACACACTCTGTCTTCAGGTGTGTGAATACAGGCAGGGACTGTCTGCTGCTGCGGCTGCTGTTGTGTGAAGTTGGGATTATTGAATTTGCTCCAGTAGTATTTGGTGATGATGTCAGTAAACAAAATACTTTTTACTGGCATATTTATGTTCACCTTTTTGGTTCAATTGTGTCATGATCTCAAGCCAAAGCACCCTCATCAGGGACTTCTCACACCCCCACCATGGACTGTTCTCACTGCTGGAAAGAGGCTCTGCAGCATTCGGTGCAGGACCACCAGGTTATGCACTCGCCTTTTTCCCGAGGTCATCAGACGGCTGAAATCTAATTGGATACCATGTTTCTATAAGTTAATTTCACTGGTTGCTTTTAGCATAGCATTTTATATGGTAATTTTGGATTCTATATATTTTCATATATTTAGCATAGGTGTTTATACTTTCGCCCTGTGTTGAACCAACTGCAGTAAATTTTGTTCCATGTACACTTGCTGTACACTGAATCACAGCGAGTCTGTCTGTCAAATTAACAACCCAAAAAAATAGACACAGGCATGATGCAACATCAGTTTAGAAAGGCTGTTATAATAAAAACATGACTGCTAATAAGGACATAGACCATAAGCAAGGTCCTTCAGACAATGTGAAATCCAGCCTGAACTTCATTTTCCTCTCCAACCCTAAACATCTACATGAAGCATCTCTTACGGAGAATGAAACCAATTGTATTTTCTGGGTTTAATCACCAGTGATGTCCAGTATTGTATTTTTGAAGCAGACGCTGATACGACTTTTGGTTTAAAAAGAAAACAAACAGAAAGAAAAAAAATCAGTTAAATGAGGATGACTATATTCAAAAGAAGACTCCTATTTCCCTCTGCAGGAGGTTATATTTGGCAGTCTGGCAGTGTTGGGGGGGGCTCCCCACCTCTCCACATGCTTAAGTGTAAAGCATAAAGTATAATTTACAGTACAGGGTTCGATCCCTACAGTATTGGACAATGTTGTTGTTTGTATTTATACTTGTGTGCTGGTATGTCTACATTGCCTGCCCACAAGTAAAACACAGGTGTTCATGTTGGACTTGGAGTCTGATAATCTTGAACAACACTTACTACAGGACAGAAAATGCTAGAAGCCATTCTGAGTTGTTGGAGCTAGAAGACTGAGTAAAACAACATCTCTTTTGTACACTGTTAGAATACTAACTATTGCATTACTGTAGTGAGCATGCAATTAGTGCTTTTACTGAAATATTATCCTTGAGCTTGTCTGCATACAAATCACAGTAGAGAGCAGCAGCAAACCGATGCGCAGAACAGAGTGGGGATAAAACACAAAAGATCCTTTTGTTATACCAGACATAGCATGAAAGTTGGAGTTGAGGTGGAGGTAGATTGCAGATGCATAGCAACTGTGCATAAAATGAAACCAGGTGGCTCTTTATGAGATTGGATTTGTAGAACAGTATCGGCTGAGCCACCAGCTGATGTGGGCCAGCCTTGCTCAACGAACTCTACGCTCAATGCTATTGATATACCAACAAATGTCATATACAGAGAGGAGGTTCAGGACTTGAATGTAATGAATATAGTTGCCGTGTTAAATTGTAAAGTTCGTGGCAGTAAAATAAGAAAAAACACTGAACAAGTGTAACTGGTGTAGAAGGGTTTTGAGGAGAAAGTCTCTTTGTTTCATCTGAGCAAACCCGACTTCTGGAACAATATCCTTTGGACAGACCAAAGCAAAGATGTTGATCATAAAAATGATGATCATAATCCAAACTGTCATGTTTGGCAAAAAACCAAACAGCATATCAGCACAAACACTCCATACCAACTGTCAGCACAGAGATGAGGGGTGATGATTTCAACCACAAACTCCTCTGTATACCTAAGTATTCTAGAGTCAAATGTCCGACAGCTAAAGCTCAGTCAAAACTGGGTCATGGTACAGAATAATGATTGCAAGCAAGACAGCAAATCTTCATCAGAATGGCTATGAAAAAACAGAATCAAGGTGTTTCAATGACCCAGTCAAAGTATGGACCTCCATCTGATTGAAATGATGTGGAGAGCTGTGCATACACGAATCCCTGCTAACCTCAATATGCGAAAGCAACGTTGTAAAGGAGAGTGGGCCAAAATTCCCCCATAATGATGTGAGAGACTGATAAAGTCATACAAAAAAATAATCACTTCAACTTATTACCTCAAGCTATGCTTAGTTTTTCACAGTAGTCCCTGCAGTCAAATGAAAATTTTCTTTGTAACATGATTGTATATGATCTTCCAGTTTGCAGGCCCTTGATAACCAAATTTATATTGCTAGATGTGAGCTTTATCTTGATGGAATAGCGTTGTGAGTTCATTATTAAATATGCAGGATCCCATCATTTACACTCCACAGAAGCATACTCTGTGTGATTAATGTGATAGATAACTTACTGATAACTGCTGCTGAATAAAGCAACATTGTGACGTGAGAACTTCCACCTGAGTAAGACTCACCTCAGTGCAAAGTTCATCCCAAAACTGTGCAGCAAAGATATGACATATTTTAGTAGGTTAACCTGATCATGATACCTGTAGTCCTGGGACCAAATTTGCATTATGAGACCTGCAATATTGTTTCAGTTAGTTAGTTATAGTTTTGCAATATTTGGAATATGTTTCACTCATCAAAAAAAAGCCATATAAGAAAATTTATCCACAATTTGAATGTCTTGAAAACTATTTGAATCATTTTAAAAGTACAATAAGTCAAACTTGCATGTGGTATTGCTTTAAACACAGATTCATTTCTGACATCAGAATACCAAGACCCATTAATTTTACCATAGACAAGTCCTGGCTTGGTTGCCATATATGAAGACTTTGAGTGTTTAGATCCTGGAGAGATGCAAGCCGTCCTCCTGTCAGATCTGACATATGAATCCCAGCAGAGAGCTCCAGTTGCTGCTGTGTTTGGCTGCTCGAGGAGTCAGCTGGTATATGTGTTAGCAGCTCTCTGTTTTTTCACCGTCCCTCAGCTGACTCTGTTGTCACCAGTTACAAACACAAGTCAGGATGGGGCGGTGGGGCCTATAGCCATAAAGAAGCCCCTGTCATTGTGTCAAAGGTTGCCCTCTGGTGGACACAGTAGACTTTTCTACCCGCTGCCTCCACTACACCTCCACCTACAAGTATCTGCTCTCCAACTGCCTCCTTTTAGCCTTTTAATAGTGTCCTATTTTGGATAATGTTTAAAATGTAGAAGGTACATTGATGGGGTATGAGCGGTAACTATGAGCGGTAACTATTCAACAGATACTTCAAAGGCTCGAGTCATCAAGCGCCAGTTGCTTCAAAGTGTCACAGCCCAGATCGCTGCTCTTCATGTCCTCCATTCCCTAATGCTGCACTGACTACCTCTCTTGTCTGTTTTACCTCTACTCATATCCATATTAATTCCTCATCTGATACCCCTTTTTCCAACAGATAGACAAAGAGACAGAGAGAGCTAGAGAGAGGTTGGGAAGAATGAGATCAGGACAGAGGCAAGGGGGACTGAAGCAAAAAAGAGAGAGGGGAGGGGGTTTCCCTGGGCACTGCCCCAGTCTTCTCCCACGTCAGCTGGGGCATTGAATGGCTGACGACTGCATACCAAGCCTCCTTCTGGGTCTCAGTGTGTTCACGTCCCTGTTTCTGCCCAGCCAGGTCTAAATATATTTCCCCAGTTTGCAAATGTAGCACAAGTCCTGCAACCTGACCCCCAGCCAGTTCCAGCTCTCTTCCTCTACACAAGGTTCACGTTCCTCTGGGTTGTGGAGGTGGGGGGTGGATATGTGTGTGTGAGGGTGTGTGTGTGTGCAAAAGGGTTGGAGGTTAAGAGAGCGCTCACTTAGTTTCGGGCGCACGACACTCTTTTCTGGCTTTCTCTCCTGTCACAGACACACACACACTCACAAATACACACATACACTCATGCACTTGTTAAGCTAATGGGCAGACACTCACACTAGGTCCCACGATATACACGTTACTCTGTCGGCGGACTCTGGCGTTGCCCCCTTGGTTTGCCGTGGTGTGGCGAGTGTGGCAAACGAGGTATGGAGAGGACTGAGAGGATTCAAAGGCCTGTGTTGGTAAGAAGGATCTGGATTAATCTATAAGCTGTGCACTTTCTGCTGTGCCTGACTCAAAGTATGTAATGCAAGTGTGTATCAGTTTCCTTTCCGAATGGACTAACTTTTGAAAATTCAGCAGAGGCTTTGAGATATGACTGGAGAATATAACTTTGTGTAGTGTCCTGATAGCGTTATACCCCCTGCTCTGCGGCTTTCTTTGCTCCCCCTCTTCTGACTATACGACTGTGTGATTCCATTTTGGGCCGGGCCACAGCTGCTAGAAAGGCGCTGTGTTTTTAATTAGACTTCCAGTCCTCACCGTTGCGTTTGCAGCTATGTGGACTGCCTCTCAGACCAGCACTGTGGCCATTTCAGGGGGGTTTCTTTTGCTGCTGTCCCTCAATCTCTGGCCTCGGTTGAATTGTGGATCACTGGTGTTGGAACTCCAGAATATTTTAAGAGAATTACAACTTGATATCGTCCTTGTGTGGGTTTCCATTATGTTTGTAGTTGGTTTTGGGCAATAATTGAGTTAAACTTCAGTTGAATATTTTTGTAATGATTTGCAGCTAAAAAAAAGTTTCCTCTTTTTATTAATCAGTTTATATCAAATATTTGATCATCTACTGTCAGTAAACAATATGGGAATGAAATATTGAAATTTTTCCATTTTCTAGAAAAAATTCCTGAGATTTGTCATTTTATCTGTCCAGCTCTCAGGTATGATTGTATTAAACCTTTTTTATTAGAAAGTAGAATGAATAAATGGCACCACTGTGACGTTTCTGTAAATTGAGTATTGACAGAAGGACAAATGAAACTTATATATTGTGTTGTTGTTTTGCAAAATTATTTTGTCTAGATTAAATTGAATGAGCAGTTTTGTACATAGGGACGCACATGCGATACACAAGTCATCACTTTGATTCATTTATATGCAAGAGAGCACTGAGGATTGCGCCTCAGGAGTTTCTAAATTTGATCTTGATTTAGGCTGTTTATGTTGCATTGCTAACATATTTAATTAACTTACACAATGTTTGTATTTTGTATATGTCTCATTAAAATTTGCTAATCAAACTATGATCTTTTGCATAAGAATTAGCTTTAAATTCTAGCACATTTGTATGTAGTAACATTTAAACACAACAGACATTGTCCAAAGCGCTGCACAGCAACTAAAATTATCATAGAAACAATACAAATCTTTTAAGAACAATGAAAAGAATCATAATAATGGTGATTCATGTATTCAGCTGTACAAGCTTCAGAAAATAAAACTTATTAGAAGCTACTGATCAAAAAGACCTAAGTGAGCAACATGAGACACAGACATTGTAAAAGATCTCACAAATAACCAGGAGCAAGCTCATGCAAGCCAAACACTTATATGTGAGCAACAGTATTTAATAAATTAATCCTGTACTTCACAGGAAGCCAGGGAAACGATTTAAGAATTAACTGTGATCACGCTTCAGGAGGCTAGCAGCAACATTTTGAACCAGCTGTTTTTGCTCCGTCCGACATATAATTTGTTGCAATAATCCAGTCCAGATCTAATTAAAGCATGAATAACTTTCTCTAGGTCATTGATAGAAAGAATTTGTATAACTTTAGTTTAAAGTCCTAATTGAAAAAAGCTGGCCTTAATAAGTGATATGTAAACATATTACCAACAAATTTCTTTTCAAGTGAAATTTTGCACTGCACAGTAATGTCTTTGGAATTATTTTGTTTCTCCATCTTACTTACATTTACACAATTGGTTCATTATGTACACTATATACATTTGGTTCCAATCTAATGTATACAGGCAAATATAATAATCTTTATACTTTAAAATAACTAGATTTTTAGATTTCTAGGGAGTCTAAATGTCTTAAATAATGATCACGGTTTTGTTTCTATGGTAAAATAAGTAAAAGTATAACAGAAAATCTAATTTTGGCTTCTCCCTTATTCTCGAGGATCATCACAGCAGATGTCCTGAGATTGATCTTTTGCTTGTGTTGCTTGTGTTGAAAACCTTTTCTCACTTGGTGTCAGAATTTGGCAGCCTGTGCATTCTTGATTTATGCGTATCAAAAGCAATGATGAAAAATTTTCAATAACGATAAACTCCAATATTCTATTTAAATTTAGTAATCCCTCCTAATTTAAATACTATGTGATTTTTAAATCAGATTTCATAAATGTTTAAACTTGTTAGGGTTTTTTCCATCAAACAGTTCAGTATTAGAACACTTGCTTTTACACTCCAACGTTTGCTTGTTTGTGGGGATTTCTGATGAGTTCGCTCCATGACTCATCTTTCTGGTAATCTCCATTCTCCGTCCATCTGGTTGCCATGACACTGCTGTGACAGAGAAGGGGCCATGGCCATTTACAGCCACTGGCCATTAGCTTCAGCCAGGAAATGTTTAGTCTGTGAATAGTAGGTTTGTGAGACATATATTTTGTTACTTCACCATTTCTTCCCTCCTACCTCTCTTCACTGAGTTAACCTCGCCCTGGATGTGGTATGAATATACAGTCGATGAAGCTGAGGCTTAGACTGTTGATACATCCTGGTTGGCTCTCAGACTTCGTACTTGTATCGTTGTGTTCTTCTTCTCTCAACTCTTTGATGACTGTGGCCCCAAGGAGACACTAAGATAAAGCGGATAGGAAAAGAATATTAAATGTTGTGGTTTTTCCATGCTTTTTTAAAATTTACACATCTTCTGATCTGACAATTGTGAATGCATTTTTATCTGAATAATTACCAGGGCAGAGCATCACAGTATGTGTGAGCTTTCTGAGGGTAATTATTTCTTTCTAACCCATTGTGAAGTCTGACAACACCTCCTGTGGCGTTCCTGTTGTTTGTGATACTCACAAATTAACATGTTTGACCTCTGCACTGTTGCCTTGCAGAACAGAAAAAATACTGCTGATGATCTGCTGTGAAACGAAGAATTTCATTTTGTAAGCTGAGGCTTAATGCATGCTGCTAAAATATATCTGCTACTTATTTATTTCCCAGTTATAAGTAACTGCAAAACTCAGCCGATCAACCGATCTCAATGCAAAACCACATCAGATGATTACTCAGGTAATACCCATCTATGCATCCAGTTAGCAAACCTCACATATGGTATGCTAGTTAAAGGGGACCTCGCTTTTTTTCCTTTAATGTCCCTGCGTACAATGTATAAAAACCCCATAATAGATCGATGTGTACTAAACTGTCCCCATGAGGGAAATGATTCAAAAGCAACATATGGAACTACATTTGTAGTTCTTTATGATGTCATCTCAGACACACAGCTCTGGCTTTAAGCACAGAAGCCCCACCCACCTGCTGTTCGAACAATTTGGATGGCGGGGGCTAAAAAGGTTATTTTTAAGCTGCTTTAATAGTGTCTATTAAATAAACATGAAGTTGGAAATGAGCACAAGAGGTCCCCTTTAATGTGATTTAGCCTGGAATAGCTGCATGCCACTTTGTAACACAACTCCTCCTTTTGATGCTGGGCCAAACTCAATCAGGAACTTCAGGTTTGTCGCTGCTGGTTTCTCTGTCAGTGCTTGCCTGTGAACAGGCGAGGAGGTTTCTGAACAGAGCCAACACCACCAAATATAAATTATTGCAGATGGAAAGAACAACTCTTTTTTTTCTTTTCTTTTTTTTACTGTAGTGGTCCTTGCGTCATTGTACCATGTGAATCAGTATTAACTAATTTCCTTGCTGCGGGGTGACTCTTTTCAACCCTCATTATTCAAAGCACTTGCTTTTACCATCCCGCCATCACTCCTTATTCTATTACCCCCCTACGTTCTGTTGCACTCCCTCTTTAGCTCCCCACCTCCATTTATTCAATATCAATGCTAAGGAGGTATAAATTCATCATGGTGGCAGCCACTGTGCAGAAAATGGAAGGAAAACAGTTCATGTTCGGGATCATTACTGAACTTTACCTCACTCTCTTTTCTTTTTTCCCCACTATCTGCTTCTTCTGTAAACAAAAGTGTTTGGAATTTCAGCCATTAGATGTGGAAAACTGTAGCATGTAAAAACATTGATATTATATCTGCTACATCCTTTAAAAAGCTTACCATAATGTTTTGTTGGGTGCAGTTATTGACATGTTATACTAAGGCCTATTGACTAGACTGCGGTCTCCCAGTGTGAGAAAATACCACATTGATCACCTGTTGAAATGCTTTTATACAATTTTCCTGCCTCTTATTTCACATCGGAGCATTTCATTTACTATTGATTCCCATATCTTCTTTCTGTATCTCCTTTGCGATACAGCGCTCTGTGGCTGCCAGTAATAAGCTGCAGCCATGGTTACTATGACACTGCTGGGGTCTCTACTAGGGCCCGGCCAATAGGAAAGCAGCTCTGCCATCAGGTGGCCTGTAGCTATTTTGAACAGGAGCTGTATGTGAAGTGAAGCAAGCAGCTAAATTAGAGACACAACTCATTGACTTCAGAGAGAGAGACGAGGAGGAGGAGGGGAGGGAGGGGACTGTGGAGGTGGAGGAAATTAGTTCATTTGTTTGCTCAGTCTGTCCACACATTTTGATGGAATTGATGGGAGAAAGGTGTAGAAAGGTTATCAAGTGGTTTCTATTTTTTCTTCTCCCTGTTTCCACTTTTTTGGGATAAAATATTGACTTTTGCGTCCTTCACATTTATTTCTGGCTGCGTGTGACATGAATCAAGTTATTCAAGCACAACTTCATAGTGATCTCTTGTCTCTCCCACTCCCTCTATATTTTGCTGCATCACCAACCTGTTGTACTGAGCGTGTTATTCACAGGTAGTTTCTAACGTCATTTCAGCTCTTATTCTCTAAAAACATCCCCCTGGGTTCCCTTCCAGTGTCTGTTAACCTTCTCTTGGGCAGGGCTTCACATTGGGATGCACCTCTATGGTGTAGAAAATGACTCAGAGTCACTAAGTACAGGCGGCTATCCTCATTAGATGTGGCGTACCACTCACAGGATCATTCTTCCTACTTGATTGGGATGTGGGCGCACCGCTTTGAGTGTTCGAGTAAATGAAACAGGAAGTGGGGATGGTTTGTAAATGCCCGAGGACACAAGGAGTCACTGGCCATTGCCTTGGAAACAGGGAGGAACTACATTTAGTGTGCCGTTGCCAAGTCACAGAGGGCTTCGGTATGACAGGTGGCAGAGCTAGAATCAACATTAGCGTGTGTGGTTTCATTTCAGATCATACAGAGACACGTGAATGCTAATCAAAGGCGTAGAGGAGCATTAACCATGCATAAATGGATGTGCAAACATTCAGCCACCACATGATGCTTCACATATGACCAGCTTCTTTCTCTGAGTAGATATGTTACACTTTATATGAGCTGTTTATTCCTGTTGAATATACAGACAAATTAAAGATTTAGGAGCATTCAGTTTGTGTTTCTAAGAGCAGTAGTGTTGGCTCCACTGGTACTGCTATGTTAACTTTTCTTTTTAACCTGTAATAGAAGGTTTTTTTGCTCTAACTTGTCATTATAAAGTAAATGTTGATTGCACATTGCAGTGACTGCAGAACTGTACAACAAGTCAAGTCAAGTCAAGTCAAGTTGGCTTTATTGTCACTTCAGCCATATACAGTTTGTACACAGTGAGGCGAAACAGCGTTCCTCCAGGGCCAAGGTGCTACATGCAACATAAATTTACAACATAAATTAACAGAAAATCACTAAACTAGCTAACTAGAGACAGGACAGACTGACCTAACATAAATTACAACATAAATTAACAAAAACTATCTAACTAAAACTAACTATTCTAACTAGGTAAGTAGTGCAAAGGAAACCGTAAACATACTTGGTATGTAGGTAGTGCAGGAACAGTAAACATAAAAATATTGTGCAAAAAGAGCATTTACAGGTTGATGTGTAAGTCCAGTCTCAGTGCTTTGAGGTAGTTGAGTTGAGCTGAGTGATAGAGTGTGTGTGTGTGTGTGTGTGTGTGTGTGTGTGTGTGTGTGTGTGTGTGTGTGTGTGTGTGTGTGTGTGTGTGTGTGTGTGTGTGTGTTATCAGTCCAGTCCCTTTTGTTGAGGAGACGGATGGCTTGTGGAAAGAAGCTGTTGCACAGTCTGGATGTGTGTGCCCGAATGCTTCGGTACCTTTTTCCAGATGGCAGGAGTGTGAAGAGTGTGTGAGAGGGGTGTGTCCGATCAGCCACAATGCTGGTGGCTTTGCGGATGCAGCGTGTGGTGTAGATGTCCTTAATAGAGGGGAGAGAGACTCCGATGATCTTCTCTGCTGTTCCCACTATCCGCTGTAGGATCTTGCGGTCCGATATGGCACAGTTCCCAAACCAGGCAGTGATACAGCTGCTCAGGATGCTCTCAATAGTTCCTCTATAGAAGGTGGTCAGGATCGGTGGTGGAAGCTGGGCCTTTCTCAGTCTTCTCAGAAAGAAGAGACGCTGTTGGGCTTTCTTGTGCAGGAAGCTGGTGTTGAGGGACCATCCGAGGTCTTTCTCCAGGTGGACGCCCAGGAACTTGGTGCTGTCGACGATCTCCACAGAGGAGATAACACCGCCTGCATTTTGATTGGTTCCCATAACTCTCGCTCTTACCATGAAAATTCAGTAAACCACCAGGGATGATATTTTCCAGGAAAATGTAGTCTAAATTTACTGCACAAAGAAAGTGTTTGCATTTTGTACCAGAGGTGGTTATGTCATGTTTCTCTGCTCGTTTTTAATATGAAAGCAAACATCTACTGCCTTCGTCTTCTTTCATTTTCTAAAAAACATAACACGAAACCAAACCAGCCTACTTTCTTGTGATAAGATAATCTGCTTTGATATTTTCCACATTACTAATGTAATCCCTTTAAAAACACTCACTGGCCCCTTTATTGGGTGCATGTGTTCAACTACTTATCAAGTAGTTCAAACTGAGCATCAGAATAGGGAAGAAAGGTGATTTAAGTGACTTTAAATGTGGTGTGGTTGTTGGTGTTGGTGCCTGGGTAATTCAGAAACTGCTCATCCACTGGGATTTTCCCATAAACCATCTCTTTGGTCACTTTGGTCCTGTGCTGGGTATTTTAAAGTGCTTTATAAATAAAATTGGATTGGATTGGAATGGAATTGGATCTCTTTACAAAGGATGGTTCAAAAAAGAGAAACTATCCAGTGATCAGCATTTCTCTGAGATCTGCCTTGGTACCTGCATAACTTCATTGTAACCTCTCGATACAATGAAGTTACTCAGAACACCATCTCTGAATGCACAACATATCAAAACTTGAAGCAGATGGGCTACGTTAGCAGAGGAATACACTGCATGCCACTCCTGTCAGCTAAGAACATTAAACTGAGGTTCACACTGATTTACCAAAATTGGACAACAGCAGATTGGAAAAGCATTGTCTGGTCTGATGAGTGCTGAATTCTGTTATTGCGTTTGGATTGATGTAAACCACATGAGCATTTGGATCCATCCTGCCTTGTGTCAGTTGAACAGGCTGTTGTTTAATGTGTAATGTAATTTTCTTTGCACAAAAAGGGGCAGACCCTTATGACCAACTGAGCATCAGAAGCTAAATCTTATGGAATGTTTCTGGCACCTTGTTGAATTCATGCAATAACGAATAAGGCAGTTCTGAAGTCTAAAGAGAGTCCAATCTGGTAATTACCAATTGTACCTAACAAATGTGTGTATGCACCTACTGACCAGAGCAAAACAACTGTGATTTCTCATTGTGCAGTGCTGCTAAGATGGCAGTGTAGCTGTATTAATATTAGCATTGGTGAGTCTGTAATTGGTGAGTCTCAGTTGCAGAGGCGGGCGAAGTCATCACGCTTTTTACAGTCATTGCAAAATAAGAGGCCTCAAGCAAATATGTGAGTTTTAGACTCACTCATTAATGTTTTGCAGTTATTAAGAGGAATCAGATCATTTGCACTGTCTAATTTTAACTTGTTTTTTGTTCATTTATTGTAGAGTCTCCTTGGGTGTTTTTAAAGGCACCAATAAATAAAATGTGTTATTATTATGATCATAAAACTTACATGCTGACAGTTCACTGATTGGCATCAGAAATCGTATAAGCTGTTGGAATACTAAATGCAAAATGTTTATTTTAATTGAACTAATTACATCTTAATTATTTTAGGGAAAGGATTTTTTTTTTACTAGATATTAAAATTTAAAAATAATGTAACGTCCCACCTGCTGTACTCCAAAGAACTACTAGGTGTGCTATTAGACCCACTGGAAAAACACTGGAACGGTTATTATAAAAGTGTGGGAAAAACCTGCACGTGAAGTCCTCCAGTATAGGAAGGAAAAAATCTATATTTATTATTAGGATATATATTTATATATCTATAGTTATATTTTAAAAGAAACAGAACTGATTGATTACATGAAAATCATTCTTTCTTATTTAAACAATATATAGTCCTGAATTCGTCATGTGTCAGTTTTAGAAAAGAAGTAACAGGATGGAACAGATGGAGCAGTGGCTATCAGGAGCCTGAAGTAAAGCTGTTAATGGGTTTATTTCCATTAACAGCTTTTCATAATCACTGAGAATACAAAGATACTTTAACTTAGGCTTATGTGATGGTTGGATTAAACTAGATAGATGAATAAACTCACACTATTACTTCTAATGTTTTCTTACCATTACCTCTACAAAGCAGCTAAGTACTTCATGTAAAGGTATGACGGTTTAACTGTGTTCTTCTTTGCAAAAGTAGGATAAATCACATGTCCTGTGTTGTTGGTGGTTGCTAAGCTTTAAGGAAAACAGAAAGAAACAGCAGCGCCAACAGTAATATTTGACCAGTAATGCACTGAGTATAGTTACACACTGCTAGTATACTCACGTTCTCCAATCTGTGGATTTATAAAAAAAATATTTGTTGACATACTTTAACTCTAATATTGGCATCAATACTGAAAGAAATTCCTAACAATAGCCGGCCACAGTCCAAAGATATCTGTTATACTCACTGTTTGTCTGAGTACACATGTGCAGGGAATTTTTCATCATCATTGCATATGCTGTATGTCATCTTTGTGCATTCTCACCTCTATTTTAAAAACCCACACCTAGTGACTCATTTTTTCTGCCTGGAACATTCATCTGTCCGCATTTTTGTCAGTACCTCCCACAAAGCATCAGGCAGCCTGTCAGCTCAAAAACAAAAACAGCAACAAGAGAACAAGTGGGATTGTTATATAAATTGAACACTCAAACACTTCAGAAGTTCAGGCTGCCTCCCTCCCTGCGCTGGACTTGCTGAGCAGTACAGCGGGCCGGCTCTGCAGGCTCGGAGGAGGCTCGGGTTTTTGATTGTGGCATGAGTGTCTGAATGCGGGTCAGCAGGAGAGAGTCGAGTTACAGTGCATGAGTGGTGGATGTGTTAGAAACTGTAGCCACTTCATGAGAAATTTATATCCTCGCTGATATTATAAACAGTCCTCGAGCCATTTTTTTTCCCTCTCCACATCTTTCTGTCTGTACTTGACACACCCACACACGCTGAATCTATTGTGCCTGTGCAAAAAATAAGATTTAACACCCCGGCCGCTCTCGATGCTGCGGTGGAAGTGTCGGCAAATGAAAATGTTATGCATCCTTCCAACCTCGAATAACACAGAGTCAGCTTCATGCATGTGATGGGCGGGGTCCTCTTTGTGTTTATTTAGGTTGCACTTCACAAGGTAGTCTTGATATTATAATCTCAGGATATTTAAAAAAAAAAAAAACAGGCTGCAACCTTTACTCCTCATATTGAGGAGCAGGTGAAAGATACATAGCTGGATTTAAGGTGCAACACGAGTGGACTGATGGGCATGCAATTCATCAGTTAGTCTGCAAACCTCATGCTCATTTGGTCTAACTCTGCTTTCGTTATATGAACTCTTTGTGCATTTCAGGGCTCTGCAGACTCCTACACCAGCCGACCGTCGGACTCGGACGTGTCCCTGGAGGAGGACCCTGAGGCTCTGAGGAAGGAGGCCGACAGGCAGGCTCTCGCCACACTCGAGAAAGCAAAGGTCAGAGATCAAGCCTTCCACATCCATCTCTTATGCTGTGTGCTCATCCTTATTGAGTAACTGTCACGTGATTAAGTGTTTGGACACAGTTAAATCTCTTCAGCTGTGTCAGGCAGCTCTAAAGTGTGATTTAGTGAGCTGTTCTGTGCATACTAATACCTTTTCTTCCATCTTGGCTCCAGACCAAACCAGTGGCATTTGCTGTGCGTACAAATGTTGGTTACAACCCAGGCCCCAATGATGATGTTCCTGTGCAGGGCATGGCCATCTCCTTTGAAGCCAAAGACTTCTTGCACATTAAAGAGGTTTGAACTTATTTCATTCTCCTATTATAGAGTCATTTCAGTATATTTTTCACACTGAGAGACATTTCTGTGGCTTAGAGCACCAACGTTAACTAAAGTTAATGCTTTTGAGTTCGAGGGAGGATATTTTGGATTTTGGATGATATTGGGAAAAGAATGCCAGTAGCATATTGGCCCCATCCAAAAACTGTCAGTGGTGGTGGGTGGGAAACCAATGAGGGATCGTGCTACAACTTATTGCACTGCCTCCTTCTTTTGTAAAGCCTAGCCAGGCCATGAGTGGGAGTTAGCAGCAATACAAGCTGCAGTGCAGTGAGAAATAGGTGATCCAAATTTGGGAAAAAATGGGAAAATATTTGCTAAATAAAAGTAGTGCTCTGATTTGTTTAATACTCTTTAATACTTTGAGTGACTCAAGATACAGAATTGTGCGTTTTTACCAAGTTTGGGTTGTCATTTAGCTTGTCGTACAGTTTATATTTAGTGTAAAGTTTCATATAAAATCTTAAGAATCATAACCAAAAAGTTTTAAATGACACAAGTTTTAATGCAGCCCTATTTGGGAAAAAATTCTGGCTGCAGAAATGCTCTTGTGCTCTACTGGAGTAGTGATGATTCACAGTTTAAATTAAGCCTTATTTAGCTTATATTGGACCTTGGTGCAGGCCCTCTTCTGTTTGAGATGAGACACTTTAGCTCCTCTCCTTTTAAGGCTGCTCTCTCTTTTAGCCAAACATCTTCCGATAGTCCTCCCCTGGCATATAGAAGGTTTGAAACTACAGCCATATTTGTACAATGGTGGATTCTCATGTTTCCATGGCAGAAAATAAGGCTCAAATGGTAAAATACATGTGTATACAATCCTGCATTGCCCTCTGATGCCTGTATGTTCTGAATACAGAAGTACAACAATGACTGGTGGATCGGGCGTCTGGTGAAAGAGGGCTGTGAGGTGGGCTTCATTCCCAGTCCGGTCAAACTGGAGAACACCCGTCTGCTGCAGGAGCAGAGGATGAGGCAAAACCGACTCAGCTCCAGGTAACAATGAAGAGCGAGCTCTCTGCGTCTGCGTTATCAGCAGCACAAACAAGAACCCCACTCTTTAAAACAGGTCACACATGAGTCACACATCACTCACCGGCAATGTAAAACATACTGAAATAGACAAAAGCACTGCTGTGAGTCACTCTGTTCCTCAGTGCATCCATAGTATAGTATGTACAAAAGTCTCTATAGTCTCTGTATTTACACATGCAGTAGAGGAATGTTAAATACTGAACTATTTAAATGTCAATGCTGAAACAGATTTGAATATAAATATTAGTTGAATATGAATTTGTACACACAATCAGCAGCTAATTTAAGCCTTTTTCCGCATGTTCTCTTTGTTTTTTAATGTTTATATTCACATCATTATATGTAACAATTTGTGTCTTTTTCTTTGTTTAAGGTAGAAAATAAAAATTAAATCAAAAAGAATCATGTATCGTTCTCCAAGCTATGATTTCTGCATGTTTTTCTGTATTTCAGTAAATCTGGAGGAAGTTCTAGTCTTGATGTTGCCACGGGAACCCGCAGGCCTACTCCACCTGGAACAGGTGAGGTCACAAGGTCGCCCTGTCACGTGGAAACATAGTGCCTGTCTGTGTGTGTGTGTTTGTGTGGGCACCTGAAAGGGTGAGAGAGAGCGAGAGTGAGAGAGAGAGATAGCAAGATGAGACGGGCGCCTGATATTTAGATGAAGATTTTAATTGGCTAGTTAGTCAGGCATGATGATGAATCACAGCGTGTCTCAGTGGGTTGCTGTGTGAAGCGAGAAAGGTCTTAGGAGGTCTGTCATTAGCACACAAGACGGGACTGAAATAGAGCCGAAAATGAACTTCACTCATTAAACTTGTTAAGTATGTCTGGCTGACAGAGAGAAGGAGAGACGGTGGAGGAAATGGGTAAACATAAACATCTCTTGATTGACTTTAAAAGGTTTTGCATATCTGTGTAACAGAAACAGAAATATCATCTCTCTAACACACCTTGTACATCCTAAGTTGTTGTTCTGACTCAAAGTCAGAATTTGACATAGATTCGAGATATAATAGAAAGAGAGCATTAGATATATACACACGTTTTAATGAGCTAGTAAGTGGATTTTGTTACTTTTGTACAATTTTGTTACAATTACTCAACCCTCCCAATATATACCTTCAAAACAAGACACCTGCAAGGCCCCATTCACCCTCTCTCATCCCTATAGCAACACACACCCTGTCTCCACCCCAAACTTCCCTCTTTGCTTGATTCCTTCTTTCCTACCTGTACCTTTTTCCAGTTCCCGCTGCAGCCACCCTTCCCAGCGGTTCGTTCACATCTTTACTTCAGGTTTTGTTGCTTTCTCGTCGCACCAAATTCACTTTCTGTGCTCTGCCTCATAAAATGTGGTCTGTTCTTTTGAAGACTCTTGTAAGTGTCGTTTCCAGTTTAAATCATACTCTGTGTCACTTTTTTCCAGTCTCTGTGCCATCTCTTGCCTCTTTCTGGATGCATCTCACACTTTATTCTTCCCCCTCTTGCCTTTTCTCCCTTCTGCTATTCTCTCTGCTCTCATCCCTTTTCACTCCACCTCATCTCGCTTTCTCCTCTTTCTCCTGTTCTTTTGTTCCGTCTCTCCAACGTCCACCCTCCCCATCATCAGCTCACGTGGACATGTCCACAGTGGCCTTTGACGTTGACCCCCTCGACCTGGAGGCTGAGGAGGCCCCTGAGTCCCAGGGTGACCCTCGCTCTTCCAAGAGCATGTCAGGCAGCGTAACATCCCCCCAGGCCAACATCCACCGACTGCCCTTCTTTAAGAAGGTAACATTAGAGGGCCAGGTGATCTCTCTCCTCCTCCGTCCTGCATTTGCCCCCCTTTCCTCCAAGATATCCAGGTTTAAGCTGTCCTTCTTCCACTCTACATCTCTCACTAACCTCTCATAACTGATCCGTCCCTGCTGCTGCTATAGATCCAAAATCTAACACTGTTTGGCCCCTCAGGCTCCCACGGTTACACTGATATGTTTGGATGTGCTTGTTGAGCTGGGAGAGGCGTTGAACTAACTGATCCTCTCTGAAATGGCTGCTGCTGGATATCAGTCTGAATCTGTTTGAAAATGAATCCACAGTGGAGGCAGTCAGTGTAAACTCTGCTTTAATCAACAAACAGCTCCTCTCCCAATTCCCCCACCCCTCTAATCCAAACCTGTCAATAACTAAATGTGCTCTTGTGTTTTGTGCTTTTTTTTGTCTCCTCTGGCTTTTGTGTGGATTGATACTGTAGGTGGCCCGGCTAAACAGAAACAGAAGTCGGTGAGTGTGGCTGATCTTCAAGACTAACCTCTAGCATTTCGTCTTTCTTCCTCCGTCTCCTCGTCTTCTGTTTGTTGTCTCCTCTTTTTATTCTGTGTATCACTTCTGATGCTCGTTAGCGCAAAAATATTCACTGGATCATTTGTAAATTGTGGTGACACTTCTGTCATTTCCTCAGAGCGTGTATCACAGCTGTTAGTGTGCAGATGCAGGTGCAGAGCCGTCCCAGACCCTGTTAGTCAGCGCGTGGCTATAATGCGTCCTGACATGCTTTCATTTTCATTTGTGATGGTTGATTTGAGTCACAGTGGCCCACAATCAGCTGTTTTTATGCTTTTCAACACAATTTCAATCACACGTAAAGGCTGAATGCTGTTGCGGTAGGAGTAAAAAAAAAACAAGCAACACCATTCGCACTGCAATACATATCACAGCAATATCTCATAAGTTTTAAAATTTTAAAACATTTCACTACATGTTATTATTAATATATTTATTTATTATGCACTTTTAGCCCACTTTAGGACGTTTATAACTCCCGGGCATTTCAATTAAAAAATGAAAATTGCACTCTAATAAATGAAATAACTACAGAGTAGGAGAGAAAAGAAGCCTGAAAGGTTTAATCAAACATCCCACTCACTGAAGAGAAAAGACATTATTATAGTTTATTATTATGAATCTAGTGTGTGTGGGGGGGGGGCAGAAACGCTATATTCACAAGAGTAAAACACAAAAATGAGGAATTTAGCTGGACAGCTAGGGAAAACAAACAGGAGAGAAAACATGATGCCAGATAACATGAGAGTATAATCTGACATCTGCACAGAGGACAAAGGGGAAAAGGCAACTGTGGTTGCAGTCATATAGTCAGTTTCAAGGTTATTAACTGAGTGAAGTATCTACATAACAGTTAATAAGATCTGTTCATCTTCTCTGGATACTAAGGAAAGGTAGTTCAGTACTTACTTTATTACCTCCTTTAGCAGCCGATATATTGGACAAGGGAAGAAGATAAGCTGTCATAGGATTCATAGCAATGCATCATCATACCATGATGATCAACAAAAGTGACAAAGTGAAACATTTTGTGTAAAAGTTTTTATATAAATGTTTCATTTTGTACTATAGGATGCTAAGATGTTTCATATTTACAATAGCAGAGTGTTAAACCCACAGCTGAAGTAATGAAGTGATGGGAATTGAAGGGAATTTGACTTTACTCATGGAGTAAAATTGTAAAATTGAGAAAAGTGGTTATACTGGCTATGTCTTTAGTAAAGTCATAAGAAAATAAGATTTATTTCCTAAAGACCATAAGCTTGCTTTTCTTTAAAGTATGAGTTATGAAAAGAAAAGGGAAGGGAAGTAAAACTAGAAGAATAACCACCTTTAAAGTAAAAGAGGAAATGACAAAATCACTAAACTGGGGAAAACAGGTAACAGGTACTGATCTAAATTACAGACAGGAGAAAGCAAGTGAGGGAATCCTCAAGCTACACTACTACTACTACTATAATCACAAGAAGAAAGAACAAGAGCCAAAATTGAATGATATCAACAACAAAAAAAACTGAGATTGTGACATGAAAATAATGCAAATGGGATTCATTTTCTTCCTGGCTGACTAAAATACTTTAAGTTCTTTCTTTCAATTCATGGTTGAAACCTAAACAAATATGGATCGGCCCCCACAATAGACTGGGAAAGCTATCCAGCTTTACCCCACCTTTCACCCTCTGACAGCTGGGATAAGCTCCAGTCCTTCCATGGCTCTTAAAATGGATTAGCGGACATGATGGATATGCAGAAGCACATGTAAGATCATTGAATATAAGATAAGATATATTTTATTTACACCAAAGCTGTGAAATTTCTTTGTTACAGTAATGAAGTAAAAATGAAGCCGGGGTTAATGCCCATCAATTCTTCCATTTCCATCCAATTCTGGAGCTGAATCAGTGTCATAATAAAATTATTACTTATTATTGCAATATGATATAAGGAAAACTGTATATCTAACATGAAGTTCAATGAAAGGATGGGTAAGTCAGGTAATTTGATTCCCACATTATACGTGTAATCATCTTCAGAGTTTTCCAGTTTAATCTTTCGTCTACTAGAGCTCACAAACATTTTCTGCGTGACACCTGATGGAAATTCACAGTCATCCTTTGCATCATTTTTGAAAAGTATTGCATATAAATTTGATTTTTTTCTGTTGTATAAACATGAAACTGTGAAACCGAATATCTCCACGCTGGAAATATATAACATGTGATTGGACAAGAACAATAAACCATGTGTCACTCCTCCCCGTGCTAAATTGTTCGCTGCGCTCCTGTTTTTCCGAACGAATGAGTAGTGTTGTGATGTTCAGGGCTCCAGCTCTGCCCCTTTATAGACAAGAGCCATTTGGAAGCTTTTATAATATGTATTTTTAGCTTCTGTGAATACAAATGGGGTGAAATGAGCTTCCGTTGTTCTGCTTTATGTAATGTAATGTAGAAGCGCGAGACACTCAAGCGCTTTCTCTTGCCTGAAGTGCTGTACAGCATGCACAGGGGCGGGGGCGTGCTTGGAGTACAAATGTAGAAAAGGTAAAAAAAATAAAAATAAATTTAAAAAAGCATTCAGTTTCATTATCAGAGTATATCAGACATGTGACTCCTTCTATCCCTTTCTCACTAACAGAGGACAGAAGCTAATGGATCAGTTGATAATTTACAAATGAGCCTAAAGTTCAACAATGCAGGTGGAAATTTGATTATAAATGCTACACTGGTTTTTTTGTTTTAGTTTTTTTTACTTTATTTATTTATTTTAAGACATTTGGATTAAATAATGAATGGATAACTTACTAAGAGCTTTCTTTAAATATAAGAAAGTTGCAGCCAAGACATAAAACATGATTTTTTTACTGTAAAATACTACTCGTACTGCAAACAATACTTTGCAGCAATTATGTGACAGTGCAGAAGGAAAAGAAAGAGCTGCAAAGGATGACATTTGTCTTAAGAGCTGCGACGCAGTCACGAGATTTCTCTTGACAACCTGGCGTCTGGGTTAATTACGGGCACTTTAATTATGTGAGACTGCAGACTGAGAAATAGAAGCCAGGGCTTTCGGTGAGAAATTGATCCCTGACCCTGAACATTCGTAGACACTCAATAACGCAAATGGACTCCAAACTTCTGGAACTCTCCATCCATCAATCTGACTGCTCACAGAAGAGAAGGAGGGTTTATGGGGAGTGGGCGGGGCTGTTTTGTGTCAAGTTAATGTTGATTTGTATGTGAGTATAACCCTGTGACTGCAGGTCTTGTGAGGTCTTTGGAAATGTGCTGAGTGTATGTTCAAACGTGATAACGTGACACCAACTCACGTGCTGTGTTGTCCGTGCACAGATGGAGCATGTCCCCCCTTACGACGTGGTTCCCTCCATGAGGCCCATCGTCCTAGTCGGACCTTCACTCAAAGGCTATGAAGTAAGGAGAAGCAGCGCATTCTCGGCATGTAATTTTTACTTTCATTGGATATTACTATTAAATATTGTCTGATGTTTTTCTAGGTGACGGACATGATGCAGAAAGCACTTTTTGACTTCCTGAAACACAAGTTTGAGGGCAGGTAAGAATGGAGGCTTATACCCATCCAGGATTTTTGTTTTTTAATGATTATGCATAATCATATACACTCGCCGGCCACTTCATTAGGTACATCTTGTCCAGCCCTTTAACCAGTTTGGACCCGATAACTTCCTCAAGTCTTTGTGGCATTTATTTAACAATGTGCTGGAAATATTGCTCAAAGATTTTGGTCCAGATTGACATGAAACCAGTTCCAGCACACCCCAAAGATGCCCTATTGGACAGAGATCTGATGACCGTGAAGGCTGTTTTTGTGCTTTTATTTGTGCTTTTTTGTTTTTTAACATCAAATTCTGACCCAACCATCCAAATTTCACAGCACAAATTGAAATTCAGTAAGACCACGCAACTTTTTTCCCCCAATATTCTGTTGTCCAGTTATAGCCTCAGCTTCCAGTTCTTAGCTGACAAGAGAGGCACCCGGTGTGGTCTTCTGCTGCTGTAGCCCATCTGCTTCAATGTTCAACATGTTGTGATTCAGAGATAATTTTCTGTAAACATTGATTTTAACAAGGGGTTATTTGAATTACTGTTGCCTTTACTTACCTCAGGTTACAGCTTGAAGTAGTCTTGTCATTCTCCTCTGACCTCTGACATCACCGAGCCATTTGTACCAAGAAAACTGGAGTTTACTGGATATTTCCTCTTTTTTGGACCATTCTCTGTAACCCCTAGAGATGATTGTGTGGGGAAATCCCAGCAGATCCTGTAGATTAGCAGTTTCTGAAATAATGAGACCAGCCTGTATGGCATCAACAATCATGCCACATTAAAAATCACCTAAATCACCTTTCATCTCCATTCTGATGCTTAGTTTGAACTTCAATAGGTCATCCTGACCCCGTCTACATGCCTAAAACACACTGATTAAATACTTCGATTAGTGAGCAGTTGAACAGTTGTACCTAATAAAGTGGCCCATCAGTGTACATAACATTACTGGATCATAATATTGATTCATTAAGGTGTATATCCCTTAAATGTTATAGCCTGAGATGGATTACAGAGATCAGTATTTGCATTAGAAGTGGAAAGCACTGTAACATAATTACTTAAATGACATAAAAGTACAGTAAAACTGTATATGAGTAAGTGTTCTTAGTTACTTTAAACGTCCTATTTATGCCTTCATCCACTGATATTGAGGACTGCAAGATGAACAGTCTAGTTGGGGGTACAAAGGGAGGCCAATCATAGTTCTGTGTCACTCCATGCCCCTCCCCCCATCTTGACACACCCTTGCAGCCATGATAGACTCTCTAAATTTAATAGGTTTCTTTTTACTGACCCAGTAATGTGCTGGCTCTCTGTTTCAGGATATCCATCACACGGGTGACAGCCGACATCTCTCTGGCCAAACGTTCAGTCCTCAACAACCCGAGCAAACACACTATCATTGAGCGCTCCAGTACCCGCTCGAGCCTGGGTAAGAGGACGCTTTTGTTATCCGCAAACCACAACGGACAGAATCACACTGAGAAAAGCAACGCAAACAGTTAATGACAATTAGGATTTTATTTTTACTATTTCAACAGGTGACAAATTGAAGTTTAGGGAGAATATTAGTGTAGTGTATTTTTGTTCATCACATCATGTTACTGAACATCTTTCACTGTCCTTCATATCTATATTTCTTTAAGTGTGTTTCTCTTTTATTTAGACAGACAAGAGTCCATTAATATTGCGTTGTTGTTGTTTTTTTAAATACTCAACAGCAGCTGGTTAAGTAGATTTTTAGCAAATGTTACTAAAACAGGAGAAACATTGCATTTGCTATTTCATATCAGCCACACAGGGAATGTTGGAGTGATCAAGAAGACAGTGTGTTTCTGTGTGTGGACATATCTCCCACAAGCTGACTTATGAATTATTAAAGGGATGACTGACCCCAAAATCAAATTTACATATTTTCCTCTTGTCCGTAGTGCCAATTATTCATCTAGGTTGTTATGGTGATTTGCCAGTTTTTTAAGATTTTAAAGGTGTCTGCCCTCGCTTGCATATAATGAGACTAGATGGCACTCAGCTTAAATTTCCCTCAATCATGACCCATTTCACAATATATGTCCACAAGTCTTGTTATAAGCAGTGTTATGGAGGAGCAGTATCTACAGTTAAGTGAAACGACTGCTTCCATAGGAATTAAGAGGGAAAGTAGCTGCCAGATCCTGCTAATTAAATCCATAAGCACCAGTGGTGGCAGTCATTGAATCGATCATGAAGTCTAGAGTCAAATGTGAAGCCATCTGCCATCAGCTAACGCTTGGCCAAAATCAGGTCATGCAGCACAATGACCGAAAAGGCATAAAGGTGTTGCAGTGGCCCAGTCAGAGTCCAGACGTCCACCTGACTGAAATCCTGCCGGTGCCTTAAAAAAGCTGTGCACAAACACATGCCAACTGCCAATGGCTGCGCCTCTCTGAGCCTGGGTCTGCTTGAGGCCTCTTCTTGTTAAAAAGGAGTTCTTACTCTCCACTGTCACTAAATGCTTGCTCATACGGTGTCATATGAGTACTGGGCTTTTCAGCATTTTTTAGAACTTCTATCCGTTCATCCATCTTCCACTTATCCAAATCAGGGTCGTGGGGGGTTAGAGCATATCCCAGCTGGGCAACTGGATAAGGTGCCAGTCTGTCATAGGGTTGACACAGAGAAAAGACAATCATTCACCGTCATACCTATGGCCAATTTACCTTGGAGATAACAGGTAAGAATCACAGACAAGGGCTGGTATCTTGAGATCTGAGGAGCTCACAGAAAAATGGCCTAGATAAATAAAACGCACTACAGGCACTACACAAGTTACATGTATATTTGATTATGGGGTGAGCTATAACTTATAGTCTTTAGACAACAGTCACACTCTTCTTCATACAAATATAAACTTTAAAGACTTAAAGATAAAATTTTTAAATTGGGATCAGTCTATGGCTGGGTTTAGTCTTTTTATTCGACTTCTTAATAAGAAGAAAAATGTAGAAAATCATCAGACTTAATACCTTTTAAGCTTTACACATTAAGAATATGTGTAAAATAGCATACTGTCTGTATACAAGCACAAAATGAAGCTCTCAAAGCTGAATGTTTGAGGAAAAAAAACACTATGAAAGTTGGACTATTTCAGCATCAGTGTCGTCAGAGGTGTGGTTAACAGTGACATCACGTGGAGGAATTTTCTTTAAAATTTATACATGATAAATCTGAATATTTTAGGTTAGATAATTCCTAACAATCAGTTCTAGCAGTTAACATACTTCAGTTTCAAGTTTGAGGTGTATCATCCAAAGACACGAGACTGTCACTTATTTTCCTTTTACACCTGCTCCGATTGCCTGAGTCTGATCTGGCCTCCTCTCTCTCTTCATCCTGTCTACACCCATCCTCCCCCCTTTCTCTCCCACCACCCATCCTCTTCCTCCTCTGTCTTTTGATTCAGACGTACTGGGTACGTATGCTCTTCCCACAAACAAAACAATGAAGCATCTCTTTCTCTTTCCTTCCCCTCCCCTTTTTCTTCTAACTATATTCATCATCTGCTCATACATCGTTGTCTGCCTGTCTGCTTGCCTGTCAGTTTCTCTGTTCCTCATACTTCTGTGTGACAGCCTGTAGTCTCTTAACAAAAAGAAACCAATTACAAAACCCAAGCAGGAAGAGATCCGTGGGAGGGCAGCAGAGCGGCTGGTAGCAGAGAGGGAAGACGATACTCTCCCATCCTGCTGTCACCCTTATGTTGTGACTCATAATGCTGTTTATCTTCAGTCATACCCAAGGATAGCATCTATTGCAGCTGGACCTTGCCTTTTAAATTCAGTCATGTCATCACGGGGGAGCAAATGTCTCTCTGAAGTTAAATCCAAATTCGCGGAAGGCTTTGTCGAGGTTAATGGAAACCTTGGCTGCTGTTTCTTTGTACAAGTTAAAAGTTCACGTCTCTTGTCATTCTGCAGAGACCCTGTTTCGCCTCCGGCTTTAATTCTCTATCCTTTAGCCCTCTGGAGGCTGCTGAAATGTGCGGGCCACGTCTCTGTGCAGATTGCCTTGCCCCTGTTATCTCTCTTTGCCGCTTGGGTTGGCAGCGCACACACACCTCGGAGGCGCTGAGGGTTGACCAGACAGACGAGGAACATTCTGGTTTTCTGTTTTAATCTTGCTCCTTACACGTCGACAGGCTGATAAAAAGGTGGAGCTGTCTTCGAAATGCTAAATAACCAGCTTTTATAGGCTGCTGTTGAGGAACAATGAACACAACGTTCAGCATTCTACAGCCTTGAGTGGTGCACCTGATAGTATAATTACCGCTGTGCCTATTAGTGCTAACAAAACAACTAATGTTCCACTTCATCTATTTAATGAGGGTGGGTTTTTTTGTTTGTTTGTTTGGTTTTTTCGTCGTTGTTGTTTCTGTTTTAGTTACATGGTGAGAAATTGTGCCCTTATCGTAAGTTATTTCAAGTACCACAGGCATCTCATTCTTAAGTGCCTCCTTCCTCTGCACCTTTTTAAAAAAAATGAGAAGCATTAAATACATGTGTGAAATGTCAGGAGGGGGCAGGAGAATGAGGATGTTGGAGCGCTCCATTTAGCTGTGCATAAATGGAACTTTTAACTGTGGTCCGATCTGATTCATACGCTTGGAGCTGTTTTGTTTTCCTTTTAACTCTGACATGCATGAGTAAGAACTAACACGTCTGTTATGTACTTGTGCACAAAGTTAAGGAAGATTGGCTCACATGCAGTGCTTTAACTCCTCAAACAGAGATCATGTATCTGTTTTGTTGTCTCACTGTATTCACGTGTCTTGTCTGTTTCCTGGGCCTTCAGCTGAGGTGCAGAGTGAGATCGAGCGTATCTTCGAGCTGGCCCGAACTCTCCAGCTTGTTGCTTTGGATGCCGACACCATTAACCACCCCTCTCAACTGGCTAAGACTTCCCTGGCTCCCATCATTGTTTATATCAAAATAGCTTCACCTAAGGTATGCCTGTTTCATTCATTCACTTAAACCGATTTTCATACTCTTAATTTTGGAATGACTCTACCGTCTTCTGATTCTGATAGCAGTAAATATTGTTTCAGTAGACACGGTGCTCTGCTATCTCCGTGCAGGTTCTCCAGAGGCTCATTAAATCCAGAGGGAAGTCCCAGGCTAAACACTTAAATGTGCAGATGGTTGCAGCAGACAAGCTGGCTCAGTGCCCACCTGTGAGTTTTGCTTTGTGACTTGAGCTTTTTTACATATTCTCATCCCCGGCTCATCACACCCTGACACTCAGTCAAATTTCACTCAGTCTAATGAATTTGAACTCATCAAGTTCACCTTTGGGATTATTTTCTAATGGTATCTGACGATTAACAGCTGAAAGAAAACAGGTTCGAACCCCTCAATTCAGTTTAATTCAGTTTTATTTATACTGGCCCACGTCACAACAACAGCTGCTTTTATTCTTAGTGGGGGCCCTATAATAATAACAATACGACTACACCTTGTGAGCGAGCACTTGGCAAGTGCTTTTTCCATCACAGTTTTTTGGGGTTTCGACATAAAACCTACTTGGATGGATTTCTGGAAAAGATGTAAAAATTTGTATCACAGTACTTTCCGGTTTTACAGAATACCACTTTGCATCTATCTTTACATGAGTGGGCTTTTACATGATTTTACAGGGCAATAAATGATCTACTCTCAGGCTTTGCTAACAAATGATACATTTTTGGCACAGAGCTATAGAATCGATCCCTAACAGGCTGCCTGTTATGCTTTTACGATAGACCTGATTGTTCTGTCTTGAGTAATATTTAGTCATCATCCCAGCTGGTTCCCTGTCGCTGTGTGTGGAGGAGCATAGAGACCATAGTCTGTATATGGGTGTTATGTCAGCCATTGGTTTAGGACAATGCATTTTGAGTTCTGTCCACCTCCATATCAGTTATTTGAACGAGCGGGTTCTAAGGGCAGCACGATGATTCAGTAATCAGCACTGCTGCCTCACAGCTTTGCCTTTTTGTTTGGATTTTCCATGTTCTCTGTGTCCCCTAACAATACAAATACATGCTTGTTAAATTAATTGGTAATTCCTGACTTACTCTAGGTTGGATGTGAGTGTGTGGTGTTTGCATATTTATAAAAAAAAAAATAGGCACAGTTATAAAAATGCCAAAAATATCTTGTAGAATTCAGAGGCAAAACAGAAGACAGACAGAGAGACATTTTCTTTAGGTGCAGAAGTGGCTTAATGAACTCATGTTGACTGTGAGCTCACAATATCCACAACAGAGTAGAGTAGGGTCTTAAAACTAGCTGCACATGCGACCTAGGCTTAAAGAAAAGTTGAAAAGTCTGACCTCCATAGGCCGCATCATTCACTGTCTTCCTCTGGCATGCTGGTTGCCATGATTTCTGCAGAAGCACTAAACTGCAGTGAACCAAATAACTACATTCGGTTGAACTCGCACGGCAATAACTGATCAGAGATATGGGTGTTTAAGTTTTTCATTATCAAACTGTATGAATTAGTGTAACTTAGAGTTGAACTGCACCAGCAGAATTCAGGTGAGGGGGCACAGTGACTTCAATAAAATAAAATAAAATACCATACAGCTGTTATGAAAGGGAAAGCTAGACAAAAACAGTTTTTTCCAGCAAACTGTGAATCTGCTTTTTAATGCCTGACTCTTTTGTTGGGTTAGCCTCAAATGGCTACTAATTCCTTTCCCACCACTGGCATTATTTTTCAGATAGAGTTACCACTTGCTTAAATGCTGACCAGGCATTTATATATGATGACTTGAAAGGCGGAGCAGATGGTTTTGTGATAAAACAATTGGCTGTTACTAGAATTCACGTAAAGACAGAAGGAAAATTCACTTTGGTACAGTAAAATCAATGCAGAGTTGTTTTGTGTTGCAGGAATTATTTGACATCATCCTGGATGAGAACCAGCTGGAGGATGCCTGCGAACACCTGGCTGACTACCTTGAAGCATACTGGAAGGCGACACACCCTCCAAGCAGCAACCCTCCCAACCCTCTGCTGAATCGTACCATGGCTACGGCAGCCCTCGCTGCCTCCCCAGAGCCCGTCTCCAACCTACAGGTACAGGTCCTCACCTCCCTGCGCAGAAATATGGATCCGTGGCCTGACATGGACGGCACTGTAGCCACTGAGGGGAAAGAGGAAGAACATGCTCTCTGAAGTCCAGTAGCACAGGGGGGTGGGGGGCGACTCCGGCAACTCAACCCAAACTCAGCAGCCTGTTCTTTTTACCCTGGAGTAGGAGTGCACTAATAGCCTGTTTATGCTGTATATAGGAAACCGCAGATACATCTGTGCAAGAAATTAACACCCAAATGAACCAACAAGGATCCAATTTTCCACACATGAACAGCTAGCATAAGAACACCTACGAGTAAAAATGATGTAGTCTGCATGTTAGCAGGTCAGCTTTTCCTTCTGTGCACTGTTTAAAACTGTGAAAACAGCTCAGCTGAAAGCACACTGGACTCAAGGAATAACCTCATAAGGTACCTCTGCCCCCACGATCCCTTCTATTTTACTGTAATCAGAAGTAAAATAGCGTCTGCTGCCCCCACCCTGCCCTCTGCAGCTCTGTGGCCTCCTTTTCTTCAGCGCTTCTAGAGGCTGAAATCCAGTTTGCTGTCCTCCTCTGTGTTGCCATGGTACCACCCCTGAAAACAGCAAGTCATGTCCGCCTCTTCAAATAGAAACGCTTAGTTTGGTGGAGGCTGTTGCTAACACTCTGTCTAGTCTAATCAATTTATCTTAAGAGTGAGAGAAAAATACTAATCAGTTTTCATTCTGTTCTTCAGTCGCTACTGGCTCCTTATCAGCTAACATGAGCTGCATGCTGTCAGATTAATTACATGGCACACAAGCGACAGTCTTGCACCGAATGGACACAATTATGCAGGGATCCTTGACAAAAATGAATGAAAAGTATAAAAAAAAAAAAGATTCAGCTGCGCTTCAAACTGGATTGCATTTTTAAATTTAAGGAAAACTGTTTCAGGATAAACATGTGAGTTATATCATTTTGCTGCTTTGTTCTGCCATGAGCTCAAACAGCCAGCAGATGGCACTATTGTAATTGTAGATATACAGTTTAGCTTCTTTATAAGTTGCTGGGATCTGTTTTTGTTTGTAGGTTGATATCATCATTTTATAACAGTCAATTAGCAGAACTAAACAATTTCTACTTACTGATTAAATTGTATGTGTTGTTTGAGTATAGACTAGTGTGTGTATGCACAATGTTAATGTGGAATGTGTTTCATATAAGTATCTTCAGCACTAATGCCTTTAAAGTCAAGGATTCTTAAGCTGGAACAAGTATGCATCTTTGTTCTTTCTGCCCTGTCTGCTAACCCTGCTAATTAACTGCTGACACCTTGGTGTGCTGTTTGTGTCTCTGCATGCTTTTCGTGTGGCATGGGTGCGGCTCGCTGAAGGGGGCGTACTTGGTGCATGGTGAGCAGAAGCGGGAAGGGCCTCTGACAGAGTGTGGTGGGAGCGGCACGCTGCATGACTATCAGACAGACCTGGGAGGGAAGCCCCAGCAGCAGCACCAGCAGCAAGCGTACCTGCGCTCCTCTCGTGGCCAGCTACGAGGAGGCAGCGGGCGAGGTCTTTCACGGCAAGACACCTTCGACTCCGAGACCCAGGGCAGCCGGGACTCGGCCTACACCGAGGCCGGTGACTCCTGCATGGACATTGAGACCGACCCCTATGAGGAGCCTGAGCCCTACCGAGGAAGTGGGGGCAGCCGCCTCCACCTGGCGCAGCATCTCGGCCGACAAGCCTCCTGGGAAGACGAAGGTGCCGAGCCGGACCAGGAAAACCGGAACCACCCTCCGATGCCGAGCCAGACGCATCCGCATGGACGTGCCAAGCTGAGGGAGCGTTACTGCCAGGACCCTGTGGACACAGGGGCCAACATGAGCCGCAACAAGAACCAGGACGACTGGGGGAGGGACGTCTACATCCGCTGAACGGTCATCATACCACAGAGCCAAGGAAGCCCCTGGACAGACTGAGGACAGAGGGAGAGGAGGGGATGGGGGGGAAATGCTCTGGTTTTTGGGTTCAACAGGAACTGAAGTGTAGGTTTGGGGCCATGCCGGTCAGGCTAACAAAAAAATCTGTTTACATCCCAGTACAATGTAAAGAAATACATCAACTGCCAGATGCCATTCTCATCAAGTTCTTCTTGTAATTCAGTTTATTTACATTTAGAAAAAATAATATTGGTCTTTTTTGTTTCTTATGTTAATACTGCATGAATATCATGGATTTCTATACTCACAGCACAAGGACAGTAATTGTTACGACTCTGATCTGTATGATTCGATCCTCTCTTCAGTTGTAAAGTGCGAAGGCTGGTAGAGCTGTAGTGCATCACGTCTGTCCTCTGCAGTCTTAAACAGGGTCTAATGTCACGGTTCCCATGTATGTACAGTGTCAGGGTTTCTCTTTACCTTAAGCTCACTCAGTGCTTTTGGCTTTCAGGGTTTCCTCCCATACTGATATCCAGAAGTTTTGAGTCTCTCACCTCCACTTTCTTATCACCCAGACCTTAAAAAGTTGGTGGAGAAGTTGCCATATTTTAGCACGTAAATTTATCAATGTTGCTATACTCATGTCAGCGCGATAACAATGAATAATACACTCCAAAGATGTTTACTTCTTCCCTGACCTGGTTCAGTCACCATACCTGACTGTATATGTCTGACCCAGTCCTCCCATTTCTGTTATCCTCTTCTTCATGGGTGCTGAGGGCACCTCCAGTTGTTCTCTGGTTTCCAAATGTGGTGCAGATTCAAAGTAGTCGTGTGAACGAAACGTCCTGCCTTAGTCACTCCCACCCCTTATTTCAAGAAAACTCCAATCACAAGTGCCGGAATGTCTCGCCAAGCCATGTCCGCCGCTGCTGCGGTGGGATGTCTTAACTCTTGTTACACTCGTTTTCATACCATATCTCTGTCTCTTTGTGTCTCGTGGCTGCTCCGTCCCAGCTCGTTGCTGATCTCTTTTTTTCTTTGCACCAGCTTCGTCGTCTGTTTTTCAGGGCTAACAGTTATATAAAAAGTACTTGTATGTGTGGTTAATCACTTCGAACTTCCACCCAAACAGCTCGCTTGTCTAATATTAAATACCACTCTCTTCTTACTCCTGATTTCTGACTGAATTAGTGTTGGGTTTTTGTTTTTGTTTTTTGTTTTTTTCAGTGAACATTTGCATTATTTTTTAAATCTTCAGTTCTTGTGAGCTAGTGGGAGGAGTATAAAGTGGGCAGTGGGGGGGTAGGATCAGCTTTGGTCTTTACACAGTTATCTATAATGGAGAATCCATGAATGTCTTTGGTAGGCTGCTTTGGCCCACCCCCGTCTTCAGTTGAATAAATAAATATTAAATAATGATCAGTAAATAATGTTATTGTTGCGTTATCGCAATTGTTAAAATGATGAAATAACATGTATCATTGGTGCCTGATTGTAGCTACATTTTGCTTTTTCTGCCTTTCATTTTTAATCTGTGGATAAATTCGTATTTTAATTAAAAATCGAATAAGAAAATGCCATTGTGTCATTTCATTGTTACAGTGAGATGTGAGGAACAAAAACAGCTGTCAAAAATGCTAAATGTCTGTATGTGTATGTCTGCGTAGTGTTGTTTATTCCACTGAATACATGCCAAGATATTGTAGTTCCATACAAATCATAGAGTAGATTAGTTTTTCAATAAATGACATGACAGTTAGTCAAAATTGATATGAAAAGCAAAAGACAGGCTTGCTGCTTCCGTAGGAATTAAGAGGGTAAGTAGCAACCAGGTACTGCTAATAAGATGCACTTAATTAATTGATCATCAGCACCTCTGTGGAAGCAGATATTTTGATAGTTTGCTGGTCTGGAGCATTCAGGTGGGTGTTAACACAATCCCACTATTTGTCCAGGAGTGGATGTCTCAACAAATTCGCCCCATGTCAGAAAAATACCCAAGAGCTACATCTCAAACTCGACAGGCTTCTGTTAGCATATTAAATGTTAAAGTGCATCATAGAATAATTAGAGAAAGCATCAACAAGGGTATGAATTGAAAGACTGCCATCAGAAAGCTTCTTCTCTCTAAAAAGAACACAGTATCATGGCTTCACAAAGATGAATCTGAACAAGCTACAAGAGTTGCGGAATAATGACCTTTGGACAGATGGGACCAATGTGGAGATGTTTACCCATAATGCACACCATCAATTTAGCACAAAAACATCATAGCAACTGTGAAGCACAGTGGTGGAGGAGGGAGGAACTGTGCTTATTTTGTTTTGCAGCAACACCATGACCACCTCTGTATACCAAAATATTCAAGACACAAATGTGAGACCATCTGTCTGACAGCTACAGGCTGGACCAAACAAGGTCATGCAACAGGATAATAATCCCAAGAGCAGTAGCAAATACACAACAGAATGTCTGAAAAGAAAAAGAATCAACTTGTTGAATCAACCTAAGACCTTTGAAAAGCTGTGCAAAAACAAATCCCTGCAAACCCCAATGAGCAGAAGCAATGCTGTAAAGAAGAGTGGGCCAAAATTTCCTTATGATGCTCAAAACAATTACTCTGCTTTTTTTTTTTTTTTTTCTACAGGTAGTTTTACAAGCTATTGATTCATCAGGTTGTACTAAGCTTTTTCATATGACTGTGTCTTATTTTAAAAAAGGCCAACACCACCCTGCCTGTAGAACCTATCCCATACTTCTGCTGGGTGTAAACCTGCAAAACAACGAGCCACAAGAATGTTGACAGATTTCCAAGAAAAAAAAAAAACGTTTCACTTTGTATTCACAGAAACGTAATCTCCAAAATACTTGTATCAAATTGCAGCACATTTCAAAACACCTGCATTTGCTGTGTGACAAAACAAAAAGCAGTTATGAAGTGCAGCTGGCTCACTCCAGGATGTGGTTTTTGTCATCGTTGAGCTGATGTTCTGCACAGGACGAACTGTCACTAACCTAAGACGCGGTTTCCATCTGTAACTTGAAATGTGAGACTTACATCAGAGCGTTGCTTAACAGGGTCAAGATGACTGTAATAACTGACAGAACGGGACAGAACAAATACGTAACATATGTTTGCATGTGAACCTATGTCAAAGGGTAAACTTCCATTATTACAGTTAAAGCAGGATAATTTTAAAGAAAAACACAAAAAGTTATCTGCAGTATCAGTGCTTCAGACTTTGAAGTGTACACATGTGGGATGACATCTTTCAAAGTGTTTCTGATGACTGTTATCAGATCATCTGTATTAACAATAAGGAGCATATCACGGTTATAAAGTAGAGCTAATTTCAAGTTTTATATATACTGTTTGACATGCAAGTTAATTTTAAAAAATCACATCGTAGATCCTTTAATGTAGCAAACAGAACTACTGGAGAGTGATAAGGTAACATTAAATGCTTAATTATAGTGGAAAAGAAATGTGCAGCTGTAATAATAATAATGATGATGATGATGATGATGATGATAACAGATACCATAACAGCATTCCTCATGAGAAAGTGTGCTTATGTGATTACTTTTACCTCAATAAAAATGCCTTTCACCTTCAGTATATGTTCATTTCCAGATTGAAAACTGGCAATTAATTACACTTAAAACACTTGAAGCTATAAAGAAATTATAGGGAAATAAATACAGGTACAATACTTTGGCTGATTCAGTGAATATAAACATGCCTCATTACTGAATCTCTTATGGGTTTGAAAATAAGACAAAACTGTCAAATCAGAGGCCCTAATATGCAGAGAGGTCATCAGTGTTGTGATTGTGTAACTGGAGAGTTGAGAGTGGAACTGATATGAAATTATTTGGACGGTTCAGTGGAAATCCCGGGGAATTCTTCAGTTGAAGCCAGTTTTGCTTTCTGTTGGTTTTTACAGGCCGATAAGTTCCTGCATTTCTCAGAAAGGAAGCTACACAGTTTTACTTCTCTTTCCATATATAGAGCGGACATACGCGTCACCGACTGCGTCATCATCCCACTCGTGCCGTCGGTGTGACAGGACTTGTAGGTTGCCTTCAGGGACTATAGGTGAGCTCAGATTTTCGATTTTTAATGAGGTAAATAAATTTTCAGCACACATAGAAGCATTTGATGTACGCTAATACATTTTTTTTGTACTTATTTGGCTTTTACAAACATATTCTTCCTCAGTTTGGAGCACAAGTAATTTTCTACAGACCTGATAAGGAGGTCACTACAAAATGAACGGGACAAAGAAAGCGTTTAGGGAGACATTTAAAATATATTTAGAATATTTGGTCCAAATAAAAACAAAACAAAACAATAAAATCTAAATGCCTTAAATGACTTTATCACCCCAAAGTAAATTATCACATGTACAAAGAAAGGGCAGCTTCTATTTTTAGATTTTTTCCACTTTGTAAAAATGAGGGTAGAATAAATAAAATTCTATATACAGTAGAATATAGAAATGTAATGATAGCCAGGGTTTACTGTATTACAGTTAATACTTTCTGTCTAGGGTGACAGGGTGCCCTGTTTATTTGGCACAGCCCAGTATTTCATTAATTTTCTCAAATATGGAGTCAGCGTCTCACAATTTGATTGGCTCTATATAACAGTGAACACCTCTCTCACACTCGTGCAACAAAAAGATATGTGCTGATCTGTGGCAGCATCCCTACTAAAACACAAGCAAGTAAATGTGTGAAAGTACAAAGACGACCACACATGACCCTAAAACAATCTCAGTCTTCCAGTGATGCTTTTAAGATGTTGGGAAAATCTCATCTGAACAATCTTTAACTTACAATTATTTAAACAAAAAAAGGAAAGAAAAAACAGCCTACCGACTGGCATCTGTAACATAACCCGCACTGTTCCACACAAACCCCCATTTACTTTGTGGATAATCCAGGCCTTGACAAATCCCTCACCGGCCCACGTTCTGTATTCCCCACAGCACTGAACGCACCATCATTATTATCTACGCTGTTCGTGACTCACTCGGCGAAAAGTGCAGACTTTTTTTCTGAGGAGGAAGCGCCGCCCACAAATGGTATGCCGAGGCAGAAACTGATAACAGATCCCGCAGCAGAGTCAGTCTGACAGTCAGCTTCTAATCGATACTGAAGTCTGCTTCCTCTGGATTTCTTTTGTATTCACCGCTCATCGAGCACTCATACCTGTTGAACATGGGATACCTGCTGTCTAAGATGATGGCTGTTTTCGGGGACAAAGGTACATCTGCTTTAATTCTTGTGTTCGTCTTGTTATGTCTGAATTGTTGCTGTTTAAATGAAGTATAAAAGCCCGTCGGTGTGTTAAGCTCCTGTGTCGGGTGATATGTGATAACTGTGAAACACAATTTGACTCTAATGTTTGATCACCTCACTAAAAACTGATTTCCTGACACAGTAAAGTTTCAGTCCTTTCTTATATAAGACACTTGAACCAAGTGTTGGACGTGTTTTACTGCAAGAACAGTCTTTTGATAAGAGATGTGAATCTGTTCAAGACATCACCCTCATGTACCTGCGTTTTATTTTATCTGTGTGTACATATATCTCCTGAGGCTGAATTTGCAGTGAGCATGCAACTTTAACATGTTTAACTTTCCTACAGAGCACAAAGTCATCATTGTGGGTTTGGATAATGCTGGGAAGACGACCATCCTCTATCAATTGTGAGTGATCTGACTGCTTTCTGAGTCTTTCAGCAGTTTTTTAAAATCTATTCTCACAGTTAATCTAATTCTAAATGCATCTTTTCCCTTCCTCAAATACATCTAGTCTGACGAAAGAAGCCGTCCACACATCACCAACTATTGGCAGCAACGTCGAGCAGATCACCGTTCGGAAGACTCACTTTTTGGTTTGGGATATCGGAGGACAGGAGAGCCTGCGAGCTAGCTGGTACTCCTACTATGGGAACACAGAGGTATGGCTCACATACACTCCTCGGATCCTTTCTATCTCTAAAAAACTTTAAAAACACAGTAAATTTTTCATTAAAGTGCATTGGAAGTGATATTGGCAGTTCCCGAAAATGAATCCAGAGAAAGTGAAAGCTTTCGAAGTGCTGGCTGCTATTGCACCTGCATCTGTTTTATGACTTTTCCTGTAATCCATTGTTTACAGGTACTGTATTGTTAATAGAGCATTGTAGACATGCTGACTCCCTCTTATGAATCAACCATCCCATAAATTGGGTCCTGATAAGAACGACCTTATAACAGGTTTAATAACTGTTATTTCCCTTTCAGATCGTCATTCTGGTTGTGGACAGCACTGACCGGGAACGACTGACTGTAACCAAAGAAGAACTTCACCGAATGCTCGCACATGAGGTAGGATCTTTAAAACATAGCGTAGAGACTGACTTTATTTAAACGTTTAGGCAAGTTAGGAAACTTTACTTGGTCATAACTATATTAAAATGCCTTTTAACATATTTGAATGCTGCTTACGGATGATAAACAGGTACAGGAGGGTTAATCATACTTTGCTTTATTGTTTAAATATGAAGTGTTTCGCCTGTTTTCTTTGAGAGCTGCTTTGACGTACAATCACATTGTTGTTTTGTGAAGCTGCCCTCTTTTGGCATTTGTGTTTTGGTGTTTGACGTTCCCTCCCGCTTTCAGACACACACTGATTGCGTAATAGATGTGAGAGCAGATTACTCACCCATGACATACTGTGATGAGGAACTTTCTTCTTATAGTCAGCATGTCTGTGCGTTTCAATGTTCCGCTGAGGTTGCTGTTTGTTTTTAACAACATCATGTGTTTCCAGTGGAACGCAAGTGCAGACACTGTATCGGTAACCCATTTTTTTCCTTCTTTTTAGGACCTACAGAATGCAGCCATTCTCATCCTGGCCAACAAACAGGACATGAAGGGTTCCCTGACAGCGGCAGAGATCTCCCAGTTCCTCACGCTCGACTCCATCACAACACACTCCTGGCATGTTCAAGCCTGCTGCGCCCTGACAGGAGAGGGGTGAGTCTAACGCACCTCCAGCTCTCAGTATCACCAAGCATGACTCACTCTTCACAAATATGTGACGTAGTTGACAGAAACATGCCTCTGCATATCACAGCTTCTGTTGAAATAAGAGCCTTTGAAACACTTATCAAAATGCTTCTGATCTCTCCCTGCAGTCTACCTGCCAGTCTGGACTGGATGAAGTCGCGGGTTGTGGCAAACTAGAAGAAAACAATGGATTAAAAGTCCTGAAACTGAACCAGCCTCTCGGGCACCACAAAGGCCGCAGTGTCAGGATTATTTACAGTGTTTTGAGCCTGTGACCATGACATCTGTGACAGAAACTGTCTCGCCACGTCTACAGTGTGACTTACTGACTATGTGACATCCTGAAGAAACCTGCGTTGTGTGTACTTCAGCCTCGGAAACATGACAACAGACAAGCTTCAAAAACTGTTTGGTGGTTTGATTATATTTTAGTAATCTGGAGGTTGTGCACTGAGGAGGGGGGGGTTGCTTACAAAGTGTTAGTTATGTATTGACATAAGTGGCCTGTGTGTAAATGAGAACAATGTTTAGGCAAATTATCCTACCTCACCAGAAGTATCACATTCCACTTTAAACTGTCAAAAGTGACTAAAATGTTATTATTCTATTATTAGAATGGAAAACAATAAGGCAGGTTTGTAACACTAAGTCATATATTTTCCTGTTAGTATCTTAATTTTGTCAAACTGATCCAGTAATTCCACAGACACTTTAAAATAAGACAATCATAATTTCATTTTGACTTAGTTCTTATAAATGAAGATTTTTGTTCTTAGTTGCCAAACTACTGATTCATCACAGTTTACCAGCAAACAGTAAGACTATAAAGAAAAAAAACAAAAGAACATTATGCAGCTGCACTGGTTTTCCTTCTCAGGATTTCTGCAATGCTGCAAAAGCCTACAAGCCTGCATCTGATGTTAAAATTAAATTTAACGCCAGCAAATGATTTTAGCTTTATTAAACCTGAATATTTATATTAATTTATTCTTTTTTTTAATGCTCTTGGACTATGTACTGTATATGACAGCGATTTCTTGAATGGGAGAATGCGCTAGCTGCTATGAGTCATAATTTTACAATGTACATACTGTATAGTTTGATTTTTTTAAATAAATATTATTATTGCTATATGTGTGTTTTTATTTTAATAAGCGATGGGCAGCATGCTATTGAAGTTGTTAACGCTTGTTTACCTTTGGCTTCCTTTGTCTTTACCATCCTTGTCTCTGTCCCCCCAGCCCTCTGTATACCCTCCTTTACTACATTCATGAATCTTCTCTGTGGTCTTCCTGTTTTCGTCCTGCTTGACAGCTTCGTATTGACGCCCTTTCTTCAATATAACGTTTGTCTTGTTTATTAAACAATAGCGCCTAAACTACAACGTTACGAGAGCACTAACACGACTTCAACAACAAATGTCGCGTTTTTCACAGCGTTTCACTGGCAAAGAGCAAAATTAGATTTTAGGGGGCATCCGGATTTGAACCGGAGACCTCTTGATCTGCAGTCAAATGCTCTACCACTGAGCTATACCCCCGCACGCTATCCCGAGCGGCATGCTCCTGTTTTAGATACAATAGAATTGATCCTATGATCTTGTTTTGGACATTTCGTTTTTCATAATTACTCGAACAGCTAAATTTGAGTTGATTTTGACGACAGCCGTGGTATTTAATCGCTAAATAATATACGGTTTTCTGACCGCCAGAGGGAGAAATGAGCTTACATTTATGGCTGTCACTGTAACTGGAAGGCGAGATTAAGAACACGCGTCACATTCGTGACAAGAAGCACAAAGGGGGGTAAGTTTCCATATTTATTTAAGCAAAAAGAAAAGGAAATGGAAAACAATCATCATCACGTGGTTTAAAATCAAACAGAGTTATTAAACATACAACAACAATCCTTCTGGCACGCAAAAAGAGCTGATCCAGCCTTTGTGGATGCAAACATCATCAGCTGTTTTAACAATGACTCAACATAAATGAAGAAAAAAAATGATGTGCAGAAGTGACTTCTTTCTTTTAAAGGTGAGAAGTGAAAACTGTGGTCACCTCAGCACTGTGTGACTATCACCACATCTGAAGACTGTGATTTTTGAAAAAGTATCCTTTGTGTACGTCTTAAGTCACACATGTTTACCTACCACAGAGTTTGGGATTTTTTCTTTAGACATGAAGCCACAATTTTTCTGACCTTTTTAAAATTTAAACTGTAAACAGTCATGTTGACAGGAGCAATCAAGTAAGGAATGTTTTTCAAGTCTACATTCGATTGCCAAATAACATTTTTCTTAGACTTTTATTCTGATATACACCTTTCAAGTTACTGAAATACACATATGTGCAGGACAAATATATAGGATAAGGCTGACTTTTTGTCCCCTTACTCTCTGATTTGTTGGACCTCAGCTAAGCCCTCGATACAGTTGATCATGAGATCTTGTGTTGTGGTACCTTGTATTAAACATATATTAAACCGGTTCACTGTGATAGTGTCATAATATCACAAGTATCTGAGTTCATTTTTGATCAATCTTTGATTTTTGATGTTCACATCAAGTCTCTGACCTGCTCTTTTTTAATTTATTCCATTTAAGAAACATTGCTAAACTCCTAAAAAGTTGTTCTCAAAAAGTGGACTCGCCTGTTCATCTCCTCTTGCTTGGATTGTTGTGATGCCCTGTTTTCGTGGTTGATGTGTCCTCATTTTGACTTTGCACAAGCTAGTTTTATTGATGCTGCTGTAAAGAACTTTGAGATTTCTTATCTTGAAAAGCATTATATAAATAAATTTTACTTTCTTCTTAAATCAATAGGCTAAAATAAACACAGATATACAACTAAAAACATATCAGACCAAACTAAAAATTCCAAAAGGTCACAGGAAATACCTAAAAACATGAAAAGTACCATCAGGACAGAAAACAAGGACTCAAGAAGAGGAACTGAAATAGATAGGCAACTGAAAAGAGGAAATGGGAGAGCAGACAAATGCAGCCATCAGAGGGTTTCCAATAACTGACGACAGCAAAATACCATTATGCTTTCATAAACTTTCCCAGTCCATGTCAATAAAAGTGGAATATTTAATTAATCAAGAAACAATGTGCGATTTAAATGTTCTTTTATGTTTTGGAACAGTGCATACAGTATATACCAAAAACTATACTAATAATTCAACACAGGTGATACTAATGAAAGCAATGGAGACAAATGCAAAGCAAGGAGAACTGACAAAGAAAGCTGTCAGTGACCAGAACACAAAATCCACACCCAAGTGACACAAGCAAATTTACCTGAAGCATTTTGCTACAGCTACTTGAATTACAGCACTTGAATAAAAATGAAAAGACAGTGATATATAAGCAGTGCAATGCCATAGCCGTTCCTGCTGTTTCTGGACAAATTTATTATATCAACTTTCTTGACGTCATTAGCATTTTTGACATTCAAATTATTTGACGTTACCTTCACAAAAACCTTTAAGATTAAACTTCAAACTTACCCTTTGATGAACCTTATAGTATAGGCTGGATCAGGTGACCCTGAGCTATGCTTTAGTCATGCATCTTTATCCTCAGGCTGCTGTGAGACTCTCCATGATGCACATATGCACATCATTAACTTTTGTAGTTGTCCTGCTTGTTATTCCTGGTTTCTCTGTGCTCTTCTTTTCTCTTGTCTCTGTCAATTCATCCCCAACCAGTGCCTGGTTCTGCCGGAGATTTCTTCCTGTTAAAAGGGAGTTCTTCATTCTCATTGTTGCCAAGTGCTAGCTCATAGGAAATTCTGTAATTGTTGAGATTTTCCCTCTATTATTATTATTATTAATGCTATTATTAGTATTATTATTAATGAAACCGTTGTTGTGATTTGGCACTATACAAATGAAACTGAATGGAATTTTGCACACTTATTTTCTTTTTTCCAAGGTGATATGTCAAAATGTCTTTTATGAAACATACCTTGGAAGACTGGTTCCTGTCTGAGGCTTCACTTTAGCTTTAACTTTAGCTTTAACTGAAAGTCAGAAAATAAAAACAATAGTAATATTTTTAAAATGCACATGGGTATGTCAGCATTGTTTTAAGAGAGCCTATGAACCCAAATGACCCTAAGGGATGTTTAGCAGGCGGCAGTTCCTCTTTGCACGTAATTGCAGTAAGTTTGAAATTACAGGATACCCTTTGTGAACGCAGTAGGTTTTTAACCATCGTGAATTATGCACACCAACATTTTAACAGAGGAACATTTGGAAGATGCATATTATCCGTTTATTTACTGTCCTCACATTGTCACTGTGTGAAAACTGACACCTGCTGCTGTCATGCTGTATACTGTGTTTATGAGACATGGTACTGATTATCTCTCCAGCTGTGAATCTAATAAACTCTCAGCTGTCATTTTCCCTGCCAGAGATTCCGTGTTTGCTCGCATAGCAGATAGAGATAATTAAATAGAGAGGTGGTGGAGTCAACCGTGTTACTTGCAAACTTTGCTTTTTGCCAGTTTGCACGTCATCTAAAGCAGGCCTTTTACAAAACCGCTGGAAATTAAACACCTACAAAGAAAGTTTTGTGTGCCATGTGGGTTACGAAAGGTTGATGACAATGTTTAGATTTTAGGCCTGGCATTGTTAGCATCATGATCGCCACGTCTAATCTAATCTGTCAGATTTCTGACTGTCCTCACAGCCTGTTTGGACAGAGGGAGGCGCCATTCTGCTGCTGCCATTGTTGGTCTTACTTTTATTATTTCTCTGAATGATGCTGTGATTCCAGGGAACTTCACTGAGGAATGAGCAGAGTCGCTGTGTGGTTAATATAAACAGAAAGGAGGAAAACTCAAGGTCCAGACCTATTGTGGACCCCAGCGAGCTGATCTCTGTGTCTTTGCAATCACCATGGCAGCAGGGGAACAGCTTTGAGGAGGAGAGAAGGGGTGTAGTTACAAACAGGGTGGTGTGTGCCGGCAGTGAGATCGAGAGTGACGAGAAAAAAAAAATTTCTGCAAAGAGGAGAAAGAGGAGCAGAGACGAGGCTGTCATTTTTGCTTTTGTCTTTTTGAGGTCGAACATGTGTCTGAGGTTGGTGATGCTATTTCTCTGTCTCTCCCAAACAGAGCTTGCTGAAGTTTGGGTTCAGCAGCAGACAGGTGAGCTCTGTCTTTTTCATGCATCATCATCAATGCTTTTGTTTATTTTGCCTGATTTTATCACAAAGATGCTTAAGCCTGCAGCTGATTTTTCTCTGGCAGCTTCTTCATATATATATATATATATATATATATATATATATATATATATATAGATATATATATATATATATATATATATATATATATATATACATTTCTTTTTTTTAATAATTTGCTGTATGCTTTGAAGCCTGTGCTCTGGTATTTATGATTAGCAATAACAGTCATTTTCCCATTTACTCTAAAGCTAAATGAACATTTGGCATTCTTATTTATAGAATGTGTGTTTTTTAAATTTTTATCCTGATGTTGCACATGCGACTCTGCGTGTTAATTTAATTTGCTCTAAGCCACAGAACTTCAGTGGGAATCTTTATCGAGCAGCAAATGGGTATACCATGCCCTTTTCATTTTACACACAAGTGAATGACCTAGTTTACAATAAAGTGCACAATAAAAATACCCTCTTCCACAAGCATGCGACAGTCTAAACAGCAACCCACAAACAGCCCGTCTCAGGTTAAAATTAGATTTAGACTTGTTTTTCTTCTTGCATCCCTGCAACAGTTTGGCGCAACTTTTTACGAGCCTGCTGCATGGACGACGTGAGTCTATCACTTGTATATTTCTCGATGGAAATGCAAGTATGTGGAGTAATGGTTGGGAAACATGTTAGCTGATTTGGGAGTCTGACTGGTTAGTCTCTGGAAACTCCCTTTTTGCATCCCAGCTCATCCTTTCAGCGATTCCTGAGCTAAAACAGCTGTCTGAGAAAGAGATGTGATATAAACTGAAAATTGGTCATACTTTTTCTTCCTAGCGATAGAGCTCATCAGAAAGCTTATTTCATAAAAACAGCGGAAAGTTTGAGAGTTCTTCTGCATCATAGTGTTGCGAAGGAGGCACTCCATGTTCTTGCAACATTAGGGGTCAACTGTCTCTGTTGACCTAGCAAAATCCTCCTTTCCTTTTCCTATTGGTTCTTATCTGCACTGCCACTCAACATTATATACAGTTCAACCTTTTTTAAAAATGACTTTGGCCCCGAAAGCCATCAACATCATCTGGACCAGACTGTAAAAACACAGAGCCCTGAGCTGAAATGAAACGTGCACCCAGAAATGACCTCAGTGTTTGGCCTCTCATCTTTTGTCCTGCTGAGAAGTTTGCTTAACAAATAGCCTGAAGTTAATCCAGGCATTTTGGAGCAAAGTATAAAAAAAATATTACAAGAAAGAGAAACAAAGTGTGACGAATTGTTTTCTGAGACTGAACCACAGATAGGATGTTATTGTCTGCGGGCCCTTATTTTATAAAAGTCATGTGTAATGTCACTAGCGATAGCAAAACATGGATGTGTTTTAGGAAAGTGGCAGCAACAAAAACAGCCATCTGCCAACAGCTGAGCAACTTTGAATTATGTAGTTATTTGGAGAAGGCTTTGTATGTGAAATAGCTGCGGTCTGAACTTTGTCTCCTTAATTCATTTCTCTTATCTGAAAATGAAAAGCAGAAATAATGTTTGTATGTCTTGAACGCAGAGATTTAGTTTCTCCATAACAGAAGAAAAGTGAGGTAATCAGTACATTTGTTTTCTTAACAAAGACTTGTCTCTTGTCTTTAAAGGCTTAACGTGAAATTTGTTGCACCCTCTTGGGGTTATTGTGTGACATGTTTTATATTCTGGGTGTTATTTTTAAAGGATGTTCCTCTAAAATCATGAAACTATTGCAACAGCATGCCAGCACATGAGAGCGGGTCCACTTATCAGCTATCTCATTTGAACTGGGAGACTTCAAGTTTAATATGTGCTTTCTACTGAAACTGCACTTACACAATTCAGACACGCTTTTTGAAATGAACCAGGGGACGTTTGGTGCTTCATGCCAACTCCTTCAGCCTCTGCACAGGAAGGGTGTGTCCTCTCAGACCACTCTGAGCTGACCACTTGCAGAAAAAGGCAGCTAAATGTTGTGGTTTGGTAGCTCCTAAAAGAGTGGGCAGAGATCAGTTTTCATTCCAAAACATCTGCCCATTTAGTGCAGGGGAAAAAAAGGTTTCTCTTTCACCTCACGAGGCTTTTATTTGGTTATCCTTTATCTTTTTCTTTTAAACTTTAACCCAGCAAACAAACCTTTTTTAAAATAATCAAGTTAGACCAAACTCCATCTATAAGTGTGACCAGTTGTGGCTTCCTTCTTTAATATCTTTTTATCCAAACTCTGTGCAAATGTTGATTTTCTCAGGTAATACCTTCTAACCAAGGAATCACCCGAAACTTCACAAAGCCAGAAAGACGCATAAAACAAATCTCGATGCACAGTCACTGCTCAACCCTCTCTCTGTTACACCTCCTTTGTGTGGGTCCTTTCGTGAAGTAATAACATTTATATGCTAGGTTTCCATTCATTTTCTAAAATGTTTGGCCATATGTTTAAACATTTTAATGAAAGGCTCAAAATTTTTAGAATCAGTCTAAGTTTAGTCTAAACAGTTTTTATAGCTACATCTTGCAATTCCAAAGACAATACCAGTGTTACAAATTAGTTCAAGTGAATCTTGAAATCAAATCCCAAAGCATGACTGAAAAGGGGGTTTCTATTTTCTTCCACTGCACAATCTTCCATTCCAAGAAATGTTGTTAGACACCAAGCAGATTGGACTGTTATGCAGTTTCAGCTCACTTGCAGAGTCTGACTCAAATCTCACTGCTTGTTCTGCCAGTAAATTCAATAAAATGACTAGTGGGGGTCATGATGACCCAAGTAGATATCATAGCTTCATATTCAGCACATGCACTCCTCCCAGCTTTTGTTATACTAGAATATGTTCATCTGCTGCACTGCAGACATCATTTGTGCTCTTACCTCATAGATGCCACTACAGGGTGGATCTGGTGCTCAACAATCACACGTCTAGGCGTAATATACAAGCTGCCACGAACACATTGACGAAGCACTTAATTGATTCAAAGGGTGGAGAGTAGCATAAATACAATGAGGTCAAAACATTTGAGCTGCCACTTTAGAAACTTGTTAAATGACACACTGTAGCTTTGGTGACTGTGGAAGACATCAGCATTATAACTGTGAATGCAGAGCGATGTTTAAAGCAGGCCTCGCCAGTGTCCCACACAGTCTGAACTCTGGGGGTTTGGCACTGGACAAAGCTGAGGGACCAGCAGCCCTGAGCTGTCCTCCCACACTCAAGACAGAAACGCAGGCATCAAACCAACATCAACTGACATTTCGCTGGCAAGAGAGGAGCTCCACTGGGTACTGGCACCCACTGAAACTCGGTTACGGAATTATGGCCAAATTGAAAATGTCTGAGTCAATATATAAATTTTACTTTCCTGATGATTGTCTGATTTTTCTTTGCTGAGGCTTCTTTATGGAAAACTGCAGCAAGAAAGGATTAAGATCTACTCTGTTAATTTTCTCATTAACACAAGCTGGGGTGGGAAGTGTCTGCATGCAAGGGAGCCCTCCCATTATCCTCAATTAGACTTGACAACATGAGCACAACAAGAGTTAAACAACACACATGGTGTTTTACACTCAACAGATTGGGTTCACTCTTCAGCTACATACACCCTTTCTGAGCTTTTGAAAACAGTAAAATCTGTACTGAAATTTCCAGGTAAATTAGAATACACAGCCGTGATGTTAGGCTGCATTACGGTATATTCAACTCAGGTGTGCAAGACTGAGTCACTGCAACAGGTGGCTTTAGCTTGCTTTGAAAACATGACTATCATTCTTTTCCATACCAACGCACTAGCATTGTCTATTTTACTAATACAAAAGATAGTGTAGGCTGCAGGTGGCTAAACTGACTTAAGCTGAAACTAGTTTCTACTGCTGCAAAGAAAAATAAATACATAGTATTGTCCCAGCTTCAATTCAATTAACGATTAAGCTGCAATATTTCAGCAGTTCAGGTGTGTTGACCTTTAAGATCTTCTCTGTCACGTTTTGTGGTTGTTTTAGGTGCACGTTAGCTCATGGATGAGTTAGCTTGCTAGGATTAGCGTGACCTGGAGAACAAGCAGGTCCATATTACCTAAGTAACAACCTAAATTATGGCATTTGAATGTTAGTTTAGGGTGTGTTTGAGCTTAGGTTCCCCAGCCGGACCACTGCAGGTCCGGCAAGTTACCTTGCTCATTTTTAATCTGCTCAATTGCGAAGACTCCCTGCAAGAAATCACCGGAGCAACAGAGACTAACTCTTCGCGGCAGCCGGGCTGACCACGGCAATACATTCACGGTGATTCTGAAAGGAAACTGAGCTTGACGGGGTGATTAAGTTGGCTTTTTTTTTTAATATAACCCGCGACCTTTCCAACGCTACTTGAAAAAAGTCCCCTGTAGTCTGCTGAAAGCCTAAAACAGCAAACGTTACGTACAGGCGACGGCCCTCATTTAGGGTTAGATAAGACACCCCGCAAAGAAGTAGCACTGCCGGGGGTTTATATAGGCTGCTGCGTGACGTCATCGGCGTGTCCCGTAATCTAGGTAAAAATCCCGCAATCAACTGTCGTAAATAGAGCAATGACTGTAGACAGATGAGTGTATCTTTCCAGGTTCAATTTTTCAAGGCAGGAAAACTGACAAAAAAGCATATTGCACAAAAGGGTTTGCCCTTGATGTTATCCCCTCACTAAACAATGCAAGCTGATTCAAATCAGAATTGATAGACAAATGCCAGCAGGAAAACATGTAACTCACTTTATTTTGAGAAACTTGCTAGTCCACAACTGAAATTCATTAGATGGCACCTACAAAACACCAAGGGCAATGTTAACAGTTAGGAGACCACTCTAGGATGGTGAAAACGCAGCAGTGTATCTTGACTAGGCCATAAAAGGAAAAGATTAAGACAGAGGAACTTAAATATAGGCCTAGAAATAATTTTGAGAACTTAGTAACATCTGTTAAGCATGATAGAAACATGTGATTGATTGGGGGTCCTTTGGTAGCAAAGTGAACTATTTCAACTGCATAATGAAGCCAGTTTCCTCCTACAACAGGTCAATGGCAGCTGCAAACTATGCAAGGACTATTTAGAGCCATTTTTTTTTAAATTTAATTTGTTTATTTTTGCCATTATCTTTGAACTGATTCTTTAGAGCTGAGAGGAGATATTGTTCATTGTGTGGCTTCATGTGTAGACTGCACTGGTTCCAGAGGTTGTGCAAGGACAAAGATGTCCACAGGTTTACATCCAGCTCTCAGTATAAACACACCAGAAGACATGCATTTTCCACACTCCATAAGAAATTACAGGATGGTGCTAAAATAAACGCCTAAAATTAACCAGGAATTTGTGGCTTGAAAGAAAGACAAGTTGTCAATTAAAACACCCAGAATTTTAAAACAAGTCTTACCTACCCCAGTTTGCTTACTACAGTATGGTTTTCTTTGTTTATAGGGTCTGACAGTTCTTTCCGAGCGTCAGTAAATATTATTTGTATCCTATTCATTTTCATTCAACAAGGACATTTAACTGACAAGGCTACAGCTGATACCGGCTTGGCTGACTGACTGAGCACTAAGCATGACCGTAACACCATCAGTCTGAATAAAAATTAAGTGTTTCATGTGCATTCTATTTTTGAAGGCAGTGAAATGAAACCAGCAGGTTTATAATCTGAAATGCATCCTGACTAGGGCGGCACAGTAAAATTATATGCATTATTTTTGACAGACGATTGGTACAGTGTGGCCCCACAGCAGCACGAGGATCCTAATGGAGGTGACAGCAATGCTTATAGAACCCTGAGGTCATCTTCAGGCCACACTAGAGTAAGCAGGGCAGTTCTGGGTGGAGGACTAAGCATCAGCACCCTCCCAGACAACATGACACGTGTAGTGGTAAGTGATACACCACAGTGTTCCTTATTACTGTAATGGTTTGTGGCATTTAATATGTTCTTGGCTCTTACCTGATTGTATTTGTTTTAGTTGGAGTTAAACACTGCCCTCTTTTGGAAAGAAACACTTACTCTTCTCTGCTTATATGGAGAAGCTGTGCCCAACACCTGAAATCTATTATTTAACCGTGTTCTCTGGGAACTTTTGATGCTTTTGCGACACACTCTGTCAACACACATCATACTTTTAAAGCTCTAATCTCTTCTGTTTTCTGCATGGAAGGAGGATTCTGGCAAATATTACACATGGCGCATCTTTGGTCCGGAAAACCAACGTGCTGAGAACCTGTGGATAGACATGAATGATGTCCGGCATGGCCAAGTCAGAGTCCATGGCATTCTGTCAAATTCATACAAACAGGCTGTGGTGAGTCTCACATACAGACATATGTGAACTGTCTTACTTTCTGTTTCCTTCTTAACCCATAAAAAGCATATTAACGAAGTAAGATTTTACAGAATTAAAAGTTAAAATGATGTGAACCCTTGAATAGAATTTCTCCGGGTTTGTAGATTAAGTGGCTCACTACAACATTTCTTTACACATGGTCTACAAAGTTCATGCTTGTGTGGGGGGGGTATAGCTCAGGGGTAGAGCATTTGACTGCAGATCAAGAGGTCCCCAGTTCAAATCTGGGTGCCCCCTACATATATATATATATATATATACACACTGCTTACTTTGTTAAGCTGAACTGCTTCTTTACTTCCATGCAACCAGTTAAGTTTATTTAGACATGTTCAAGACAACCTGTTGGAAACAAATGGGTGACAGAAACAATACAATTCATGTGAGCTCTCCAAAATTGGACAATAGAACATTTGAAAAAAAGTAGCCTTTTTTACTGCAACATTTCAATGGTATGATCAGGATTTGGCATTAACAACGTCAAGGCATAAATCCCTTCTGCAATGTACCAATATTAAGGCTGGTGGTGTTGTAACGGTGTGGGAGATATTTTCTTGGCACACCTTGGGGCCCTTATTACCAACTCCAACTGAGCATTATTTACATGAGTCAACTTGCATATTGTTGCTGACCATGTCTATCTCTTTTTGATCGCAGTGCACCATCTTCAGATGGCTGCTTCCAGCAGGATAACATGCCACAACATAGCTCAGATCACCTCATTCCTGTTTCTTGAACAAAACAGCGAGTACCTCTGCAATCAACAGATTTAAATCCAATAGAATACCTTTGAGATCCAACAAATTTGCAGCAAATGTGTGCTTTAATGACAATATGGTCCTTAATCTATGAGGACTGTTTCCAGCATCTTGTTGAATTTGTGCCACAAAGAATTAAAGCAGACAAAGTGCTGAATCCAGGCAAAGCATTCAGCACAGTACTAGCAAGCTGTACCTAACAAATTGGCCAGCAAGTGTCGCTTGCTCCACATTTTTACTGTATTTTTTCACCGTATTTCTTTTAAAACTGACTGTTTTGGTTCATCATCCAGCTGAAGTATAAAAATAATATGTTCCTGCAATCTGGCAAATACTTAATAATTCTGCATTAATTAGAAATACCTGAAAATTTCCTTTAACATTTGATATGAGACCAAGTCAAGATGAAGTTCCCTCTTAAATATGTGGTTGCATGAAAGCTGAAGCACATTAACATATTGGTACATGTGAGGAGCTGCAAAACTGACTTATAATAATACACTTTAAATATAGAAAGATGAAAACTACAAAGAGTGAAGACTTATGGAAAAAACAGAACTGCAGCACTTTGGCACTGCAGATGTCCAGGTTATATATGGTGAAACAGCACTTGTTTCACTTCTCAGATCACATTGAAAACGTATACCTCTGTTAAGAAAGAGTTGACAGCCATGTGGAAAGTCCCAAAACAGCTTAAGCGTGTTTTGATGTTGCTGCAACTAAAATTGAACATGATCATCTTTATATTTGGTTACAGCAGGATCATGTTCTCGCTCTTGATCCTAGTCATGATAATGTGAGTTTTAGGCATGAATTATAGTGTTTTGAATGTTAGTTATTTAGAAGAATATCTGTTTTGGAAAGTTAACACCCAGCCAGTTCAACTGTCTGTACTTACAAAGCCAAGTTGTCGCTATAATTCAGCTAGTCCACTGAAAAACAATTACATCAGACAGCATGCTGGGAAAATGTTAATCACAGACAGGCTGCATCCAGTCACGTCCAGATCCTGTACACCCAATGTGTTGTGATAAGACCAGTTGCTAAGCCTGTACGTAGGGGGTATAGCTCAGTGGTAGAGCATTTGACTGCAGATCGAGAGGTCCCTGGTTCAAATCCGGGTGCCCCCTTCTTTGGATTTTGGTCATGACAAAGTGATGTTGGAGAAGGCATTTTAGTTCTTGTAAGATAACATACAGGATTTTCTTCACATTAGAAATGCAGCTGGTTATAAAACTGACTATTGTGCTCATTTACAGTTACATATTTTTATTCTTGTACTCTATCAGAGAAGCTCAGCATGTTGCCCAGTTCAGAATGCTGCATATTTATCTTATATGATCTTTCATGTAGCCATGCAGCTCCTTTCCCATAAAGCCACTCTCCTTTTAGGCCATCATTTCTTCTGATTAGCTGCCCCTAACATACAGCAAGTGGGTGTTGCTTCTGTGCTCATAGCTAGAGCTGTGTGCCTGAGATGACCATGTTAAATATATTCCTTCATTCTTTCTCATACAGAGCAAGAAAAGTAGAAAAGACTGTGTGAAACGGAGCAGTCTGACAGTCTTTTAAAAAAGAAAGTAGAACGAATCTTTTTACTGAGAGATTTGTCCAAAACAAAGGTTTTCCCAGAGATTTTGAAGCTTCTTTGTACCATATAAGAAGCAGTTGGGGTGCTTTTAACTACAGAATAACAAATCAAAACATGACAACAAAGACATTTCTTCAATCTGTTTTTTTTAGATGACAGATAAATCTTTTTTTTTTATCTCTTCTTTTGTCCGTGTCTGTTTGAATCTTCTCTTTTTGCAGCCAGTTGCCCTGTCCTTTGACTTTCCTTTTTATGGACATTACCTGAGGCAGATTACCATAGCAACCGGAGGTACGTTTTGATTTTCTAACAGATGTTCAAGTGACCTTCTGCAGTGCAGTAAGTTGTACACAAGTCTTACATATTTTTCCTTCTGGCCTTTTTCCAGGGTTTATCTTCACAGGGGACATTACTCACCGTATGCTGACTGCAACACAGTACATCGCCCCTTTAATGGCTAATTTCGACCCCAGCTACTCCAAAGAATCCACTGTGCAATACCTTGATAATGGTATAATACTATCTGACATTTGAACATGTCCTTGAGTATGAGATTGTCTGATCTTTCTGTTTGATTTCTATTTGGCTTTCATTATCTTCAGGTGAGGTCTTTGTGGTCCAGTGGGAACATGTCAGAATCCCCGGCAAGGAGTCAGTAGGAGGTTTTACATTTCAAGTTGCTCTTTACAAAACAGGAACCATCACTTTCAGCTACAGAGACGTGAGGAACATTTCTGCTCTGTGCTCTTACTGGCATTCTCAGGTCAGGTCACTTGATCTTATTTTTGCAAGCATTAAGTGAAACTTCTTTTTTTGTCTTTACCAGATACCTCTGTCAGTAGACGTGATCAGTTCAGCTGAGCACCCAGTGAAAGCTGGGTTATCTGATGCCTTCATGGTCATGTCGCCGTCTTCTCAGTCAGCAGGTCAGCAATAATTGTGCACTACAATAAAGTGCTACCATAAAAAAAACCACATATAAATCATAATATTTCCATTTCAGATCTCCCACGGCAAATGATCTATGAGTACCATCGAGTTGAGATAGACGTTACAAAGATTACCAACTACTCTGCTGTTGAGTTCACTCCTCTGCCTAGTAAGTGAATATCTAAATCTCCAGAGATTTCTTTCCACAGTCAAAGATTTAAAAATCAGCAGCGTTTTCCTTTTCTTTCCCTGTGCAGCCTGCCTTCTGCATGACAGCTGTGAGCTCTGCCTCTCAGCCAGCCAAACCTCTGGTTGTAGTTGGTGTCACGTACTGCAGAGGTGAGTGGGGAATTCTGCAAACCGGCAGTGTTAGCACAATAATCATTTAACCCTGTATGTCTCCTGTTTTAGATGCTCAGACGGCATGGACAGACACAGACAAGAATGGCTGGATTATGATTGTGCAGAAGAGGTATAGTTGGACTAAATATCAGTTTATTGTATTGTATTGTCCACGTTTTTACATGTGTTTATCATTAATTGCACTGTCAACTGTATTGGCAGAGCCAAGGCGCAACATGTGAGGATTACTCCAGGAATGACAACTCCACTGGGGCCTCCATCACACCAGAGATCGAGGACATTACCTCTCTGACTCCACGACAAAAAGGCTGTGACAGTGATGGTGAGAGTATGGAACTAAACTCTGTGTGTTTGCTCAGTAAAAAAGACCAACAGAATCTACAATGGAATAAGTATTTAAACTTTTACTTTCTTTCAGATGAATCTAAACATCAAGTTTTCAAGACTGGTAGTGGTGAGTACCACCTGTGGAACCTGGTAAGATTAGGTTTGGGAATGGATTCTTAAGAATTTGTCTTAGTTCCAGATGTAAAAACTGATTCTTCAACCAAGAGCGTTGGGCTGGCTAACACAGGAGTGATCGCTGGCTTAGCATCTGCCCTGGTGCTGCTCTTGGCCCTGATACTGGTATCTCTTTACGTCAGCTACCATCCTTCTGCTGTATCACCACTTTACCTCATTCAGGTGAGTTCAAAACATATCCTATACATGTTCAGTCTGAGTCAAGCTGATGTTCATATTCTAAATAATAATAATAATAATATGAGTATTATTATTGCTTGATGCATTTCAGCGACGCAAGAGCTACTGGCCCTCCTTGAAGTTTCAAAAGCAAGAGTCTGGTTACACGGAAGTGGAAGGAGGCGGTCATGAAAAAGACAGCATTGTTGAAGCCGGGCCATGTTAAATCCACGTGAAGGAAATTATGGATCATGCATGTTGTGCAAATAACGACATTGCAAATTGAGTTCCAAATAAAGGATTAAAAGTCTTAAAAGTCTTTTTAAAAAACGTACCTTAAAGGGATGGTGCTGAATGTTGTTGAACATTATTTAGAAATGTAAGGTTTTCATAACCCCTCCACTGCATTACACTGTAAAATGCATGCCACTAAGCTCACACACATAAACTTTGCAGTTTTTTCATCAGATAAGCAAAGATATGAGAGAGTGAGCTTCACTTTCAGTTCCTGCTGCTCTTGATTGCGATTCTGATGCTTTTGAGTTCCACTTTTTTGTGTTGCTCAAACGTAACCCTATCATTTCCTGAACAGTACTCCCGCTTGCAATGCATGCTTTGGTGGGGGGGGGGTTTAACTAAAGATTCTGCATTTTTCTTCTATGCTGTACATAAAATAAGTGTAAAGAAATACTCTAATGGTGCAGCTGGCTATACACATTAAATAATGTAGGCCGATACGCAGATACAGTGCAACTCTTTTGTCAGCAGATGTCACTCTAAACAAAAGAATCACATGAGCAGTGAAGTAGGGCATGTAGTGCAGTGAACGTGGCAGATGTGTAAAATTTGATTTGAGAAAACTGGACTGGTGAAGCACAAAAAAAGAAAAGGGAAAAAAACTATAAAGATGATCGCACAAGTTTGCTATGCGAGCACAGATGGCGCAAATACAGTTAAGTTTGATATGCGCATGCACAGGCGTCGATTGGACCTTCATACTGTTACAGAAAACTGAAATAATGTTGCTTCATTTCCAAGTAAAACAGTGCTATAGTCCCAGTTAAATATTTAAATGTATGAATGCTCTCGTTCCTTATTTTGTAGTAATATTTTTTCTTTTTCAGAAATAAAAACAAACATTTAAAAAACGGATCCTCCTACACAACCTCTTCCCTTTCTGCTCGGACACGCGCAGTCGAGGGAGGAAGAGAGGGGGGCGGCGGGAGCGCGCTTTCCGTCTCTGGTTAGTGGACTGACAGCCAGCTGTGCAGCTACAACGACAACAACCTCCTGGATTTCCTACATACAACTAGATTAGAGTTGGTCTGCTACTGCTTCTAATCATACATTATAGCTGTTTTTCGGAGCAAACACTCGACGGCACACAGCTACGACCAGTATCATCGGCGTTTTCTGTGCTAACTAGCTAGAAGAGCATTCCTCCAACATGAATCCGTTGTGTAGCAGATGTAATCTAGTCGTTTACCCCACGGAAAAAGTGAATTGTCTGGACAAGGTAAGAACCGAAACCGTCTCGTTTTCGTATCTTTCTTTATTAAATTAACGCTGATACACTGCCGTGGAAACGTACAGTGACTGAACTTATTTCAGCTCCCCAAAAACTACAAATTTCATATATTTTTGTGAATGAATCGAACACTCCAACTGGACAGGTATTTCGCTAGCCTTGCAGGCTAACGGCTAACTCACGTCTGGAAGGCGGCGGCACAACAGTGTGTACTATAAAATCAAATTAAACCGCATTGTGGTATTGGTTGGCTATCTTAAGGGGTCGGAATTTGTATTTTTGTCCCAAAGATGATAGCCTCAAGCTGTGGTACTGATTTACCCCAACCAGCACTTCACAGTGCTTCCGGAGAGCCATGTCTAGTCTGGGCCTGGCTCCAACCGCTGCTTTGACGAAACCTGATAATCAACGTTTTTAACCTCGATGGCAGACTCATTGTGTGTATTAACAAATGTATCTATTAAAGTACGATTTATAAAGAGAACGGTATAGTCCCGTTGTCATATTTTTCGTGTCCACTGTTGTTGAAGACAGCGTGGACTGATGTGGACGTGTCTGTGTCTAATTCACTGGCTAATCCAGGTCAGGAATGATTAGTAGAGCAGCCTCGTTAGTTTTTAGGTAAAGTAGACGTATAATCTCATCAACTGTAGCCACAGTAGATCTGTCGAAGCTACCAATTTACACGGGAGCAACAACTGGTGTTAACATGGTGCTGCACGTCGTCTTCCTCTTTCCCTTTCAGCTTTGATGAGGCAAAGGTGTCCAGAATGTGTTGAATATTGCGGCAATCACTTCTAATGTAAATCTGTAAAGACATAACGCACTCACTGTGTTGATCAGGGTGGGGTCTGGTTGCTTGATATATGATCCATGGGTTATATTTGACCAAAGGAGGACCTGGGGCAAGTACCTAATTTTTCTAATGGAAGTCTGAATGGTCAATGAAAATCAATGCCTGTTGAGTTGTGTTTTATCTGTTGGGCTTAACAGATGAAAAAGGTGTAGAAAGACACATACACAAAGCAGTTTATCTAAAGGAACATCAGCTCTGACTGGATACGTTACCGCTCTGCTTCACGGTTGTCTTCCCCAAGTGCCCTGTATTCAAATAAATTTACGTCTTCCTGCATAAGCAGCGTAGTACAAGTCATTTTAGCATGCTAGAAAGTTAGTGTAAATAAGAGTCAAATTGTCTGAACTACAGCTTGAATGCAGGCTGGAATTCAGCCTGAAGGAGCATGCATTCCAGCAGACAGACACTCCTGTAAAACGTGCTCTGTCAGTGGCCTGCTGTGCTATCTCCCTTCTCTGAACTGAGCACAGGAGTGTAGCCCGCCGTCTGTCTTAGCTGCCATTCCACATCAGCGCACACCCCCTTTTAGACATGCCAAAACAACCTCCCTTTCCCCTTCTCCATGGGACACACACACACACTGCCATTCTTGTTTGTTTTAAGCAGCAGAGTTGAGGATTTTTTCATGTACCAGGCTAACTCAGGTGAATGCTCAGGGGCCTAAGGGCTCTGACACTTCTGTGTTTTTAATCTAAACCAAGTATCTTAACCTGACAAGCTTTTTCTTTTAATATCCCTCTTTTGAGAGGTTAAACCACATAGGCTTTTTTGTCTGACAGCTGCATTCCTGTGTAGCGGGGCTGGGCCCCGCGGGCAGCTGAACACACGTAAAGACAGGAAGTGAATTTTAGTTCAAGCTCTTGTTGGTAACGGTTTTGCCTTTTCATTTGGCTTCCTTTGACTACCTAAAATGCTTGCTAGTAGTAATCAGACGAGATGTATATTTGGCTCTAGTGTCCGACTCATATCTACCAGAGTGGCTTTTTGTCTCTTGGGTTGAGGGCAGCCTTTGAACTGTAGCCAGTGAAACTTTTAACAAGGAAGTGTTTTTTTAAAAGCACAGGCTAATATGCAAATCACTCTAGGTCCACTTTAAGTTGATATGCAATACTTGTATAAATACAATTATTGGTGTGTTTTATTAAGAGATAGATTCAACATTTTAGCAGGAAGTGCGGATTTTCAAGTTAAATTGAGTATCTGTGCAGAGTCACAGAAACACTCAAACAAGCTTTGCAGGAGTGTCTGTGAGTTTATCATTGCCGCATGCTGTCTGCATTTTGTATGACTGAAATATGCAAACTGTTCCCACCCACAGGTGAAATGAAAGTCCTTGAACATCTTTAAGTAGGTTCATTAATAATTAACTGTGACATGTGTGGTTGTGTTCACAAACTAGTTGAAATGGTTAATTAGTTGTGCAGTTTAAAGAGTTTTCAAATCTATGTAAATATTGTGAGAATGTGTCTTGTGCGTTATGATGGCTTGTTTTATTAAGTATGTAAAACACACACTACTTCGACATGTTTGGCTTGTGAGCCTGTTAGTTGGGTCAAAATATTTTGATTGTTCTTTGGAATTTTTTTGTTGAAGCATGTCAGACACAGCTTTTATGCAACCAGTTATCTCCCACATGGCATCAAGTTTAGTAGGTAAGTCTCAGCCTAACTCTGAACAAGCAGCCTTTTGACAGAAAGCCAGAAGAAATACAGATTAGCCAAAGCCAGATGGGAACTTTATTTATATGAAAATGACATGGAACGCTTTTATAGAGCAAACAAAGAAGAAATATTGTTACATGTGCTTTATAAGTGCTGTTTATTGGATATTTTATGTTTGAATGATCTCACATATTTAAACTGTGAGAATAGTGTTCTCACAGACTGGGTAAAATGGAACAAATATCATGTCTTAATATTTGTACATGGAATACATGATGCTATGCATATCCCTTTATTCATATACGTAAATATAGACATGTAATGCTGCACTCACTCTAATTAAAACTGACATTTCATAAACACTTCATAGTTTGTTTTTAAAAGCAGGCAGTTTCCCAATGACACGTTTTGGTTTCTTTGAAGTGGGACTGTTTGAGGATCTGATCCACAGTCTGTGTGTTACCTACAATGATGGTTAGCGGCTCGGAAGCTAACCAATGTACTGCTGTGGATCCACACCAAATTGCATTTATCCTCCTGAAAAATCAATACTGCTTTATATGTATGCTATATTTAGAAGTTTTTTACTGCTTTATCCACCGTTAAACACCTCTTTCCAACGAGGAACTGAAGGCGCTGGCTGTGCTTGTAAAAGTGACCAGTCTCCATTGAAAAACACTGCCTTTTTTACATTTTGAAAAATGGGAGATGCTGATCTACCACAGTCTCTTCTCAGTTAATGTTATAGTGTGATTTTAGTTTTTTAATAAGGTAACTTGGTTCCAAACTAATGTGCTAAACATAAAAATTTACAGCAGTAGACCAACACCACCTGTTATCTGCTTGGAAGAACTGCTGTTTTCATCAACAGTCTGGTAGTTTTAAAAAAGAGCAATTTCTTTCTTAATGTCTGGTTTAAACTTCGCATCTGACACGTTTTGTTGCTCTCTAACTAATCTTTTAGAGTTACGACTAACTTGTGTCCCTTTTTTTTTTTTTTTTTTTTTTTGTTACTGTTACTGTTAACAATGTGTTTGGTCTGTAATTTCTCTGCTGTGAGACAATACTGTCTAAGATGGGAGCTTTAATTGTACTGCTGCCTTTCAAATCCCTGGAAGTTGTTGGAAATCTGGTTAATGGTCATGTCATTCAAATTGAGGTGCTCTGTACAGTTTATACTTAAGGAAAGAGTTTATATCACGCTTATGTGCCGAGATGTGGAATTTATAAATTGCTCTTATTAAAAATCACAATAACGATTTTCTGGCTTCCAGAATAGTCTCCCTACTTCTAACATTAAACACCTTACTGTTCCTGGGTTAGTCTTTTGAAAATTTGTAATTCTGAAAAAGCTACACAATGTTGTGTAGGTTTTAAAAAAAAATCTAAAAGGTAAAGTAATGTCTGTATTTTCACTCTGTTGTTCTTGCTCCAATTTTTGCTCCTTACCTTAGTTTCAGAGGAACTTGTCTGCTGCCTTTGCCTATATTTAGACAGATTATTTTGAGAGCTGATTCATGTTATCCAAATGCCACAAGAGGTGAGGACTCTGTGCAGCCGCCGCCACCAGTCACATCTCTTTGATGACTCAGAGTCACAAACACGCATTATACTCACAATCGCCTGAGGTGTTGACTCGACATCAAGTGGCCAGGTACTTCTGCTTGGTATGAAGAAGCCAGTGCACATGTGGGGTTGGTTGTCCCAAGCTATTACATGCTTATTTGTACCTGCACACATTTCTTGACAGTAGAGGTTTACACCTTGATTCTTGGGCCACAATTTTTGTTCATATTTTTGATTTTCCTTTAGAAGGGATTGGGAAGAAAAAAAAAAAAAAAAAACGAGGGAAAAATAGTTTTGCCATACATCTGATGACTTGATCCCGATTGGATTCTGAACAAAAAACAAGATTTCAGCTGCTTTTTAGTCAAATTACTGACCAAAATAATTTTAAAAGAATGCGAAGAAGTATGTTCTGGCTTTTTCCTTACCAACTCACCTGGGTTTTTCAGGTTCATGAATTTTCTTGAACCTGAAAAAAACATGGAAACATCTGTTCATGGTACATAGCAAAATTCAAAAAGAATACTTGGCCATGAGATTTTCAGCATTTTTGAGATTAGTTTCTTGTGAACATTAGCCAACATATATTGTTTATTTTTGTCTGCACCAAGGGACAGCATTGACAAATTCCTGCATGTATTCAAATAGATGCCTTTTAGTGTTTTACAAAAATCTAAATGACCTATCTAAGAATCTTAGGTTAGAGAAAGTTAATGATATAAAAATGTTTGCTGCAGGAAATTAAAAACAAGTGGAAAAAATTATTGGAAATGAAAGCATCTTTTTTCTTATAATATAAATGTGTTCTTCTAATATAAATGTAAATAACCTTTTACCCTCTGCAAACCGCACAAAATTTCGCACATTTCACGTGATTAGACAGTTAATATGTAGATTATTTACACTTAAGCAAAGGTGTTTTGGCATTTCTTATCAAGTCTGTCTCTTGTCTTTTCTGTAGTTTTGTTTCCCACACAGAAATATGTGTATGTTACTAAGTGCACATTACAGTCTGGTGTGGTTTGAAAAGTTAATTGCATAGTGGGGCATAGCCTGTCAAATCACAGTCTGCCTGCTGGACAGCAGCAATGCTCTGGGCCTGGGTAAAAATTAATGGTATCAGTTGGGCTAATAATTAACCTGCCTACATTAATTAGTTGGTTTCCTATAATAGCACCAGCCAGATGTGTGAACTTTGTCTTTAGGCATGTGCTATCTTGTGCAAGACTAATCATTCACACTCGGAGAGCTGCTGTGCACTGCGGTGTGTGGTATGTTGGTTTTGGCCACTGTTGGAGACAAACAGCCCTCACACTCACAGCATGTTTCAAACTATACCACTTCCTAAATTGTCTGTACTGATGTTTAATTTCTGGATATTTAGCCATAGGTAGGGAAATATTTCATCATGGTACCAGGAGACATCCTTGGGTGCACTAAATTCCTCACGTGTCTAATATGGTGATTAACAGAGGACTGGAACATGCATATCCACTTAATGTGGAACATAGATAGTAATGATACTGTTTTTGTGTTAACGTGATAATATCAGAGACTGTCAATTAATCAAATGGGAAAGTAACACCAGCCAAGCCCTTGAAGAATGTGTCTGCTTTAGTGTCACTTGAAAGGTGCCCAAATGGTGTTTCCAACCAATATTTCTATTGAAATCTATTGAAAGCAGTCATTTGGTTTTGTGTTTTGGTTTACTATTGGACCATGGGGATTGAGTAATCTGCCCTAATTATGTGCTATTTGTGAAATCAGAAGTGGTTGACACAACAGGCCTGGGGTATTTTAATGCTTTAAGCCGGGCACTCCTATCAGAAAATTTTGAGTATGTTATAGTATGCATCTGGTCAGACTCTCAGTAAGTTTCCTCCTGATTTGTCTGCATAGACTGTGTGTTTAAAGGGTTATTGGCCTTCCATACATCTACATGGGATTTTACTTGGTCCATTTGTATTTGACTCTTACTGAGAGGTAGCTGTGAGGCTGAGTGAACGTCTCTGCTCTTGGCTCGATCGTTGGGTCCACGCTGACACAAATACATCATGCATTAACACATATAACCTACATACAGTAATACACACATCCACCGACAGGGTTAATTCTCACGCACATACAGACACAGGCATGCACACACAACTGCCCTTGAGCTGCGCTGATGCAGGGAGACGGAGCATTTTTTTTTTTAATGGTGTTTTATTTCTAGGGCTCTAGTTCTGCAGTGTCCTCATTTTACAGCTGACTGCCAGATCCTGTCTTGGCACCCAAGAGCCAGGTTTTCCTGGAGCTGGACAGGGCTAACTGCAGGATGACCTCTCTAACACATGGCTGGGATGTTTCTCTCATTCACATATTTTTGTTTGTCCATTTCTTTCTGACTGCCACCTACTCATCTTTTCATAGATTGGTGATAGCAGTTTGTTGGTGGTAAAGAAGGCAAGGTGAAGTTGAGGGTTCACCCATGGTTCTCTGCACATGTATGGGTTTTTGCAAAAGGGAAACTTCTCAGTTGCCTCCCAGTGAGTTGCCTCCCAATCCTGCTGTTCCATGCCACTACCATTACCAGCACTAGCTGGCTACCTTGTTCAGCAAGCGTGACATAGCAGTACCTGAAGCAGTTTTGCACCTGCTGCAGTTTCTTGTTTAGAGTAGCTCTCCAGGTCATGTAAAAAGCTGCAGTCCAGTATGGTGAAGGTTGGTGTACTAGTGTGGAGAGCCACTGGTCACCCAGCAGTTAGGGAAGGCCTTGGTTTAGCTGGTTAGGACCAGGGATGACCATGATATTCGAACAGTAGAATGATATTTAAGTTTTAAAACATAATATTTTCACCTCAGTATTTATTTACTTTTTGTCTAAAATATAAATGTGCATCCAACCAGACACTGGTTAAAAGAACATTACCAAAAGAACACAGGAATTAAACTTTGACGCAGTGTTTTTGTGACATGATAAATATGCCATTCACAGAGAACCTACCAGGCTCTACCTTTGAATGTGTGTCAGTAGTCTTTAAACCCACAAAAAACACAAGTGTTGCACTGTATTGCCAGGGATAGATTTCTAGAAGCAAAACAAATCCTGTTTTCCTTGCTTTTCCAACTATACCACTGAAACTTAGGCAGCTCAGGCATGATGTCACTCCCAACTCTGACATTTGACTTCAGAGGAAATAAAAAACTCAACAGTAAGAGAGAACTTGATGCAGCATGAAATGTACCAGGTAACATTATCATGCTACAAATCTGCCTTTGGGATAGTTGGGGGAACTTCGAAGTTAAATAGTTGTGGAAGAATATCAACTAGTATTTTTTTTTTTAAATTTATTTATTTATTTGCCCAGCCACAGTTGGCAGATGACACATTTCCAAAGAAAGAGGGAGGGGGTTTTCCACTAGTAAATCAATCACTTTGTTTTCTCAAATAGATGAAAAAAAATAACCAAACACACTTGGAGTGTCATTGTAACTAGGTGACCTGCCCAAGTAAAGTCTATATATGGGGAAAGAGTGTGTTCATATATCATACCATTACTCAGAATGTTCAGATTACACTAATACAAGTGGCTGATATGTGCGTTGTATCACATATTGGTGTTGAGTGACCACTATGATGTCATCTGTGGAAACTGCTACGCCTAAAGATATGTCTGCTGTGGGCAGTAGGCTAAATGCATACTGAATAAACACTTAAAGTGTCGTTGGTGGTCTTTTACTCTGTCCATGATGTTTAGGCTATAAATGTGAATATTTAGTTCTTGCTGGAGCTGTATAATTACCCCTCTTCAAAAGGCTTTGTTTCCTCAGTGCATTTCAGCACCTGTTTAGCGTCGTGTGCTAGTGATTAGTTCAGTCGAAGAGACTGTTTGCTTTGAACTGCCTGAGTAGGGTTTCTGCCACCCGAGAGGGTCATGTTGTCTAAGCAAAGGTGTAGGTTGATCAGGGTTGCCATGGTGGAATCTGGGTTAGCAGGTTGGGCAAGACTTAGGGATAGTTTGCTAAACAGATGAGTTCAGCAAACTTGTTCTCAAGGTCAATATTTATTCTGGGAAACAACGGGAGTATCAAGGTCCATCCTCAGCTCACGTGTGTGACTCAACAGAATTTTCATTTACACTTGTCTATTTAGGCTCCACATGGATAATTTATTACTAGTTTATTATTAAAGATTTGGGGAATTTTGGACGGGATAATAATAGAGACTAATAATAGTGACTATGATACTGGGCTGCTGCGTTGGAAGTAGATCAACCTGCAAAGATGGCTGCCAGCACAGCTGCAGATCAGCTGAAGGTATAGGAAATGGAATCTGCTTGCAGTATGCTGGTGTTTGTGAAGGGATTTGCCATTACAGTTCTAGACAGAAGAATGAAGAGCAGGAAAAAGTAACATGATGTGTCCATCTGCAGCTCCCTCAGGCTTCAGCTGGGTTGTAGTGGGATAAAGAGTTTGCATTCGAAGGCTTGGCACAGTGTGTTTGGCTGTGGATCACAGCTCCACTGAGGAGAGCCGAGGCCTGATTTCCACTGTGTGCTGCTTCTTTTGTATGCCTCAGTACAGTATTGCTTACCCCCAGCTACAAACACCCATGTCAAACACATTCATACACTTGCTTGTTGTCAGTACACACCTCTCTGGGTGGGCTGTTAACATCCAGACAGAACAAAGGTTGATATCAAAATCAACCTGAAGCCATATCTTTTGATTTGATAGTTTCTGAAGCCTTCATTGTGCTGCATGTTTCCATTCATAATAGTGCGAGGATTGCATTGTCAATCTACAGCGTACATACCCTCAACATCATAGTGATTTATTCCAAGCACCCTGTAACACATCAAATTGCACTGCAAACAGAACCTGATGTCCATATGCTTCTGTGGTTTTATCCTTTGCTTTGAATCATCTTTTCCTTGTTGTCTGTTTGGAAGACTAGTGTTTAGTGTATGGGCAGTTAGTGTAGAAAGTGATAAAGAGTAGGTGAAAGAAAGAGAGGGATGGCAAAGTGCCTCAAGGCCATGTTAATAAGGACTCACTCTTTCGCTCTCACTCTCTCTTTATGTCTCTGCACTCCTCCCTTCATTCCCTTGATGATAGCAGGAACAGCCAGATCATTGCTTCACTGTCTGGCGTTTTCTTTCTCTTGCCCACCCCTCCCAAACATGCTCCCTTCCTCTTGCTTTCTCCAGCTCCTTACTTTCATGTTTCCTCCCTCCTCTCAGTTTTCTCCAATCTTCAGTCCCTCTCTCTGAATCTTCAGGCTGCAAATCAGCCCAGTGCCAGAAGAGTGAAGAAGAAGAGGCATGAGGGCGAGTGGGTGGTAGGAAGGGAGAAAGGGTGGCTAGGGAGATGGAGGCACAACATCTTATGACAATGGTAGGGGAGTCGAAGAGTGGCCTGCACACCAAGCAGAGTCTCTGTAGCATGTATGTCGCTCCGTTGTTTGCACTTAACCTCATCGCTAATAGTAAAGGTGTGAAAATTTGTGACCACAAGAAAATAAACACATCAACTGTACAGCTATCCTTTTTCGCTCACACAGGAGTAGCTAGACCTGCTTATAAATAGCAAATACAGTTTGCTAGCAAAGGAGAAGTTGTTTTGTTTCTGACTCTTCGGTGCCAGCTGACGCAAAACTGCATTGCTTCACTTTTTTCACACAGGCCTAACAGTTGTCTTAACTCCGTCAGTTCACTTCCCTCTGTTTGCTGATGTATCAGCGTCTCTTTGTATACAAGTAAAATAAATCAAACTCTCCTTGCTTAACTTATTGTGTCCTCTCTGTTTTGACAGTATTGGCATAAAGGATGCTTCAGCTGCGAGGTCTGCAAAATGACTCTAAACATGAAGAATTACAAAGGCTTCGAGAAGAGACCATACTGCAATGCGTAAGTTGTCCCTAAGTTAATCACTTTGTGTGTGTCAGTGAACATGTCTCATGTTTTTTTTCTCAAGCAATTCAGCTTGCATCCCTAAGACAGAGTGACAGCAGTGTTTAATTTGTCCACAGCCTGAAATGGGACTGTGTGTATGTGTGTGTGTGCTGCGACCCAACTAAGGCCCCTCTTTCCCTCCCTTGCCGGTTATCTGTAACTATTCCAGCTCCCCCTTCAGAGAAAACGCCTTGTTGTGGTGTGGGAAAGTGCCTCCCTGCCTTCTCCTCGGTAGGGAAGGGGGGGGTATCAACAAAGGAAATTCCTGAAGTTCCTCTACAGTGACACAGGCGGACACTATGAAAACTACCATGTCCGCTCACGCTTAAACACTAAAGGCTCATCAGGAATCTGTGGAATTCCCCTCTCTCATTACTTATAATGATTTTCTTCTCCTCTGTGTGTGTTTGTGAGAGCTTGAGTGGATGTTCAGAGAGGGAATGAAGGCAGGAGGCGTGGCTTCATGTTCTGACAAGCTCTTTTGCTGAACTGCCATTTTATTGTTGAGGAAATGACTCAAGACAACATGCTGCCATTGTCACTTTCAACTTCAGTGTGAAAATAGAAGTAGTATGCTTATTATTTTCAGCAGTGACATGTAGGATTTAGCTTCCTTTGTGATTAAAACCTTTGTTTGTTGCGGTTTTTGGGGGTGGACATAGACATTATAATATAAAGATATTCCAGAGCTAAAATGCTTCAAAGTAACTGCAAGTAAGTGCCCAGAGGTTTCAAGATGACTGTCAAGTCAGAAGGAATTTGCATATCCCGTTCTTATGAACACATTATCTCTCAAGCAGCTGGAGGGACAAACGTGTCATATGTTTCATGTCATGGCGCGTATTGGTGCAGAAACAGAGTAAGAAAGGCATTTGAGAAATTCTCTGCCCCACCCTGTTTAAAAAAAGAAATTGAGGTAAGAAACCCAAGAGTTGAACTGATTTGCTAATTTGATTAAAACTGCACAGTCCAGACAGACAGGGGTGTAAACTGTAACTTGATGGACTGGTGGAAACATACAAATGCTAAGGAAAAGTCTAAATGTTACGCTTTCATTTTTTGCTTTGAAAGCACATTATTCTTCTCAGTGTATTTGGCTGCTAAAAGTTGTGGCCTGTGCATGTTTTTTTTTTTTTTTTTTTTTTAAATTTCTATTTCCACATAAGCTGCTAGCAACCATGTGCCCTGTCAGGTAATACAGGTGTTGGCAGCTTGGTGTGGCCATTTTTAAAAAAAGTTTCCTTGTCTTTCTGTTCATGGATCTGAATCTGATTCCCTTTCTTCTCTGCAGTTGGAACGTTGGAATGTCTAACTACTTGGGAAGCTGCGATTTAACCTGAGAAAGCGAGTTAGAAATGATTAACTGACAAATGTGATAAGCAAAACCTGCCTTTAAATGCAAATCATTTCTGGGTTAAACTGCTGTGTAGGTCAGCCGGTTTATACAGTAGACACGTGTATCTATCCTCATATTTTGACCCTTTTTAACAGGAGAAGCAAAGGTCTTACTGCAACAAACAATAGCTCCAAGCTATAGTGGACTTTGAAACTGAGCCAACTAAAATGAATTGAACCATTGATGTTTAACAGTTAATACTTGAGCTTTTCCTACTGAAACATTTACGTAGTATCTAAGTTTGTGTTGTACCTGTATATAAATCAATATTGCAATTTAAGCAGAACAGTTAAAATACAATTAAAATAAAGCCATACAGGTGCTGTATACCCGTACAACTGTGCCTCCTCTGACTTTCCCTGTTGGCTTAATTTCAGCTCTGTGATTTTTGATTATTTAAGTTTCCATGACTACAGCAAATTGTTAGCCTATCTGTGCAGGACCTCAGCTAAAGCAGAGGTCTAATTATGCAACAATGAGTGTAAACACCTGTTTGTAGGCCTAATTATAAGCTTATATATGATGATAATATGTGGTAATGTTAACTATTGTTATTAGTCGTAAAACATCTGTTCTTGTTTTAGTGTGTAACTAAGACTCTTATCACTACTTTCATTCACATTTATATTTAGCTTGTTGGCCTCCTACAGCAGGTGACATCTCATTCTACTATCCCATTTGTTTACTAAAAATTAAAGTGGGCTCTTCTTTTCCCAATTTCTGCTTCCGATGTTCCCTTGGTAAGGCAGGGAGGCCCTTCAGAGCCTGTTTATTATGCCTCTTTCCGTTTGTTTAAAACAGCCTTGTTTGAGTAAACATCATCAGTGGAAGAGCTTGCTGCTACTTCAAGAAAGGAATGCAGCTCGCATCCCCTGTTATTATTCTGTGGGATAACGACTTTATCATTACTCCTCTATATTTGTCCTTAGTAAGTGATATAGGCGCTGTTTATTTTCTCTGTATTCCCATCCACCTCCTCCCTGAGAATCCCTGGTTAGATAGTTAGATGGTTGTGGGAGATTTAGGAGGATAAGTAGAGAGGATAATTTATTATTCCCCCCAGAGACTAAAGGAGCCAAATAATAGGATACTACCTTAATGACTGATGTGATATTAATTTGAGCATCACACAGTGTTGTTATAGCATCTCACGATTCCTTGATTTACTGTTATCTTTTACAATGCAATTTCCTTACTTCCCCTGGACTTGGGCAATTTTCTCTATAGTCTCTATAGTCATGAGATCGCTCATAACCGATAACCACCCTCCATAATACATACTGTGTTTACATAAAATGAGCGATTTAGATTACTGTAACTCTTGACCATAAGTGGGTGTATATTAGCTCAACAACTAAAACTGTAAGTCCTCCATTTGTCTAGCTCTTGTTACTTTTTTTCCCCCCATATTCTTTGGACTTACAGATACTAGATACATATATCTACATTTTTATGTGCATAAAACGGCACACCCCCTTTGCTTTTCACCATGCTATCCCCCCCAAACGCACACACGGCTAAGCACACACCATCAGTGCCTCAAAGAGTTTGAGAGAAACTTTTCAAAAGGAAACGTTTAATAAGTACTACAAGCTCATTCATTCCAAAGAGTGCAGAGTTGCAAACTTATGTCCTAGGTGTCAGTTAGAAATTTATTACATTAAATTTTGCATTAATGTAATAATAAAAATAATAATAATGGTGATAGTGTGGAATTAATTTACAAATGTAACAAGTTTTTAAAAAAATCCCCTTGATTGCCACACTGTAGCTGATTATAGTGAAAATAATGATTACCATTAATTTGGTCGGTATGACAGTCCAAATCATATTGCATTTGAAAACCTTTCTTTTTAGTTAGTTAGGTTTTGATGATTGACCCTGGCTCACAATAGCACCTCTAGTCCTTGCTGGCTCGCCTCCACTGTTTGAATGTTTCCGGGTACAGATGGGGGTAAAGAAAGTCCTAGGCCACGGTCATGCACGGGGTAGAAATGAGAGCTTCATGGGAAAAATGGATGTGAACAAGTAATCCTTTTAATCAAATTATTTTGAGTTCATAATTGATGCAGGAAAAAAAAACGTAATTGATATTAAAATCTGATTTATTGTCTAGCCCTATTGTCCATTGTCACAAGATAACTCAAGTTGATTTATTTTTATGCTGGAAGCTGACTGACAAAGAGACTGTTATCTGCTGCACATAGTGCAACTGTGTGTGTGTGTTTATTTTTGTGAAACTGCTGTTCAGATTTCACAGTTAGCTGCCCCTCAGTCAGGCATTGAACTTGTTGAGTAGGATGCTGTGTAAATGTAGATGAAATGTTCATGCTGAATGATTCATTACAACCTTTCCAGGTCTCACAGGGTCAAGCTGGCCACAACATCTCCTGGTTCCACTATTCAAACAGGCCTCTCCTCCATCACAGTAGGCAGCTTGTGTGTGTGTGTGTGTGATTACACATGCGTGGCCTCCTGACTACCCCACTCCCCTCCATTTTGATCACTCCCTGTTTAGCATTTGTGCATGTGTCACCCCTTCCCGTTCGCAACTTATTACCTTGTTATACAAGCTGACAGACAGATGAGTGTTCTTTTGACTCATTCATAGCCTCAAACTTGCACAGAATCACGAGCTTAGTTACACACACCGACAGAGAGACACACACACACCGACAGAGAGACACACGAACACGGACAGACAGACACACACCTCTCAGATCTCACTGAGTCACTAAGCTTGTATTTGAAATTTAATGGCCCTGAGTGCAACAGTTTACAGATACAAAGGTGACATAAACACAGTTAACACAGATCAGGTGAAAACTAGACACGCCCAGCTTTAGAAATAAAGAACACATATTAGTTTCCCAGCTTTGATAAAGGCACACATACCGGGACAAATTTAAGGAACAAATTGCTTGTAAAATGACCTGTAGGGATGCTTGATAGCAGCCAGTTTGTAAAATTTTCTCCATACAAATAGGCAACTAGCATATTCTCAGAAAATTGCTAGTATGTACTAAGTACTGCTATAAAAAGGACAGATTCTTTAAAAATATTTATATAGGGTCAAGGATCTGTAACGTTGTTGATGAATTAAAAGAAACAGAGCAATAGGACCATGGCCTTTTCGCTTTAGACCATAAGCTTTTTTTCGCTCCTTAATTTAGGATTTAATGTGGTAATTAATGTATGTACTCAGCTGTGAAGAGGGTTGCTTGTGTACGATAAACAAATGAGGTTAGAGCGTTTCTATAGGAAAATGCCTTTTTGCTTTTATCACTGTATGTCTGAGAGCAGTGAAAGTGTACTTTAATTTGCATGATTTGATTAGCTCACCTAGCCTCAGCTGTTAGGACAGCAAACCACTACATCTAAATGTGTAGATAAATGTCGCTTCAGGAAATTGAGAGCCATATACCTTTGTGTGTAGATGGACACAGAAACGCTGTTTGGGTTGAAATTCCAACTTCCAGTTTCTGCTGTTGTCCAGATCTGACTACTTTTTTCTACTTCCCATTCTCTAAAATTGCCCCTTTTTAAAATTAGCTGGCGTATACTGTAATTAGCTGTTGTCAAGGAAACCGTAAACATATTGCCTAAGTGGGTTACCCAGAGGCATGGAGACCGGTTAAAGATTTTTCGAGGTCACCCAGCGCTGAGAGGCAGGCTGGGAACTTCAGTTCATATGAGCAGTTAGATAAGCTGTTTGGGCTCTTCCGCTCCTGCTGGACTACTGCCATGTTCTTTTGCAGCCTTAAGGACCACACTGAACTGGCAGGCACAATTATTTGTGGACCTGAAGGCTACTTGTACTCAAAAGCCTCCGGTGTATAAAAACACTGAGTTATGCCACATATATGCACATGCACACATTAACTAGTGATTGCAGTTCATGCAGTCATTATGTAAGTATGTAATGAACAACTTTTGCTTGGTGTGCTGCATGTGAGCATGCTTATTCTGACCAAAACAGTATTTATATTTGCTGTATGTTTTCCAAACAGAGCATTTTCTCCTAAGCAGCTGGAGTTCCAATGGTTGTTAAGGATCTGAGACTGCCAAGAAGATTCCCAGAATCATTTGAGGGGGAAAAAAATGGTCCCTTTGCGGTTTGCTGAAAGGAGCTGCTTATGACATCGTTCACACTCGTCCATGATCTCTTCGACTCTGTTGCTGTGTTGGTTGCATGCTGTTCCTCTAGTGTGCCTATATGTGTCAGGGTTTTTTTTTTTCACACCTGCTATGGCTCGCCACAAAACATTGCAAACTTGAGCCCCCACCTAGTTTCCTCTTTCTCAGAGTACCTTGGCTCTCACTGACAGAGCGTTGTGTGTTATACTGACATGCTTTTTGTATGCAGGGGCTCTTAACTCAACCTCAGGACCACCTTGAATAACAAATGACCCCAGAGTGGGGCCACAGACTGCACACTGCTTGACTTGTGCTGTTTTTCTAGGCTTGAGCGTCACAGTGAGAGTCTCAGTGGAAGCTGGCAGCTGCCTGTGTGTGTGTTTACTATATATTTACAATCTCTGCTGTTCTGTGTTTATTTTACAGACACTACCCCAAGTCAAGCTTCACCTGTGTGACTGACACTCCAGAGAACCTCCGCCTCAAACAGCAGAGCAAGATACAGAGCCAGGTAACCCATTGGGAATATCCATAATATTCACTGCTGAACTAAACGTCAGCTGTACAACATACCAAGTGTAACACTGTGGCATGTGTTTGTACAGAAGAGGCAGTAGAAATTGTGTGTTTAATTTGAAAAATCCTATGATGCTTAAACTTGGTAGTAAGTCTTTTCACACAACCAGCTTTCAGATAACATATTCAGTCTTGCTCCATTTCAGCGTCCGTCTGCATGCTCACAGCTTTAAAACAAAGCCCTGAGAAATCAAGCATGAAATTGACACAAGTAACACATTTGAAGCTGGGAGGCCCATAGTCATGCAATTGTATGACAAAGTGAATATTCTGGAGACAAACTAGAACAGAAACAACTCAGCATTTATAATGAAAAGATGTACCGATTGGCACATGTGAAAAGGGGCCTTGCTTAAATGTGTTTTGCAACAATTTCAGTTTCCCTTTATTGAGGTTTGAAAAGAAAGTCTTGTTAGACAAGAAGACGTTGCAACATTTATGGCTGTAACGTTGAATGTAAGCTCATTTGCTTAAGGACGTCATTATACCCACCATCCAGTGCCTGTCAAACAACACTCTACAACAAAGTTCACATCAAATTGCCCACTTTTTCTAACCGCTGTTTCTGTTGTTCCCTTAATTCATGAATTTTTTTTCTTTTTTCTTTTTTTTTTTTTTGCAGTCTAAAGTATTGTCCACTTCCGCCACAGCTGGGTTGAAAACATGAGCATACTATTGTGTCAGCGTTTGACCTGCTCCCATAAACGTCCACTAAACAAAAGACTAACTGCTTATTTTAAATAGTTTAAATTTAGCTGATTTTTTTTTTTTTTTTTGTAAATTAGGCTGGAGGCTGACAGCTATACTCAACCTCTCTTTTTCTAGCAGTGATACCTACTTTGCAGTGTTTAAAGTGGGCAAGATAATTTATTCCATTACCTTTATGTTTAAGCTTTGGTTACTAGTTATTTTGCTAATTATTCATATCAAATGTAAATCTACTAAAACAAATATGCTATATTAGTAGGGATTAGTTTAGCAGTATACAAAGTGAGTTGGTTCAAGAAGGGCAAACTGTTGCGCTGGACGCTGTCCGTGCAGTTGTTTCAAAACATTTAGGTTAAAAGTGTTCAGTGTGTTTGTAGAAGGATGTAAAGGGGGAGAAAATAAGGTGTAGTATCTCAGCCTTTTTTAAAAACTTGCTTGTTTGAGGATTCCCCTTCACCAGTGTTCATGTGTTATAGCCTTTTGTTTACGATTTATGATGGTTAAAAACTGGATTATATGGACTTACATTTTTGCGCTTTTATAGTATAGCATATTGATGTGGATACAATTTGCCAGCACTCCTGTCCTATTAAAACCACACCAAATTATTATTGCAGTTTGAATACTTCTTGTTGTACAGCTTTTTTTTCCACTCAGGGTTCACTGATCTACCCAGTTTCTCTGCTCCTATTTTTCTGCAATTAGTAGCTTATCTTGGTCTAATTTGTAACCACAAAAAACACTAAGGTTGCTCTTGCAGTTGCTAAAATTACAAACACCCAAATGAATTATAATAAGTTTAAAAAAAATAAAACGAAACCTCACTGACCAAAATATCCTCCTTAACTGGGTCATTCGTTATTGCCTTAATAGAAAAGAGAAAGCTATAATAGAGAGTCGGGGAGATTTGTGCTCGCTAAAGTCGGTTGTACTCTTGAACTGCTTGCAGTTAAATTTGGATGTCAAATCACAGATAGAATACGTTTAATATATTATTTTCTCTGTCCACAAACTTGTTATAGTAGGCATTCAGCTGCCTTAAAATTTGTCATTTTCAGTTTCACTTCTCCAAATAATGGTAAAATGTCTGGGCTTTCTATAATAGAATTCTAGGAACTTGTCTAAGTCCACTAAAGTAAGCACAGAAAAACACAAAAAACAAAACACATTAACGCAGACTTACACAAAGATTAGAACAAATCTTTCAGCACAGTTTTAGTCTCTAATTAGAAAAAACTATGTGAGAGGTACAGCTGTAGAAGCCTCTTTACTTTGGAGAAAGAAAACGACACACAATCCACCAGGAAACCTGAAGGAGAAGCTTGTTTTTGCAGCTTGTTGTAGAAGAGAGTTCTGTACAGAAAGGCAGGCAGGGCTTATCCATATCTTATCCAAAAGTCGGTCTCAAACACTAGAGATGAGTGGGATGTGTATGTGACAGGGGGTTTTGCAGAGTATAGGGGTTTGGATAGCGGTCATATGGGGAGGGGGATGACTGAGGAATCGAGGGACAGATGGTGTTTTTCTACATGGATTGTGCATCCAAACAGCCCCCACAAAGACTCCATAATACTGAGAGAGAGAGAGAGTGTTATGCTAATGGTTTACTCTATCCAATAAGATCCATATAATAAATGCTAGTGCATGGGTGAATTTTAATAAAAAAAAAAAATTTTGTATAGCATTTCTTAAACAGCTATGACATGCTTCACGATTTGAATGAAACACAAACATCAGAAATGTCCCTTAAATACAGTAAATGCAGAGATGCATTCAAGCATGAATTCTTATTTATGATATAAATTGATGTTTAATGAAAGGCTACCATATAAAACGAGTTTTCAGCAGGTGTTTTAAAATGAACCACTGAGTCAGCTGAACTGATGAACTGTAGATTTAGGTGCAACAACCTTAGAAGTGCCTCTGGATGTGAAAAATGATCAAGGAAAAAGGTCTTCGCAGATCTGCTGTATAAGGAGAAGTCTGGGCACTGAGAAGTAGATGTGAAAAGTGAGCTACAATAAACTGTGTACACCCAAGTTTTTGGGTGACGGTAAAGGTTTGATTTTCTCAGTTAAAAGGAAAAGTGTTGCTGGTGATGATGGGTCAGTTTAACCACTGACCTCCTCGGTGGAAGTTTCGGGGGCAGGAATTTCAGTTTTATCGAGGTTGAGATGGACAAAGAGTAGTGTGGGATGTTGTGACTTTTATTTCTCTTCTCATTTGCAGTTTAATGTCACAGTGGACAGGAAAACATGATTTCACAGGGGGAAAAAATCACATAAGCTTTAAATTTGTCAAAAAGATTATTTTTTTTAAAATCCCTTTAGCAAAGTTGTCACCTCCGTGCAGACATTTTTGTGTTTTTTAGCTGAAGGAGTTGATTATTCTGTCAGTTCAGCAGACACCCTTAAAGAAAAAACTTCCTGTTAACTGCTGAATCTTTTGAGCTTAAAGTTGTGTTTTTAAGGGCTCTTTTTAGGTGTTTCTGTGTCATCAAATTAAAGTTGAGGTGAGGTTTGTTTGTGGAGATCGGTAACTGTCTAACCCCTCACCACCACCATGCTGCCGCTGCTGCGTTGCTACGAAACCTTATTGCTATGGTAGCAGGGTTTGTCACACCTCATTACTAGACTTTGTGGTGGGAAGACAGAAAGAAACAAGACAGAAAAAGAGGAAAAAGCTAGAGAGAAACGAATTGGGAAGGAGGAGAGTAAGAGCTATGAATTGCACATGAGCAAGGGGAGAGGGAAAAAGAGAAGAGACGGGACGGCACCAACCAGAAAGGAGGAGGAGTGTGTGGTGAGAGAGTAAGAGATAAAAGTGAAATTCCCTTAGGAAGGAAGGCTGGTGGAATGCAAATAGAAGCAACGAGAAAGATTATAATGAGGAAAAGCCCCAGCTCTATGGGATGACTGATGTTGCCGTTGAAGCAGTAAAATATGAATGAATGAAAAAGGAGCACAGCAAGAGCAGAGTGTGGGTGGGGAAAGAAAGCAGAGGTATGATTGGAGGAGAAGAAGCTGTTGCATAGATCCCAAAAGACAAAGGAGACAGGCTTGAGAAATAAAAAAACATGGGGGAATCACATATTAAACAGAGAAGAGCAAGGAATGACGGACAAAGATGGGTCGAGGTCACATTAATCTTCTTCTTGGCTTATCTGCGTGCGCATGCCTCAAAGCTGTATACAGTTCCTCATTGAACGAGGATCAGCTATAGTTTTGCCTCATTTTCTCAGTGGACGTCACACCGAGGGTGACGGCAGATATGAACCAATTACAGCGCATCACCTACGCACTCGCACACATTAGCTGTGAATCACAGTAACATTGTGTCATCACAAGGCTTCGGGAGATGAGAGGGAGGATTGGTCACTGTATTGAGCAGTGTCAGACGTTATGTGGATATCTGGGGGAGAGGATGCAAGGGTGAAGCTTTGTTTCCTGGTAATGGACTGTGCAAGCAGGCGCCCTCGGTCTTGGAGGAGTGCAGGAAATCAGTGCAGTCACCATGGAGGCAGGGACAGAGTTTCAGTGTGGGGGGTGGAGTCTAAAATTCTCTGAAAAGATGACAGAGAGAAGCGCTCAAATGTGTTACAGCTTTAGTTCAGAAATAAAATGTGTTTTCCTGTTTCAGGTTTGTTAAGTGGTGTATGTGGTTGTGGCTTTGAGTGATCACCCACAGGGTAGCAGTGAGGGAGAGCTTTGCAATTTCTGATTCTCATCTGACGTTGCATGGGCAGGACGTTTCCTCCTCTGCCCCTTAGGGTCAGAATAGGGTGGGAAGGCTGGAAAATAACACACATACACGCTGACACTGTTTGTTGCACAGTACCTCTCATTTTACCCATATATGGTTGCTACCACGTCCTGCATGTAAGGCCTTCACTCACTCAAGCAGGCAGGAAGTTAACGTCACCACAGAAGACAAAGCAATATATGCAGGGCAAACCCTACTCAGTTTGTGCATACAACACAAACAGAGAGCCTACTTGATGCATACAAGATTATTGAATTTACAAACCTCTGCAGGAAACTTAAAAATTGACTAGTAAAGGCCAAAGCAACTTTGTTGTATTGTCGTCAAGCTTCTGCTTTATAGTGAGAAATATAAGTAAACTAATACAATCAAATGGTCATAAAAGTATAATTAGTAGTTAATGTGATTGATCCAGTTTGTCGATGTTTGTGCCCTGTAATTTTTGGAGTGCTTTTTGTGTGCATATCAAACTGAAAAAAGGAAAAAAAATGTGAAACATCTTGTCGATCTCAAGAACATATCACAAAATAATCCACATTCGGATATCCCTCTGGATCCAGGGACTCGAATCATGTGTGGTGTGGAGGGAATTTTCAGCCTCAGAGGCGGTGTGTAGCTTTGGGCTGCTATTGTAGTAGAATCTGGTACATTTCTTTAAATTTCAGCTAGCCGCCTTATGGAAATACCCAAGGAAGAAGATGCAAAATATAAACGAATGTCAGTTTCCCAGAGACGACTTGTCAACATTATCATGTTAGTCCATCTCATGTTGTTGAGCTGTGGTCGAGCTGTGATCGAGCTGCCAATAAAAGAATTTTCTTCCTTCCAAAGAATTTTATCAACCCAAAGCTTTGTTCAGCAAAACTCAGCACCGGTGCATTAGCAAAACCAAGAATTTTATTTCACGATTTTTAAATTTCTTTTACTTTTTACGATTTTAAATGAATTGTAAATTAATTTCAGAGGTGCAGGAAAATACCAAGTCTCTATTATGAATCCTCAAAATGTTGAATATGATTTGTTGAAAGTATTTAGGTCACGGCATCTATAAATAACCATTTCCACTGCATTTGCTGGATTTTCCTTGTTGACTCACTAAACTGAAACTGTTGATGTCAATGTATAATTCATTTTACATGTAATTTGCCTTGCGTGTTGACCTTGCCTTTATTTCTAACATGATCCTGTTTTGTTGTCCAGGTTCTTTACAGGGAGGATTTTGAGAAGAATAAAGGGAAGGGTTTCAGCGTGGTCGCAGACACACCAGAGATGCAAAGAATTAAGAAAACGCAGGACCAAATCAGCAATGTAAGTGTCACCAAAACAAGTACTCCATTCACTCCACTTGTTTGTTTATTTCTCAAAATCTTAATAATAAAGCAGACTGAATATTTGGAGCTCTTTCTGTGTTTTCCCCCCCACCCCGACAGCCTGGTATGAAGCCAGTCTGCTCTGTGTTGATTAGTTTCCCTGTGTGACTATAATCTCTTTGCCAATATTGAACTGAGGATTTCTTCTCTGGAGGATGATTGGTCTACATGAAGTACTCTGAAAACGGCTCTTCTGTTCTTTAAGATTTACTGATTTCACTCCTTTAAAGGAAAGCGGTGGCATTTTTAATCTTTTGGGTGTAAATTTTTAATTGGGACCAAAATGTTTGGAATCGGTCTGGTTATTGAGTGAGAACACTGTGGATGGCTACCACAACATAAGATTTAAGATCAGCCAATACGATTTAAAAAAATAAATAAATAAAAAAAATCTATATTTCTGCATTACCTCCTTTTCCACTTGACCGGGCACGACGTCTAAAGACTTTTGAGAATCTTGAGAATCCACCGGACTCAGTTAGTCCACTCTGGAGTTCACATGACTTAGTCAGTCTCCTCAGACAGCTACAGTGTTACTTAACTCGCTAGGTTCTCCACTCTTCCCAGTTTCAGTTACAACTCCCATAATTATTCATCTTCTATCTCACTAAAATAAAGACCACTTTATATGCATCTATCGATCTAATCTAGTCATCTATGGTTTAAGATATGACAGCCTGCTTATCAAAATGTCTCTTACTAGTGGATGAGCAATGCTAGGCAACTGGGCATGCCATGATTGTTGAGTGCAGCATGGGAAATTAGAAAATTGTACAAAGAAAGCAAAACAAATAATTTGTTAAAAATGTAGCAATTTATATTGAGGAAGGAGCAACAGCACCAATCCTGATAACAGGCACCTGCAAAACAACTGTTGTAAATCCCAGTGGACAGCTGTCTGTGCCACGCCAGGCTGTAATCACAACAATACATTTTCATTTTATTAGCATTTTTACAATCTCTGTTCAGATGAGTGTTTTGATACAGTTTTAGAAATAATCTCAGCGCATAATGACGTGACCTTAAACACATATTACATGACCTTTAGCGAGTGCTGGAGATGAAGCAGAGTGGAGAAAATAAGTGGCAGAAAATATGAAAAAAAAAAAGTTGTTTTTTTTTTTTTTTTAATTTTAAACTAAAAACAAACTTGATTTCCTTAAAAGCTTAGTCATTATGCTTCAAAGAAAAGCTTTGTATTTTATTAGCAAGTAAGGCTTCTTTTCTTTAGAAGCCACCAGAATAACGTGGCTTATTTTTGTCATAATTTTCTGCTACATTACCTAATTGGTCTCGCCTCCTCCAGCTCATGCCTCAGAGAATTTCCCCAGATTAAGATCTTAAGTTCTACAATTTTTTGCATATTGTTGCTTTTAAGCATCCTTTTGTCCTCTTACTTGCTCTCATTGCTCCTTATACATGGTAAAGGAGTTCTCTCCCAATCACTTTTAATTGGGTCCAGTTGCCTTCACTTTCCTTCTGCCCTTGTTATTGATTTGCCATTTCTCTGTAAATACACAACAGGAATGTAGAAATGTTTATATTGTTCACCTTGTGTCCCCCAATCTGCTTAAGTCAGCTGTAAAGACCTTTATTTCTATGTGAAACAGTCACAAAACAAACGCACCTCTTCATACATACCAAGCTCTGTACTGGCCTTGCTAATGGCATAATTGGTGTGGAGGGTGATGGATAATTACTGTTTTCATGTGATGAAGATCTTGCATGTTGGAGATTAAGGAAGTCTGCAAAGCAGGAAAACAAACACATATATTATATGCGTTTATGGGCGCACACACAAGCCACAATTTCACTGTGGAAGGATAGATTTAGGCGCATCGTGAAGTGGTTTTAGTTGAAGCTGATAAACGAGACATCTGCTTGCAATCAATTTGTCATTCACAGCCAATCATAAAGGAGCCACTGCAGATGAGCATTAGTCTTTCTTTTTTTTTTTTTTTGTGTGTGTCTTTTATTTCTCTTCTCTGGACACTGAGAAACAAAGAGCTATAAACCCTCTTCTAGTCTCATCTCTCTGTTTTGCCCTTCTCTTTGCCACATCTCTTGGTCCACCCTTCTCCTGCCACCAGCAAAGATTGAGAGGAATCGGGGGGGGGGATGGTCGGGGGTAGTTCAGCAGCAGCTAGGGCAAGTCCTGTAAATCCACACACAAACACACCATCTGTTCAACCTGCTTCTTCAAAACAAACTAAAATAATCTCTCTCACACACTCTCACTTAGCATATTGCACTTGAGAATAGCCACTGTGTTCTCCCAGTCACTCGCTTCACTGTCCTTGCACAAACACTCCGTCATCCCATCCAGTCGGTGAATACACTCCTCACTGACGCCAGCAGCACAGTGGGCTCTTTGAGCCGGGGCATAAGCGGGAACAGAATACAGGGTTGTAAATCTTGACCAAGGAACTGTTGAGTAAGTCTGTTATCAGTCTGGTAATAAGGAGACGGGTTATATAGAGCAGTCACTCAGTTTCTGTTTCATCAGTGCTGCCTGTTTGATTTTGCAACACTGAACACAGCCTTTGTCGCACTGGCTGGAGAAATGGTCATGAAGTCTGCCTAAACATCTAATTGTGCTGCTTTTTTGTTTTTGTTCAGCTATAACTCAGCGTATGGCTTACAGAATGAATAAAATCTATTTTTTCTCTATTCACTTACACTTGAGACTGTAGTACTTTGATTTGAACTTGATTCCATTTCATATGCTTAGTCATACAACCCCACCCTTCTCCTTTTCCTCTCAGTAGTTCCTTTTGAATCTTGCTCTGTCATTCCAAGTGAGTGTGTAAGACTCGGGGATTTGAGTGACTTGTTCTCTGTAGTCCTCTGCTCTTTGTTTTTTTTTTTTTTTTTTTTTTTTTTTTTGGTGTGTGTGTGTGTGTTTGTGTGTATGTTTCACCTGTTCTGTCTGATGTGTCAACAAGCCGTTGCTATACACCTACGTTCTTACACTGCTTCCGGTACCTGAGATGTCATTTCCTCTCAACATCAAGCTGCTTCCCTGAGCATTTGCTGCAAACAGTGTGCCCCACCTATCTCCACAGACACTGAGAAGCTAGAGAGCAAGTGGGAGACCCCTGGTGGATAGAAAAGGAACTGTATATAGCTACAAGTCCTTTTTGAATCTAGAAAAGACTTTAAAGGATTTGAATCTCCTAAGAGAAGGTGCATTATTCCTCATCTTCATGAATGACCTGTTTGTGTTTGTGCATTGCAGATTAAGTACCATGAGGAGTTTGAGAAGAAGAAGATTGGAGGAGAGGGTCCACAACATCTGCCAAGCAACCCCAGTGCAGGTATGACCAGCAATTAGCAGTAAATGTAGCAGAGAAGTAGAAGTGAAGAAAGCACCGTCTGAATCCACACAAATGTCTGTGTAGCTGGAGTCTGAACTAGACTAGAGAACAAAAAGCGTTACGTTTTTCTTTAGGTTTCTTGGCTTGTCTGTGCTTGGTTCCTCCCTCCCAGAGGCTATAAGAGCTCAAGGTGTTCACTACACTCCTCTGCTTTTTAATCTTCTTAGCCATAAATGACTACATTACTGCAAGCATAATTCTATTTCACAATCACAGCTGCAATCATAATTGTACATAATCTGTTTTTATTCATTACTCAAGTCAAACAATTGTTTGCTGAAGTTCTGACACAGAAACTTTGCAGTAATAAATGCAAACAGTTATGTCAGAACAGTGCTTTCAGCATTAGGAAGTAAGTGAAGAGGTATGACTAGTCAGCCTCCTATTTGTATTTCGTGTGCCAGTTCTACACCTTTACACAGAAGGGCATTGTTTAGACGGTTGTGAATCAAGAGCCATTGCATGCGTGTCTTGGCTTGCCATGTAGGGTTTTTTTTTTTTTTTAAACATTCACTGTGAACGAGCTTTTGCACGAACAAACAATAAATACACAGCTTGTATGCATAGAAAATACATGGAAATGAATGCCTAATTATAGACTGTACTGAGTCAATGTTTGCAAACTCCTGAATTTAGCCTTTGTGCAGCTTTTTTACATTTTCTCACTGTTCAGCAGTCACTTTTTTCTCAGTGCTTTTTTTTTTTTTTTTACCTGCGCCTCAATATTTCTACATGTATTTAATAGTTTTTATAGTTATTTATCTAATTATTTATGGGTTGTGTACCTGAATTGTGTAGTTGTGTACTTTATGTATGTGCAACCTACTGTGTGTAATGTTTTTAAAGCCTTTAAACCCTCCAGTTCCTTTATCAACAAAAATGACCAAGTGCGGTCATTACTGACCCCTTTATTTTATACAGGAGAACATTTTTAATTTTCCAATCTAATTAATTACAGTTCTGTCATTTTTATGCAAATATGGCATTGTACAAACAAAATGACCGTTATTTACACAATTTATTTATTGTCTCTCGCTTCTGAAAAAACAGTTTCTCTTCATTTTAGAACCGCTAAAAAAGAAATACATTTTAAAAGGTAATGGGTTTGAGTGGCAATGGTACTCGTAAAAATTTGCAAGGTAGCAGAAGCTAATGCTAGTTTTTATGATTAAAAATATCACAGAGCAGCATATGTGTACAGCCTGGGTCATAAATGACGTTATATGTAGGTTAAAGCACCAATCATAAGTAGTACTACTTATCATTCTAACTCCTTCATTATCCCTCTACTCCTTCACCAGGTGGTTACCAGCAGCCTGCAGCCCCTCAGAACTACCACTATGATCCTGCTCCTGAACCAGTGCGCCAGGCAGCCGCTGCCCCGCCTCCCAGTGCTGGGGTATGTCCTTCACTCTCCTAATTAAATTCACCGATTCCAAAACCTAACAAGAATCAGAAGATTTGTTGTAATTTAATAACAAAAAAGCAAAACACATTCTTTCCAAGATGATTTAGCTCATTTTCAGCAGACTATAACCGCAGCTACTCGTTTTTAAACTAACCAAACTCATTCTGTTTTGCTTTTTTGCTGACAGAAGCGATACAGGGCAGTATATGACTACTCTGCCGCCGATGAGGATGAAGTTTCCTTTATGGACGGAGATGTGATCGTAGACGTGCAGCAGATTGATGAAGGCTGGATGTATGGCCGCGTGGAGCGTACCGGCCAGCAGGGCATGCTGCCTGCCAACTACGTGGAGGCCATCTGAGCTAGAGGAGAAGAAAAAGAGGGAGAGAAAAAGGAGGAGATAGAGAAAGGGAGGGAAAGTAGGAAAGGAAAAGCCCAGTGCCATCTCATCTTAGCGCCGCTTTCTCTTATTTTTACTCTTGTTCCCTAACCTGCCCTGAGAGACCCTGAACCCCTTCCCCTTATGCATCCCTGCTCTGCTCTCACTGTTCGCCAGCCACAGACACACCCTCTATCTAGCCGTCTGTCCTTCTGTCTGCCTATCTGCCTGCCTGCTTCTCTGTTCGTCCGTCTGTGCTGATGTCTCTCTGTTTGGATGTTCGTCATCCTCTTTGTCTTTGTCCCCATCCTGACTCCACTCTCATGCAGCTGCAAGTGGGAATGGAAAGTCCTCAAAGATGAATGCACAGTTCATTGCAGTATGTCAGGGGTCCGTGCCGTGTCACACAGCTCCATCCTAGCTACGCCACTTAGCAATCCTGCCACCAAAATATGCAAAAATACAGAAGAAAATGTTTGGTTTTTTCAAAAAGATATCCCTGAAGTGAGTAAACCTGCAGACACAATTCAGTGAAGAAACTAGCTCAAAGTGTGTTTGAGTGGCGTTTTAATGGGCCCATTTATTTGTCTTTTTCTTTCTTTAATTTTGCAGCGTGATCTCGGCCAGACTGGAAAAACAGTGTATAGAATCTCAGTCTGTCTTAGCGTGACTTTTTTTCACTTGAGTACATTCCTTTAACCTCCAACGCTGTTGCTGTTGCATCAGTCAGCCAGTTTTCAGTCTTAACAGAGAGGTTTTTTAAATATATTTATAGATGGACACACATCTCGCCAGTCTGCTCAAGTAGGCACCCTCATGTTCAGCACTGTGCTGTTGTCAAACTGGAATCATAACCTAACTGTAGAGCACCTCCTATAGAGCCTTACACAGGCTTCCTGGATACAGGAGGGATCAGGGACACGTTAGGGGACTTCATCAGTCTTTCTCTTGCAGTTACACTGAACACACGCCTGCATGTACAGTATACACACCTTTATTCCTGATTTTGCAGCCTAAATGCCTTCAGTCCTGTGAGAATGACAAAGATATGGTGATCAAGATTAAGCTGTTTTGGGGGGGAAATGGCTCTTCCCCTTTGCTAAAAAAAAAAAAAGGAATCACCATCACAGAAATCATTTATAAAAGATGAGGCCAAGCACAACTCGATATTGTGAATCATTTTATTTGAAATTCATTCCACTGTTTTTGAAAGAGTACATTCCAGTCTTTTTTTTTTTTTTTTTTTTCATTTAATGTGAGACATTTTTGAATTTATGGCTGTGGTAGATGTTGTCATTTTTCTCGTTCTTTTCTTCCTGAACTGTCCTTGATGTTATTAGATGTTTGTTTTGAGAAAAAAAACCAGATCTGTGTATTTAATAAATAAACCAGCAACTCAGTTTGCAAGACAGAAAAGGAGTATTTATGGAGACTCTTGTAGTCACAGTATTAGATCAGTCATGGGATAATTAACTTGGAGTTTCAGGACAGCGCCCGTTTCATTGTTCTGCAGCTTCAAAGAAAGGGAGAATTTAGAAAAAATCACTTAAAATACACCTGAAAGTTAGATTTTATTGTATGCTCCGTTCATTTTAAAGGGCGGCACATGTGGCAGGCCAATCCCAACTACAAGCCAGCCCCCGTTCGCTGGCAGCTAAATGTTGAAACTGCTGGTTCTTGAGCGTAAAATGAAGCATTTACGTTGCTGGCTCTTCCACAGAAAGGCTTCGACACAGTATTTCTGTTAAAGCCATAACGCGTGAAATTGTCATTATTGTTGCCATTCCTCCATGGTGTAAATAATGTCACAGGCCCCTGACCTTATGCACCTTTCCCCTTTTCTTGCAGTTTCATTCTCCTGTGATGCACTGTGACTGTCACAGACATGAGCGATCAGGGTGGGGGCATCCTTACAGTGGAGCTGGGGAGCGGGGAGGGAGGGAGGGGATTTCGGCTTCATTAAGTGAAACAAGGCTCTCACTATGTAGCTAGATGACATTGTACAATTGTATATGTATCATAAATGTAAGTTAGGGGGAATTGTTTTTACAGGTCACGGTGCTCTGGGAAGTGGCTTGCCTGCAGATAAAAGCGTTTCAATATTTTTGTGAATGTGGAGAAGTTCTGTGATTTTTTTAAAAGCTGACTCACGGTTGATGCACGTTGTCAGTTGGTGTTGAACAATCAAACTCTCTAATGTCATGAAAAAAAAAAGTCACTGAATTAGAAAAAAGACTCTTCTAATCTTCTAATAAATGAGAACGAATGAACACACTGTACAGCATCTTTCCTGCATTTTGCATTAATCTCTATTCGACAACAGGATATTTGCAAAACAGACGCTAGATCGGAAAGCTGGTTTAGAGCTCACGGTTGTGTGTATCTCTGGGGTAAATTGAGGAATTTTGTGGTTTGGCTTTGAGGGGAAATGATTGTTGTTCCTGGCTGATGGTGCATTTGCTCAAATTTAATTATTAACAAAACTACTCACACTGGTAGATTCCGGATTGCGTCCAGTCCAAACTCTTTTATCTCAAGTGTGTTGATTGTTGTCAGGTGGTGGTGTGGATGAAATGAGGGAGGGAGGGGGGGGAATGGCCAAAGACAGCCAGTGTTGTTTAAGTGTGGCTCAGGATGGATTTGTTAAGGCACTGTCAAATCTAAGTGTGCGAAGATGTAAGCTTGCGAGGCTGGGGGAGAGGGGGCGACTGAGGGTGGCGATCCTCTCGATTTCCCAGTCTGTGAGAGGCAGCAAGTTGTTTGTCTGACCTGGATTTTAGTCCGGAGTTAACCTCTTTGCGCCAAATACCGCTCCTCTGCTCTGGCATCACTACTGAACCCTAACTTCATATCATAACCCTGCTTCCATTCAGTTTCTGTCTTCTAATGCTGTCCAACCTCCTGCTGCAGTCCCTCTTTCCTCCAGCCTTCATCGTAGGCTCCTGCTCTTCTGATGAATCATCCCTTGCTTCTATGATACTGGTTATATACTGTAGACTTTGCAGAGTGAAATCATATAATCCACAATTGCAGGTTTAGCATTCAGACCAGTTTTTGTGCATTCCATCTTAAATTGTTTTTGATATAATTTTGTTATTTTTTTAAAGAAAAAAAATAAATATACCATATGCATATTGACACACACATGTATTCAACACTCTGAATACATCCTCAGATTAAGGACCTGATATCATCTCCTGTTGCCCTGATACAGCACTTCAAATTGTACTTATGATTCTGCAGATTCAATAAAATGTCATTTTTTTTCTCAAGACTGCTCTGTCTATACAGTGTCTTCACTTGGCCACAAGAATAGCAATGCAAATGTAAAAATAATTTACAGGGGGTTCCATGGGAATTTAGGGGAATTTAAACCTCTATAAATGAACATGAGGCTGAAATTGAGCAACCCTGAATTCACTTGTGTCTGAAAGAAATCTAGATTTGTTTTTGCTATTTGGAAATTTTAGGTAAATAATGTTTTATTAATGATTTTTAGAGGAATATCTACACAGGTGTGCAAGGCCCTTAATCAGCAAATGTTACATTATGTCGTTTATACAAATTTATATTGCAAAAAGGACAATTGCTAAATAGGAAAACTTTTTCATGTTATGTTGTCATACCTAAAAACCGTTGTACTGATTAATGAAGTAATATGTTTAGCTAACTGAGTGTTTTGGGGGTTTGGTTCTAAGTCTCAAAATGGTTCATTAAAGGACCTTCATTAGTGTGCTTTTGCTAATAAATTCAAGCTATTCCACATGGGACAAGAAGAAACAGTATTTCATACAACAATGTTTACTACTCCCCTTGCAGAAGAGGGAAAACTGGCTCTAAGCAGAATTCAAAAGAAGTGGGAAACACTGGTGCATAACTGATAACACAGGCTCTTCAGAGTCTCTAATTTAAGACCTTGAGAATCTGGCAAGTCTTGAACTGCTAGCTTTATTAAATATGAACTGCAAAGCACCATTTTCAGCATTGAAGTGAATCAGGAATGTTTCTATGTCTAAAACCAAACTGTGTCTACACTAAATCAGTGGAGATGTCCAGGGAGAAATGGATTAATATTGTTGTCCCTCATTTGGCAGGTCTGTCAGAGAAACTCAGAAGCATAACAGCCCAGTGTGCTTCAGATCTAGCAACACAAGACAAGACAACACAAGTGTACATTGTGCAGTGCGCTGAGGAGCATTTGGACTTTTACACGGGCGAGACCAAAGAACCACACGTCACACGACGCAGTTATACATCTTCAAAGCAGAAAGGACACAGGAATAAAGGAGGCTATTTATGTCCACACTGAATGACCGCTATTAGACTGCTGGTGTCCTAGAGCACCAGTCATCAGTCACCTATAACACAGTCTGGAGATCCCTTTCCAGGTGATTCAATCCCCACTCACACCATAACCCATGTGACCTTAATAATTTCCAACATGACATGGTAGGACAATGTCTCCAAAGGGATTCACACCTTGGCCTCTGTGACAGTAATGACCTACCTTGATTCACACCTGGGCTCATGTGACCCACAATGACAAAGATGGTGACTCTCAGGATCTCTTCAAGAGACAATCCCTCAAGGGGTAAAATACCCAGGACTCTCCATTAGTTTCTAGAACTAAAGAAGCCACTTGGATGAGAAGTAAAATGTCTTCACGAAGCAGAAAGAAGGGGGAAGCGATCCATGGAGGCCAAACGCCTCCATGGGCCTTTCTTGGGCAAACGTGCCTGAAAGCCAAAACTCGGGGTTAGAAAATCACATGTGCTTTCTTTTTCCCTTGCACCTTCGCTTTCTGTGTAGGGCGGGGCGTGTGGCGCTCTCCGAGTTCCTCCGATCTGTTCCGATCTTCGCCGATCTTCTACCCCGGTGGTAAGGTCGCTGTTTGTGCTGCGTGTTCTCCTCACATCTGCACAGTCCGTCTCCGACCGAGCTCCCGTCATGGTGGACATATTGGTGTTGATGTTTTTCGCCGTTATGGGCCTCGTCTTCCTCTCCTACATCATCTACATGCTGTGATAAAGATGCGTCCTGGTCAGGCGGTGCTGGAGCCTAACGGAGGATGTTTGTTTTTCCTCTCCTGCATCCCCGGTTTACACCACAAACAGAGGTGAGTGTTGTATTTGCAGGCATTATTAAATTAAATCCTTCTGTGGTGGAAAATGAGTGCATATACCCGAGAAAGGCCGGTGTTCCGGTTGATGTATCGATTTTGGGATGATCAGTGTTACTAAGTTACCAGCGACAGACCTGTTAATGCTTGTTTCAGGGAGTAGAGCCACGGCCAGGCCATGATGGTTCCCTTTGGCGCTTTCATGTGGGGATGAAAGGAGCGATCCAGGCAAGAGAGGAAAAACAAATGGAGAAGTGGAAGCCAAACTGTTTTGCACACTGCAATCATTCCCCTCCTTCCTTCTTTGGATCAGTCAGATCTGACCAGGATGCCCAAACAGAAATTTTAACCCTCATCATCATTTTCTGTGGTACTTCTGTGTCAGTATTACTGTTTAGAGGAGTAGCGATGTTACCTGCACATAAGGATCCAGGATGGCATTCATAGAGGTGTAGAATTTGCCTTTTTTTTTACGCTGTGAGATTATTTATTTATTTATTTATTTTTTAAGGATGGGTTTGATTTGAAGTGTTCAGTTTGACAGTATTATCCAGATGTTTTATCAGCTGTTTTTGCACAGGTTTGTGTTTCAGCAATCAGTTGGAGAGCCTCAGACTTGTGATGTCACTATACTTTCCTTCTCACAGTAATCATCATTGTCCACTAAATTAAGAGGAATGGAAAGGTATTTGTTGCACTATATCAGTTGCTTTAATGTCCTGAAGCTTTGCAACTACATTGGTCTTTTTCTGTTTTTGTCCTTATTATTTTTGGCCACAGATGACATCCACAAAGAGATGTTGTTTGTGTATTTCTGAGTTTCATATTATCTGTTATATTTAAATAATGTTCACTGATGCACACACAATTTTCTGATAATCGTGAAATGTCAAATAAAGATGATTCCAGTAAACCCAGCTGCCTTCTCTTTTGCTTGTTGGAAAGCAAAGCTGAATTCAGCCTTTTTGGGCACTAATGACTGTCACTGTCAGTTTTTAAGAAGATGACAAACATGTCATGGTTCGAGCTTCTCAAATAGATGGAGGCTTTCCTGCTTATTCTTAGGTGTATTAAGTTTAATACATTTGCTCTTGGAGTGACAGACCAAATCACTATTTGTTGTTGTCCGCAGATACTTTTATTGAAATTTATATTGCTTGAGTGGTTAATAAGCAAAAGCAGGGCTGAGGTTGCACCAGACCACTAAAAGTGGATTGTGTTGCCATATTGATGTAACCACAGCTGGAAATTACAGTAAAGAATAATCCTGGGGGGAAAAAATAAGAACTCTTGTCCTCCACAATTCAATATTAAAAAGGTCTCCAAACAAGAGCTGAATCTAAGTGCACAGGCTTTAAAACATGCTGCAAACCACTGGTTAAAGTCCAGAACAATAAGGTCAGGTTAAACTTTAGCAGAAAACCTTTAAATGAGCCCACAGAGTTCTGAAAAAGAATTCCTTAATCCAAGCAGGTACCAGATTGAAGAGCAATGTGTGGCTCATGAACACAGCAGCGTACGCTTTCTGGTCACTCAAGACACGACTGAATATAGAGAGAACATGTTTCATCCCTCTGAAAATGGGGGGTTATGTACAAAGCTCTCTATAATTTTTAATTAATACAAAACTTCTATCAAACTCATTGAATTAAACCTGAAAGTCTGCTCTTCAAGTACATGTTGATAGATTTAAAATCCACCGTGGGAGGTATCCAAAGGCAAAATTACAAAAAATAAAATAGACCTAATTGTACATTATGCTTTTATTTTGAAATTTCCTAGACAATATACTTCACAATTTTGTATTTTTTCAGTCTGATATGGTTATTTCTCTAAATAAAAGGCATATTTCACACACACAAATTCCACTCGAGTGTTCTGTGAAGTAATGTGATGCTGTAAACTTTGATTGCTTCTACATATCTGCACATCACACCCATATCTCAGCTGCTGAGAAAACATTTGAGCAGGATATATATTTTTAACCCTTGTGCATGTTGGAAAAATATTCATTCTTCTCTAAAAAGAATGGGTATGACCTGAATGATGACTAACAGTACCATATTCCATGCACCACATTTCCTGCCAAACCCGCCCCACGCTCTGTAGCTGTTGTGGATTTTTGTGCCAGATGCTCTCCTGCAGATGGCGCTGTTGACCTATAGTAGGCTGTGGGGCCTGACCTGAGAGCAGCTTATCTGTAAATAGATCAGAACAATCCAGATGCATATATGGAAGAACAGGTTACAGGAGGTGGGTGGGTAAAGAAAATACTGACGTAGTAACACGTGAAGTTTTTCAAGTCATATTTTAGTCGCTACTCAAACCAAAGTGTATTGTTACACAAAACAGGATTTATTTATAATTTTCTGTTTTATCAACAGATGAAAGCTCCTCTGTCTTATTTCTCAATGAGGACTCTTGAACATTTGCATCTCTCTCCAAGGTCACAGGTCAGCTTCTGCGTAACAGTGCATGTCTTACCCTAACAATTTATTTAATGAGTCCTGTAAACATGTTGTAATATCGCCTTAAAGTTATACGAATGTAAACTAATTAGCTAGATTAGCACAAAGCGTAGATACATAACCTGGCTAACCTGGTTCATCCGTTACTCAAAACATTTAACCTGTATGAATTACACAAATATAACATAATATGTTCATTAGTGAGCTGTAGAGTTGCTGGTATGTAGATTTAGTTTTCTTTTGACAAGACCAAATAGGCTTTCTTCCTACTTTGTTCTCACTTTTATGCTAAGATAAGCTAAATATCTGTAGCCCTGCAGTGTAAACATAAACTGTAGCAATATTCAATCATATCCTTTCGAAACTATATAAACCTATTTCCTAAATGTTAAACTACTCATTAATTCATTCCTTCCCACCTCCTCAAACCACTTAGCTAAAGTTTCTCCCACATAGGCAGATAGAGCCCCTCTGGGGAATGATCAGAATTCCTCTGCTGATAGTATAAGCTACCACTCTCACCATTACAATACACCCACTGTTTTATCAGAGAGCACACACACACACATGTGCAGTCATTTTACTTCAAACAGCATCTTTGGCACGGCCAGATCAAATGACACTGCAGCAAGCTGACACTACACTTGTGAGTCTTCATCTGGGTTAGAAAGAGAATGAAGCATTGAAGCTGGACTAAAGGAAAGATTTCAATCACACTCCTGTTCGCCTCATATCAGATTGTGTCACAGCTATGTTTTGTGTCCCCTGAAACTCGACAGGCCAGAAACAGGTGCTCTTTTGTTTTTCAGCTGCAGAGACCTTGACTTTCCCCTGGAGCCATAGTTTTGGTCTAATGCAGTAACACAGGACATTTATATGTGCTTATAATTACTTTAAAAGGAGAAAAAAAAACAATCCATATAGTACCCTAGCACTGCTACAGCTGCTGACAGCATTCCTGGCATTCCCGAGGATATTTCGTTGTCTTTTATATTTTTGCTCAATCCTCTGGATAGCTGGAAGAATGTGCACAACATTACATCACGTCCAGATGCTTCCGGTGCAGACTTTGATGGCCGAAATGTCATCGATTTAAAAACTAAATTTTTTAGGATTTAAAGACAAATAGTGTGGTGTGTTTTGAATTAAGTGATGCGTTTTAGACTTCTTACTGTCAGAAAATTTCTTTGATGCTTTTTTTCACATTATTCTCCAATTGTCAACTATGCAGCTGAAAAAAATGAACCTAAGGAGCCTTTCTGGGAAATACACTGTAAGTAATCAGTCACTGGAAGAGAACTGGGAGCAAACTGAACACAACACAATCCTAAAACACATCAAGTTGTTCCAAAAAGACCCCGGGAAGTGGACAGTGGAGTGGGAATAAGAAATGATATAAGGAAAGACCTTCCCAATGTGAAGTTTTCCTGTAAATTGATCCTGCACAGTTATTGAAAGCCAGGAGGAACAAATGCACATCAACAGCGCAATGCATAAACTCCTGCCTGCTTAAATAAAGGATAATAAGTTTACATCTTTTTCAAAAATCTCTATATTTCCATTCATGAAGGCGTCTCCTGATTTTAGATGGTGATGATAATGTTATGTTACGGCTGTGTGCAGACAGGAAGAGGACCCAAAGTGCAGACTCCGGAGACAAAAAGGTGAACTCAAAACAGCTTTAATGCTGAACTCAAAAAGGGTAACAAAACATACCTGGGAAAATCAAAATAAACTTAAACCAGAGAACTGACAGAACACACAGCTAGGTAAACGGTAGAACGCGACAGAGAGCACAGGAAAACACAGGGCTTAAATACGCAGAGGGAGTAATCAGGGAACGGGCAACAGGAGGGAAACACAGCTGGGGCAAATCAGGACTAACGAGACAAAGAAGCATAAACTGAACACACTGAGAAAAGACAGAGACCTTCAAAGTAAAACAGGAAACACAACACAGACTGAACTTACAGACACAGACTGACTGGACACGGAATATAGCAACTAAGGATACACAGAGACGCTTGAACTAGACAAGGGGATACAGCTGACAGGGGAGACAGAGCAACTAGAGATGACAGAGACATAAACCATAAGACAGAACTCAAAGAAACCAAAGACTAGAAATTATAACTAATATAACAAACTCAAAAACCCTGGGTCAACGACCCAGGCCTCCTAACAGATAATAGATGTTGCGATATGATGAATCTAGCTTATATGTATGTGTATGTGTTCAAAGTTCAAATATCAGGACCCGTGTCACTAGATTGTAATAACATCTCGTATCTGTGGCACCTTTAACCTCCGGCAACTTTTTTTCCGCATTGCCAGTGAGCCGGAGTTTGGGATTGAGAGGATAGAGAGTGTAATGATAATAATACAATAGGTGAAGATGGAGGGAGGTGGAGAGGATAGAGGCAGAGCTAATAAAGAAAAACCAGGCAATGAAAGAAAAGAGAATGAGGGGAGGGAAATGGGGTGCCTCTGTGCTTATAGCCGTGGCCTTCAGTGTTAGAGTTCCTGTTGTTGTGGGGTGGGAGTTTCCCTCTGTGGCGGCGGTGAGGGAAATGGCAGAGGATGTCTTTTTCCTGGCTAACCAAGAATGCCCGGCTCTCGAGGTCTTTTCTCCTTTCTTGTGTGGTTTTTAATCATTTTTTGCCAAAGTTTTTAGTGTTAATAATACAAACATCTCACCACAAACTCCTCATTTTCTTTTCATTTCACAATACACTAATAATTGAGGGTAAACTATTTCCTCCCTGGGGGCACAGGGATATCTGCTCTTAAACGCCCAACAGATCCTGACAACAGATTGGACTACACGTCCCAACATGCTCCCCTCACAATAGGAGGCGGGGGCCATAAATCCTGCCAGCCAATGGTTTTACTTGTGGGGATCTGTGGTTGGTGAGCTGCACGGGCAGCTGTTGTCAATGGCAACAGAGGTTTGCAGGGAAGCATGAGCTGGACAGCTGGTAGAGGGTCCACTGCTAGGAGTCACATGAGCTCCCGGCAGCCAATCTCAAGCCTTCCGCCTTCCTCTCTCGGCTGCTTCTTCTCGCTCATTTGCTGTTCTGGTTCTCTTCAGCTGCAGCAGGAGGGGGGAGGGGAGATGGAAAGAGAGGAGGGAAGTGGAGACGGAGAGAGGGAGAGGGAGGGAAAGGAGGCGAGGCCACCGTACACAGGGAACGAGTGAAAGAGAACGAAAGCGGAGAGCGGGAGTCTCTTCCTTCTGTGTGGCCATCAAGCAGAGAGGCGAGAATTGGACGTGCACACTGTTTCCCCTCTAGCTGTCACCCAGAGCGGCAGGGGAAGAAGAGGAAACAGAGACAAGGACAAAAGATGAGTGTCTAGCTGGATGTTTCAGGCTGTCACACTCAGAGACAGAATCATGCCTGTGTGGAGAGGCGCAGCAGCAGCAGCAGCAGCGCTCGGCTGCCAGGCTGCCTCGCCTGTGTGACGAGAGCAGGACTGCATTTCTGCTGGGAATACTAAACCAGGAAAAGAAAAGAGAGAAGGCAGGCAGCCGGTGATCTTGTGCCATGACTGGGAACAGGAGGAGGGAGGAGACTCGTTGAAATCATGGACCAGGTGAGGATGGAGATGATGAGGAGGGGAGGGAAGGAAGTGAAGGGGAAGTGAAGGGGAACACCACCTTTAATGTGCTCCACATATCCACACCTCTCTGACACAAAGCACGCAGCGCAGACGCAGCAGCGGCTCCTGGTTTATTCATAACATGCATCACAACTGTTTTCATTCCCTCGAGGCAAAAACAAACTGCACAGCATGCTGCTGATCCCACGGTGTGTGTTTTCTGATTCAGCCCCAGCGAGCTGGTTTTCACTCTGAGTGGGTGGGGGGGTGGGGGGGGACAGGCCGGGCCAGCAAAGGTTTCGCCACCGGCAAGTGGCAGGCCTCTGGAGAGATGACACAGTTCAAAACATCACCGGCTCATATCTTAGATGAACACTTTTGAGATGAGCAACAGAACAGAATAAAAACAGGGGTGTGGCTGATTTTTACAAGAAAACATGTCGTGAAGCGAGTGGCACCTTCACCCAGAGTCAGACAGAAAGGAGTAAGGGGATGGGATGTCGTGCAACAGTGTTCATATCCTGAGCGTTACTGATAGAGACCGAGGCAAGCCGAAATATTGTGTACTCATGTCACAGCCTTTGCAATAGGTCTCATCACCTGCGCCACATGTTTACTCAACGCTGTAACTTGATGCATGTCGAATGCATGTCGAATGTCCCTCTCTTGCGCTCTAAACAGACAGTGTTTGTGACTGCTTTCAAATATTTGGTGTATTTTATGACCTGTTTCTCAGAGCTCTGTTTGCAGGCTGATTGCTGCAGCTGTCTTTTGGTGTTGTCTCCACGCTGGAGGCGAGCAGCTGCTGGTAGTTTAGCAAAATGATGGATGGTTTAGAGGAGCAGAGACAAGGAGCAACACCAATCAAGTCTCCCTCCCTCTCGCATCTCCCCTCCATTGCCCTCAAATGTGTCTCCTGCTCATTGATTACCTCATCCCCCGTGTCCACCCTCCCCCTGTCTCACTCTGTTGCTCTGCGTCCTCTCTTCTCCTGAGAGGGGATCTGGTGTGAGCATCAGGTTTGCGATGAAGAAGAAGAGGGATTACGGCCGTAAATAGGTGACACACCCAAAGCCCAGCCCTTGCCTCGGGGTTAATTATTCATGCTGTCCATTGGTGGGGGCGTGCCTGTCCTGTATGTGTCCGCCTGCTCAGGTTGGGGTGATGTTAGCCCCCTCGGTACAGCAGGGATGATGTCATGACTGCTGCTAGCCAGACAGTCAGCGTGTCTTTGTTGTTGTGGGTGGAGATATACTTAGAGGCAGGGGTATAAGCTAGCAACCCAAGCAGCAAACTTCAGGTAATAACAGAGAGTTCTCAATGTGTTTGGAGGACCTAAAAATGTCACATGTTTGGCTTATTAACCAAATGTTACACACACATTCTCACGAAAAGTATCAGTTCACCTTTGCAACAACAATGACAAAAAAAAGAATGGTGTCACTTACTGTGCAGTATAGCTCACAGGAAACAAAAACTATTTATAAGACTCCGCAGTGCTGTGAAATGCTGACACGGCGTGGCCTTGGTGCAGTGCTAAAGCTGGGTCAGTGTCATTTTAATAGATGGACTGTATTGTGATGTAATGTATGACTATACAGTAGCACTTTCCTGTTCACATGACTGTGAAGCATTATCTGTTGTTTTTTGTTTCCTGGGTGTGTTTACAGTAAAGCAGCCACGAGATGGTTCTTGGTATAGAGTCTAAGTCTGAGAAACATTTAGAGATACAGTGAGAGTTGGAAGCCTCAGCATGCACTGTGTGGATGCAAAAGAGGCATGCGGGCTTTACTGCAGTCATCGAAAGGCTTGCAAAGTTTACACGGCATCGTCACGCACTTTTGTCCTTCTTTCTGTTTGTAGCTGTCTATTGAAGGACACGCATGTACATTCACAGTGATAAGGAGGGCAGGGGCTCAGTGAGAAACAGGAAAAAGGCTTGTGAGATAAAGCGCCTGTGAGAGAGAATCCAGGGCAGCAGCGGGACACCTCTTACTCTCAGAGTCTGTCTGCGATGCATTCTTCTGTGTCCGAGTATTGCCACGCTCCGTGCTCTATAAATCCTCATCTTCACTGCACTCTCTGGTTTTATAGGCTTATAAATGTTCTTAGTTCAGAGCATCTGAATCCATGAGGATGATTAAACTATTAGACTAACTGCAAATCAGCGTGGGTCATTAGTGCTTTGCGATCAATAGTCATTAAGGGAGACATGGGCAGGGCTTGTGGTGGCTGCTGGCGTGCGAACTCGAAGGCCGGAGATGGAGTTGCATGACCGCATCCATCACGCAGAACCACATCGCTCTTTCTACTGTAACATCCTTGGACTCCACTGGAGTAAATCTGCAGGATTCACAGTTTAAAGTAAACCTTATTTATCTTATATTTGGCCTTGGTGCTCCCGCCCACTTCTTCCGCTCTATAAAACAAGTTGTTTCAGCTCGTCTCCTTTTACGCCAACTCTCTTCTGATTGTCTGCATCTCGCAAACTAACCTTTGGTGCAGCAGGCGGCCTTAGTTGTGTGCCTGACATGGCTATTTTAAGAATACCGGCTATCTTTTTTTTTTATCATTCAGATCCAAGAGATGAACACCCCCCCCCCCCCCGAAAAACAATTATACTTTTGGGTCACCGAGACTACTTGCACATATGTCGAACTCATTATGTGAAACTTAATATGAGCATCCACAACTGCAGCTGTTTGTGTATGACAGAAAATAAGGCAGAGCATGATAGATACATTTAAAAGTGTGTCACTACATCAGAGGGAATCCCTGAAACAACTGGATGAGGCACATTCATGTGGACAGGGGTGACGCTGTTGTGTTTGTGCTGCTGTCTGAGTACAGCTCCCTGGAGGCTCAGTAAAGGAGGCTGGGCGACATGTCTAACTTTAGTGTGTATATGTGTGCATATATATATCTGTGTGTGTGTGTGTGTGTGTGTGTAAGTTCCTGTGGCTGTCAGCCAGAGTTATCTGGCAAATTGCTTTGTCTGTTTCCCATAGATGTGACTGAAATGGAATGCAGTCAGAATTAGCTCAGGGCGAAGCAGCCACGGAGGGAGATATTTTATGAGAGTGAAAGTGTGTGTGTCTGTGTGTGTGCGTGCGAGGGAAGAAAGGGTCTTATTAGGTTACAAATGAGATAGTGAGAGAGAATGTAAAAGACAAATGTGTGAGAGGAATGGACAAAGAAAAAGAATGAGTGTGTGTGTGTGTGTGTGTGCTTCATGGTAGAACAGGTGGTCTAATCTGATGTCCCACCCATGGCACCCCGAGGCCTCCTGTCTACAGCCCTTCAGTCTTTGCACTCTGAAGAATTTCTCACCGCGGGGCAGCAAACAGTGAGAGACTGTTAAAGATAAACTTTGAGTGTGCGTTTGCATCCAAACTGAAATCAAACAGTCGCATACCAGCATGCAGCAATCAGACATGATATTAAAACCACCGCCACCAAAACAGCTTTGACCTTCCCTGACCTATCAGAGCATGGAGTCGGGACCTCTGTCTGGCGGCAGATCCTCCTATGGATGCTTGTTACAGCTGGCCGTGTTGTGCTTCTCAAGCTGCTCCCGATCTTGCTGATGTTGCTTTCTTTTAGGGGTGCGTTGTTCTGAAGTGTTTATTAGGGTTCTGTGTGTTGACGTAGTGTCAAAGACCCAGAATTTCCCAGCAGCATTTTTGCATTCTACTAAGATGATTTATGCTATTCATTCTTACACTCATTCAGTGTTTAGATTGATATTTTTACCCATGTTTAGAGCTTTTGTAGCTTCTCTGGTCTCAGTATGAGTTCTAACACTGAGTAGAGGGGAGTTACAATAACATATATCCACACTGCTGTAGGAAAACAGAGTTCACAGAGGTACATAGTTCCTTGCAGACATTTATGGTAAAAATGGCTGTCACCATATTATGCACAGTCTCTGCAGCAGCAAGTAGGCTCCAGTAGGCTTCAGTACTACTACATGCTTATCAGTGGAATACTTTTCATGCAGGCTTCCATTTCATGTGAAATCAACCAAATCTATAAAAGGAAAAAATTAAATTTGAACCTCTCAGAATCTGTAGTCAGCTTCAGTTAGTTATTTGTGGGGCGGCACATTGTTAGCACTGCAATAGACTGGCAGCCAGCTGGATTAGGATCCACCCCACCCCACCCCACTACCCCACCCACCACACACCCACCCATGACCCTGAATTGGATAAGTGATTAAGAAAATCAATTGATGGGTGGGTGGCCGTAGTATATTTATCAAAGCTATGAAAAACGTTGCCTTCATAGTAAAAGAAGCTCTATAGACCAAAGTCAGAAGAGACAAACAGAAGTCGTTTTATTATTTCCAGTATTTTCAATCTCTTGTAAATTTTTATGTACAGAAGCTGGCCACAAAACCCATTTTAAATCAACATTAAGTGTCACCATCCGAAGATTAAATTCTTATTTTTGTTCAGCATGATTTTTTCTATAACTTACTTTTGAGCCTCAGTATCATGAAAAATGTGCATAATCGCATACTGTTAGCCTTTTTCCTTTAGGCTCCAACATCTTGGAAGAAGTGTGAGCTTTTGACCCACCTCTGTGTCTATACTGAGAGATTTAGCTCAGTAATTTTATCATAACATGAAGGTAACATTTCAGACAATTTGATTAAATATACAAAAGAAATGAACTTGTTCTGAGGGAGTTTAGCGGGACCGGCTCATTGATTTTTCACAGAAAATTGTAGATTTGTATCTATTCTGTAGGCTCTATTTCTCCACAAAAATCCTTTCAACTCATTTTTAAGACATTTAAAATGCAGAAACACATTTAAACATATTGTAAATATCATGTTCATGTCAGGTATAAAGAGCTGTTTGTGCATGTGGAGCATCTTAGCACAGGGCTCATGTTCTTAATTCAGTTGAATTTTTAAGGCTGGAGATAACCAACTGTTAGAGGCCAGCAGGCAAACAATGCACAGATTGTCCCGTGAAAGAAAGTAGGACACCCATCTCCAGCAAGTAAACATCTCCCGCTCAGCTTAGGTCCTCAACCTCAATGCACTTAAGTGGCAAGCAATGAATGCAGATGGCAGGAGCGGAGGGGGGCGTTCTCCCGCAGGGGTCAAAGGTTAGCCAGTGTGGTTAAAGCCCTTCCTGTCAGCAGCACTTTGCATCAGTCCAGCCCACGTCAGGGAACGGCAGGATGATGACACGGGACGAGAGCAGCTGAGCAGGGATAAACCAGCCAAAACAGAGGAATGAGGTTTATCGGCTACATTGGGAGACCGTCCAATTAGGAGGCCATTTGAGTCCAATTTAACCTAATGGGCCTGTTTGGCGTGCTCAGTTATCAGTTTGACATGTTTTCGACTCCCTATCTCTTCCCAATCCTGCTCTGTCATCCTTGAGTCTCAGAGCAGCTGACTTCAGTGGTTGAGGTGCTGCACGAGGATGTCAGTCTGTAATGAACAGCTGCCGTTTCATTACTTTGATCATCTAACAAGCTAAATGGATGCTCTAAAGTTACAGAGCTCACTGCAGCGTATCAGTAATGAACTGAGCTTCATGACCCGCTGACCTCTTGGCCTATTTTCCTTTGTACTGTCCGATTTTTCCGTTATTCACCGCAATGACCCGACTCTATCACATCATGAGTTCAGACTCTCTTGTTGTATTTTGTGGCTCTCATGTCCAGAATAAACTGTTCCCTTCCCCGTTTCTCACATGGCCACATATTTCTTTCCATTTTTAGGGCTCATTAAAATCCTCATGCTGTATCTCACCATCTCTTGTAGGTATGGAGCCCCCTTGTGGCATCCAGATGCCACTGTGGCTCAGTTTCTATCTTTCAGGGTTGGGAGTGAGGATTATCTATTTAGGGAAATCTCTGTGGTGAGCAGCAAAGGAACAGATGGTTATCCTTTTACAGAATCCAACCTAGAATAAGACGATGTTTGCTTATTTTGTTATTAACAATGATGATGCTGCACATTTGCATTAATTCCACGAGCAAAGTATATAATCCTCTCTGTCTTGGTCATTAAACACTGCAGGAAATAAGTGTCACATCTCAGTTTGTTATAAAAAGCACTGCCCTCATTCTCAGATTTATGCTTTATACTTGTAGATCAACATCTTTATTAGTGATCTGTGTTTTGGAAAACAGCGCTGACTTTCCTTTTGAATTCAAAGATTTTAAAAGTGAGCAAATCCACTCCTTTTATCTCAGTCTGTGACTTTAGTTCAGAAACGTGACAAAAGCGTTTAACACATGTGATCCAACTGTTTTAAGCACTTATAGTTGGTTATATTAAAAAAATGGTGACCTCTCTGAAGGTTAGAAATCTGTCAAAACGTTTCTCTTGTGTGGTCTCACGTCTCCTCCGAAATGAGAACACCCTCCTTTAAGGCCATGTCTAGACAAACTTATCTCTGAGTTTTAAGGCCAGAGAAATGCTGGGATTAGAGTATGATCCCTTCAGGCGTATGGGATTATTCAGTTTACTGTATATACTGCAAGAGGTGTGGCTTTATGTGCACCACAAAGCAGATCTGTCATGGCCGTAAGGTCCTTGAGACGATTTTTCTTGCTGCTTCAGAAAGTCTGATGATGTTTATCTTGTAGATTATAAATTATGAAGACCTTGGGGGTGCTTGATTATTCTGAACTGAGTTATTTATGGTAAAACTTGCTCCATCTTTTTGTAATAAGTGCTTCTGTGAAGGCAGAGGATTAACTTCAAAGACTCAGATCCAAAGACAAAACACACTTTAATCCCCCAAATGTTTTAGGAGAAGGAAATAGTCATCCTAAGATGCCTAAAATACTAAAGTCTAAGGATGTGACCATGTGATGTTAAGTTACAGGACTTTTTTGATGGTATGAAAATAAGGAACAAACATTTGCCTCTGGATCTGGAGCTTATGTCATTCTATTAATATACGAGTTATTTCTGGATCCTACTGATTCATCGGTAACCAGCAGAGAAATCTGATGTAAACATGTTGAATGATATTGCACTCACTGGTTCCCGAATGTGACTGGAAAACATATCTCATCGTCAGAGCTCATTGCCATTGTTTTCCCTCATGCCACAGGAAGTGATATGAGAGAGAGGAAAAAGATCTGTGAAAGGTAAAGAGGCAGCAGACACATTCAGCCAGCAGGAAGGAAACTCCGTGCTTTGCTACTGGAACCATGAATGTCTGTTTATTTTATTTCTCTGTCTCTCAGAAGTGATTTAAGGGAAAAGAAGAGGTTGTCCTTTTGGAGAATGTGTGCCAAGCATTTATAGTAACAGTGGCCATTTATAGAAATAGTGGAAACCCCTGGAAGTTATTCAGCCCTTGTTGTCTTCTGTATTTGTCTGTAATTTTGAGGAATAAATTGATGGGGAGACCCACTGGCGATCTCAGGATGCTAATTCTCCACTCATTTGTACTGACACCTGAACATCGATTAGTCTTCTTGTTAGACTCTGGGCATTTCCTTCTCTTTGTTCCTTTATCTCAAACACTCCCACATGGCTGTTCTTATCAGCTCTTTCCATGTTAAGGCCTGCTTCTGTATCAAAAAGAAAACTCCAAGAAGTGGAGGCCCAGCAGTTCATGAGTGGAGATGAGATAGTGGAGATCAGCTTGTACAGGAAGATGGGACTTAAACTCTCTTTACTAAAGGCTTACACGCATAAAACCCCATAAACCTCTATCTTTGATACAAAGGGTTCTTTCTGTGGTGGAAACAGAATCGTGCACTATAGGATATGGCGTATCAGCATAACCAGTGTAAACCCCAGGCTGGCGGTAGTGTGTGGCTTGCATGTGTGTGTGTGTCTGCAGTGAGTCACTCTCTCCATCCTACACCCAGCTCAATGTCCGCTCCAGCAACAAAAGCTCTGAGTCTAACCTGTCTCTACCTTTGCAGACTGGGTGCCCACAGGCCTTTAGTTGTTTATAGAGGAATGAGCGAGGCAGCTGGAAGAGAGAGTGGGGATTACAGTGAAATGTAGTGATGGGTGAGGGAGGTCTACAGGTCAATAGAGAAACAAGGAAAAGAGTATATGCTATGTTATAATATCAAGGAGGTTCGTTACTGACCATAGCTACGAAACCCCAAAAAAACAATGAGCTTTCAATGTGCCAAGCCAGAAATAGGATGGGATGAATTTGTTTACTGTGAAACGAGAACAACAAGGCAGCGTGTCAGGTCTGTTTTTACTTTTATTATGGGTCTGTCCCCCAGATTTTATCATACGCAATTCATTAATGTTTTAATTAGGATGCTGGTACAGCTCAACAGGTTTAGCAGGCAACCTATATGGCCATTTCCTGTGTGCTGTTCCCTCTGCTCTTTCTGTAACCCTAAAGCTTTCTGAGCATTACCTGACAGAGAGGCATCAAACGAACTGGTAATTCAACAGTCCTGACTACGCTCCATCCCTAGCACCTAGTTCCCAAAGTACCTGTGACGTTACCCACTTGGTCCGTTCAATAGTGAATTCAAATTGAGCAGGTTAATAGTGAGAACAAGTGTGAAGCAGACTATCTTCTGATGTGAGGAAGGGCAACAATGTTTCTCCCAAAGTTGAAGTTCATTTGGGAAAATGGATGTTTATTATTTTTTGACAAGCACAGTGCAGAATGACAGGAAATGAGCAGAGAAGAGGGAGTAGCTTACAACTTTTGGGAACTGAAATATGACCATTGCACAAGCTTAGTCTATATATGCTTATCCATATTAATAAAAACATTACTAAAAATTTCCCTGTTAACCTTCCTGTAAACCCCGTTACCACTTACAAATGATGTCACATTCATTCATGTGAATGAATGGCATAGCTGACAATCTCTTTAAGCATGCAGAAATAAATGGAAACCAATTGCTGCAAAATGGCTACAAAATCCAAAAGCACAAATGAAAGAACTCCATCATTTTGTGTTTCCTATCAGCTGCAAAAACATCAAATGTATCATGAAATGAAGCTCTTAGAAATCAGTGTAGCGTGAATGGAAAGCATCTTCTGAATGGGGTTCAGTCGCTTGGCTCAGCATCAAGCGATTACAAAAGCCCAAAGGCTGCAATTCAGGCTCGGTGTTTAACTACTTTTATTTATGTAGCGGTATGCGGTACAGTTACAGTCCCTCTCTGTCCGTTTAAGCTGCCTGGTCAGCTGTTTCCTCCTCTCGTGCCAGTTGTCCGGCCAGACAAAGAGGACTCCTCTGTCATGCGGGGGTTGGGGCGGGGGTGTGGGGGTGTGGGGTGTGGGGGTTATGGCTTTGGCTGGAATCCATCCAGGCTGGGGTCACCGCTCTCCCGCTCAAACTTCCCATAACACCCTTCAAAGGAGTGCCACGGGAGCTTTTGTGTCTCAGAGTGAGACATACAGCAGAATTGCTTGCATAACTACATCTTACTCACACATACATAAATATTTCAACCTGTCTCTTTCTCATCTTTGACACCCACATTGCAGTCACACGCTCACATATGTTCAGATGTGCTTAGCAATGAGCAGCTGAGAGAATTGCTACAGCGTAAGCATATGGGAGATCAATTTTTAGGTTAGACTCATCACTGGACGCGTTTCACGCTATCAAACCGAGAACATTTTAATCAGCCTTTTATTACATTTGAAACAAGTATTTAAAGAAGGTTACTCTTTATATTAGATTTGAAAGCGAGTGGGAGATAGTGTACCTTGGCAGGATTTCCACATTGTGTCCTTTTGGCTCTTAGCAGTAGGAAAACCCTCCAAGTACCATCATTAAATGCAACAGTATCAAGGAGACGGATATAGAGCGACTCTGTAGAAGCTTAAGGAGAACGATGTTGAGAAGTCCTGGCAACTAGACTCCTCAGACATAAAGTAAGCGTGTGCAGAGGGCGTTACGGACATTTACTGAGAGGCTGGGCACAGTAACTTCGGGGAAGTGAAGTGAAATAGAGGAGATATGAAAGAATTAGGAGATAGAAGCCTTGGGCGTGAGGACTGGGCGGGGTTAGCTTGGAATAAATGGAGTGATAACAATGAATAGTAGCATACTAGTGCACAAGCTGTGCGAGGTGGCCTAGAATGGTATGAGGAATGCCCACCCACCATTCCATCCATCCGTCCTGCCGCCTTCACAGCCTCAGCCAGGCAGCGGAGGGCCAGCGGAGGGAGGCGGGAGTCGAGGGGTGGTGGAGCGGTCGAGCGAGCAAATAGGATGATGGTTGTTTATGGGTTGGTCCCACAAGGCGTCGGGCTGTGTGCGCGATTATGTAACGGCTGAGGAGAGGCTCTGGATGCTCTCTGCTCATCCCCAGCTGACCCTTGAGGGAAAGAGATTGGGGAGGGAGGGGTGTCGCCTCACATCACAGTCACAGATCGGGGCTTACTCAGTCAGTCGTGGGGGACATACCCAGCGCCTGAGGATGTGTGTCAGTGAGTAAGCCTGACCCAGGGATGTGTTAGCCATCAAATGCAGGAGAAAAAACGCTTTCCTCTGTCTGCACTTACTACTCCTTCCTGTCCTTCAACAACAACCTTTTATAACACTTAGCCACCTGCTCAGATATAACACACAGCACCTCAAGTACACAAATCTTTCTCTCCCTCTCCCTCCCTCCCTCTCTGCACCTCTTTACTCTCAGCCTACCAGCAGCCATCAATAATAGAAAGCCCATTTTGCTTGCCTGACAGGGAAATTAATGTGTTGCGTGAGTGTGGATCTGCATGCAATCTGGGATAAGATGTGGACAAGCCCCAACTCAGGAGGGGTCTCCAACATAGGATCGCTCTTCCCACAGAAGAATGTCACGGCAAAGACTGATTTATGCCTTTGATTGCTTGAATTAAAAACATACTGACCGCAGAAAGAGGCTGCAGAGTTAGATCCTGATCCCAGGTCAGAGAGAAGATATAAAGTGTCCAGCTGCACATCCCTCACACTCCATGAAACCCCCCTTTCCCCACACCAGAAACCAAGCTTTGTGAACCAGACCGTCTGCACCATTACCCTTCTTATTCTCGGAGACCATCTGCCCTTCTCTCCCACCTTAAGACGGAGATACTCCAGCTAATTCTCTTGCTCCGCCATGGTGGATTTACAGACAATCTGATATTCACAGAAACTACTCTGAGCGCTGTAGATGTGTAACCTGGGGGTGGATTTAGGACACATATGGTAATTGTCTGTGTCAAATGAGGGATGAGTGAAGGTCATAGCTATGGCTTTCGAAGAGTGTCCCCTGTAAGCTTTTGGCAGGGATTGTGTGTCTCCAGGCAGGCTTGAAGCAGAGGTTGGAGTCCACGAATGGAGACTGAGCAGACAGTAGACACGCAGAGATGAAAGCTGAATTGGCAGCTGTGACTCTTGGCATGGGAAGAGTCCCGTAAGCGGCTTTTTCCCACTATGATTCCAGTTGGTTTCCTCACAGGCAGGGAGGTTTTGAAGTGGCTCTCTGATACTCATACCCCTTCAGAGTAATAGCAGCCACATGGGTCTCCCCCCCTTAGCTTTGAGTCATCACAGCAGCCAAAGACTCCAGTCTCAACAATTTAATCTTCTTTTTTAAAATTTGTATTTATTTTTTATCCATAGCTCGTGCTGAAGTTTTTATTTGCACTTTATATGATGCCATGGAGCATATGTAGTTTCACTGTATCCTCCTGGCAGCAGACTACACTTCCTTTTCTGTTTATGACTAAACTTCCTCTGACTACGTCTATTGATTCACATGTACTGCATCCAAAAATACAAATCTCAAAACTTTTCCGAGAATACACAGACTGCTCTGGGTGGGGAAAGAATTAGAACAGCTATCAATTAATTATCCTTTCAGTCTTTCTTTAGCCTTTTTTTCTGTCATATCCACATTCCTGAGATTCTTGCTACTCCTGAAATTATACCTAATGCATTGTTTTCCCAACCCTGTGGTTACTTTGACAGTAAATACTCATTGGGAGGTTGCTTTTCTGTGTGATCTATGATGATTAGGCAACTAACTATTTGTTTAAGCAAAATGCCAGAAACTGACTCACTGATTTCTTTATCTAAATCTGAATATTTGCTGTTTAATTGAGCTCTGTTGAATAAAGTGAGTATTTTAGGGGTTTGGATTGTTGACAAACAGACAAAAAAACACATTACTTTGGGTTACAGAGGTGATTCTGTTCCCTTATGACAACATTCGCAGTACAATTTAATCAATAAGATGTAATGTAGAGTTAGACAAATACTTGTAGTACTTATGAAATACTGTAGTTTACTTTTTAAAATTTTTAAGGGACCTACTGTGTCAGACTGTGTTATCGTGGACATTTCATAGATTCAGCTAAAGAAATGGGATGTTTATATTGTATGTATTGTTTTTATACTTGAAGGATTCATAGGTCAGCGATAAGTGGTTTAACAAACAACAACAAATTCCTCAGTTACAAGGAGTGGACTGAAAATGACTGAAATGGCAGCTGGAAAGGAAAACTTTGAAAGCCCTTTAGAAAGCCTGGAGAACTTTAGCTCAAGGCCACTTTAAAAGTTACAAGAAAGTCTGGATCCTTGAAAGCAAAATATAAAGTAATGTGTAATAACTCAAGACTTTTGCACGGTACTATACATTTACAGTCACTTTCCAGATTATAGGAGTGCGTTTAAATTTAAATCCATCTTTATACAGTGAATTTAATATTTAGTAGGACATAAAACTTTTTAAAATAGCACCACATCAAAATGATAGCGCATAAAAGTGTTGCATATAATAATAAAACACTGGTTAGATCTAGTTTGTCAGGTGTCATCCGAGGATAAAGACGCAGTTTCACTTTTAATTTCACCGATAATTATTGTGCCACAGTGACTTTTATTGGCGCTGCTTTTGCATTTTCACAGTTCTCGAATTCAGTTTCTAAGGTACTCCGATCAGAGCTGTGTTGCTTTTGGTTTGGAGCCCTCCTCCCGTTCAGCGCACAGCCAGAGGGAGCCCGCATGCTTCGCGTCTGCAGGGCGGAGCGCACAGATTTATTCAACGCACCCTCATTTAATTTGACTCTCTCCGTGTGAAGTTTAGTACTCTAAAACGGGTCACTTCCCGTGCAGATAGCAACCATAAAAGCTTGAAAACGGCTTTAAATTGACTAGCTGCCTTCTCTCAAACTCATCCAGGTTTAGAGCTTTTCTATTGATGGCAAATCCAAAATTGCCCCCCCACCCCTAGCGAATAAAAATAAACTGTTAAATCTTACGAGAAATGACTACAGCACTAATGTTTATCTACAGCTTTCAGAAATATTTCTGTTTTGGAAGTTGTTTCTTTGAATTTGGGAATTTGGGCACATTCCTCTCTTCAGCTTTACTTTGAAGGTGGAGTCTCTTGACTTCCTGTGCACCCCCTCTTTGTATGTTGATGCCGCTACAGTCAGTTTCCAGGCAGGGCGAGCTCGCAGGGACTTAGATGTGTACAACTGATGCGGTCTGCCGGAAGAAGAAGGAGAAGAAAAGGAGGAGGAGGCGGAGGGGCAGCGCACCGGACTGCCCCAAACAACGGGAAAAGACTTGGAGGTTGTTTTTTTTCCTCCTAGGAGGAAGGAAGCTGGAAAAGTATCGAATATATAAGTTTGTGTTTGGAGCATTGTTACCCTCAGAGCTCCCCGTCTGCCTGTGCGGCAACAAATCTGCCTCTCCTCGTTGCAGCCAAACAGTTTCTGCTGTCCAATGAATGGAGTTGCTTTTTGCCTTGTTGGAATACCTCCCTACTCTGAGAACCACGTAAGTACGCCGAGCTGACAGTGTGGTCCTGCTCCTTACTTATCATTAGATGTATTGATACTTGGACATATTGCGCTTGATTAGTGTGGAGCGGTGCGCGCTCGGGCCGGTCAGAGAGCGTGATTTCCTAAGAGGATTAACTGTAGTTTACATAGCCACTGTGTACACACACTCACAGTCATACTGTACAGAAACCAAGTGTTTGATCAGAGTTTTTCTGCAGCTTTTGTGTCGCTGCTGTGGTCGCAAGTGGTGCGCAACCGAATGAATTTAATCAGCCGCTTTACAAAAGCGATCGGACCCATTTTACGCCCGGGTGGGTTCAGTCTTTTGTCCGCGTCTCGCTGCATCGGGACGCGGAGGGGCTGTCAGTCCAGACGGGACGTCCCAAACGGGGATGGTGCGTCACTCCTCCACTAGTATCGAGCTTCTCCTCATAAATCAAACATATTAATCACGCGGATTTGGCTGCATGGGGAGTCTTAATTGATTTAGCTCGATCAGGAGATGCTACCTTTAATCAAAAATGGTGGTCTGCTGCTTTTAATCTGTTACAAATAAGCTGTAAAGTGGTTGTAAAGTGGTGGGAGATGACTGCTGACACACGAAGTGGTGGTGTAACAGTAAATGAGAAGATGGGAAAGGTGTGACTTGGGCTCAATAAGCATCACAAGATACCGCGGCCACCATCACTCACACACAGCAGCTGTTTTAAGCCTACAGAGATATACATGCAATGGTAAGTTGTTTTTTGTTTTCCTGAGCAATGCTCTGGATGTCTGTTGGTGTGGCTCTGGAGCTGTGCATTGAAGCACTCATAGAGAAGTCATGAGGTGAGATGAGAGGTCTGCTTGCATGTGTGTGTCTGCTCAGATTTCACCTCTGAGGGTCCTTATCTTGTGTGATATGGCTCCACCGTGAAAATGCAGAACCAGCAGATATTTCCTTTTGTTCTTTGGTAAATTGCCTTCATCTTTGTGTTTGACAGGGTGACGAGGTTATGTTTGCCAGTATCTCTGCTGTGTGTTGCAATATTGCTCTGAAGTCATCAACCTCCGCTGTCACTCCGCGGTGCGCTCAGTCTTGCTGTAATTAGGAATTTGTCTGTTATATCTCGGCTCTACATTTTTTCCCTCCTCTCTGTTCTTGCAGAGTTTATCACCTCCAGCAAAGAGCAACACTTCCTCTTGTGTGGTCGCACATTAATTGAGCCTCTGCTGTTTTATGTCACTGCAACAGAGCTGCGAAAGCCCCTTCAGACCCACTGAATTCACTTTTATCTGTTTTGCCTGTTATGTAGTATCACAGTAAAACATGAAACACTTTGATGCTGTGCGTGTTCCCACATAAAACTGTAATTGAAATGAACAGGAACTCATAAAATTCAAAGGGTTTGATATCCCCCAGAAAGACTGCCTTAGCTGTCTCTTGTTGCAAAGGCTTCTGTGCTGAGTTCAGCTCGTCTCATTTCAGTCCCTGATCTGTTCTAAACCCTGTCTTTCAGCCAACACCCTGCTCTTCTTTTTAGCAGTGTTTTTTATTTATTCTTTATGCGATGGTGCAGGAAATGAGTCGCATACATCTATCAGCACAGATGGAAATGATCGGGATTGTTCTCCTCTCTTGCCCGAGTATTGGCAAGCGCACAATTGAACATTATTCCTTAGCGAGATGCAGGATGACACTAGAATCTAATAAAATGTCTAATTTGTCAAAATGAGGCGCAAAGTGAATCAGGCTTTGTGTGTTCATCCAACATTCGAGCACAGAGAAGAGGAAGGGTGGAAAGTGTCTGTGTGATGAGAGCAGTTATGATGATGTCCAGTGGGACTGGTTTAATGTTGTTAGCAGTCCTGCTCTAATGTAGCAGTGCAGCGTTTGCGGGTGAGATCGATACCGGCAACGGAGAGCAGGGAGGGGAAGAGGGCAGGATGAGCGGCACTCCTGATGTCTAATGCTGCATTGTGCCACGTGATGCTGGAATATATTGATGATGGGAAACATGAGAGCACTTTTATGAAAATCTTGCCTTGAGATGGTCGATGTTAAAGCTCACGTTTGTCCCTGCGGCACGCCTGTGTTTGTTCACTGATACACTGCAGACTAATGCAGCATCACCTTGTAGCTGTTATTGTGTGTAAATCCTTCAGTTCTATCTACTGATCTGGAGACGGTTATCACACTGAGGTCCAGTCTCAGAAGTTGCTTATTGCCTCAGAGAAAACCTCTTCTGGCAGAGGCTTTGGCTGATCCACCAACTGAGAGTTGGTGGATCAGCCAATGGATCACAGGACAACCACCTCAGAGAGGCTGCAGACCTCAGACCACAGAACAGTCTGCAGGTCCAGGATCAGCTCCTGGTCAAGGCAACCTTAACTGAAAGCAGCTGTAAGAGGCTGCAGAGGAAAGGATTTCAGTGATCATTAGCAGATGGCCTCACCACGTAGTAGACACATCGCACAGCAGATGCTGCAGTGCTGAGTATTTTCGAGATTTTCAAAACGGTTGGACTTTCTTGGAATGCAATACACACTGATGTTTTCTAATGTTGGGCTCACAACCTGAAATGTTATCAAATGCATCTGAGTAGCTGTAAGTGAAACATATTTGATATTCCCAATTATTAGTATTTTTTCAAATTTTACTAAATATGCATTTTCCAAAACATGTTTTGCTTTCATTCACTGCTCTGTACTGTTAAAGTAAACGTCAATTCACTTTACCCTCAAACAGGTGGTGAGTGTCACCACCACCATGAAGCAGTGACTCTTGTGAGTCACATCTGTAGGTGAATCTGCTAACAGGACCTTCAAGTTTTAATATCCACATTTGGATCCAAAGTATTCGTACTGAGGAAGTGATAGGATGACATTACCGTATCGATATTTGTACTTTTATACATTTGGTTACATTGTTTCATTTTGTGGATAGTAAAACAAAATGTTTAGGATCACCTGCAATGTACTAATACTACAACTCATAGGCTAATACGACATATAAGCTGTGAATATTTCTTTATTACACCATTTATTGCAATTAAATAGTTTACTATAACGATTCAGTTGTTAACAGTGGAGTCAAATGATAAGCCAAGTCAGGAAACTATACAAAAACAGCCCAAAAATGTATTAATCTCTCATTAAAGCTGTCCCACGATTGTTGTGCACCTTTTGTTTTTGTTATTCCAGCCACGAAAGTAATTCCTTTGCTTGTATTGTGCATTGCATTATGGGACAGGATTGTCCACAGTATAAATTGTATAAAAAATAACGTGACTTGACTTGAATTGAAGAGAACGTCCTACATCAGTCAGTTCGTACCTCACGCCTCCTCCCCTCCGCTGTCACCCCTGCTGCATTCCTCTAACCCAGAGACAACAGCTGCACTGCCGCTCTCACACCTCACATCCACAATTATTAACCCTGTGAGTGCGCGCGTGTGTTGATACATGTTAACGACACTCAGACACAGTCAAGCACACAGGTGTTCGCAAAATTAGCCACTCCTGCTTGTTTACATCCCACTTAAAGGGTCAGAGTTACACCTAAAACTCATAATCTGTGTGCAGGTGCATGAAACCTACACACAACAGACTCGCACACGCGTGCGCGCAGATGCTTTTTGGCATGGAGGCCAGTCTGAAAACTAGCTCTGTGAGAGTTTTAATTTGGCCTTCTCCCCCATGTGTGCATGAGGAAGTCCTTGATGTTGTACAAACATCGGCCAGCCGGTATAAAGGTAGGCGAAGGACATCAGTCATCATTGACCTTGTTTGCTGTGGTACGAGGGGAGCAGCTGTTGTAGCTCTGCAAAGCAGGCATGTTTCTGCTACTAATGGCTCCTTATTGATCTTCCTGTAGGTAGTCAGCCAGTCTGCATTTCTCTCTGCCACGGTTAAGTATCAGTAATTGGGTTAGTTTTGTTTTTAAAAATTTTACATATGTATCTGTTTATTATGCAGTGGGTGAAGGGTGAGGCCTTTGCAGGGTGTGCATGATGCTCTGTGCACATGTGCAACATGTTCTCATCCCAGGGTGCAGATACTGCTGTTCTGTCCCGGTGCTACGGGAGTTGTAGAGATCCACAAGATCTCTTGTCGCAGAGCCTCATCAGCACTGGACAGTGAGGGATAAGAGTTCATTTTTAAAGAGCTACAGGATGACACAAGTCATAAGTCTGCAGATCGCGTCCTGTTTGTGTTTTGTGCTTTGTTATTGGGCTTTCACTCACTATTTATGTTCACTTTCACTCAGCGGGTATATTTAGACACCCAAACCTACTTGGTTAAGTTTAATGGAAGTGGAACTTAAGTTTGTATATAAACCATCATAATCAAATAACTTGATATTTGTGCTTCCTGGGAGGCATCGTTGTTTTCTGAAACTGGCCAAAAAATTAGGAGAATTTCTAATTATTTACACACTGGTGAGAGGCTCTGCTGGGTGAAACGTGACAGATCTCATACCTACCTAGCCCTTCTCTTGCAGGGCGTGCTCGGCCTATGTTGTGCCTCAACTGGGAGATTTTCCTGGGGCGTCTGACTGGCAGGCGGTGGGAGGTTTGGTGTAAAACAAAGCCTCTCTCTCAGAAACAGATGAGAGCTAATTAGATTCAGCCTGTCGATGGTCTGGCATGCGTCAGTACCTCTTTGTATTTGTGCCTACAAAGACGCTGTGTTGGTGTGTGTCTCAAAGTGTTGTTTCTGTGAAGGAAAATATGAGGCTGTTGTACAGCACATTACATTGCATGAGGGGTTTATTGTTGACATATTGAAGAATGAAGAGCACGCCAGGTCTTGTTTGGAAATGCAGGCTTGACTCTGTCTGTATCTGCTTGCAGGATCAGTCTGAAGGCAGCAGCTCAGGGTGAGGTTTGACTCAGGGTCAAGGTTCAGAGGTTAGGGGCCCCGCTCGTCACACACTTGGCCCCCAGTAAAGAGGCTAAAGAGGCAGGCGGGAACGCCTGTCACTGTGTGCAGCAGGGGGCACAGGGGTTAACCAAGGGCTGCTGCGTGACTGATTTACATTCACATCATCTGATCCTGCGTGTTGTTTCGTCTCGGTGTCGACTGTGTTCTGTTTTTGCAAAGAGAGAGCTGTCTTAAGAGCGAGTGTGTGTTTGCAGAACACTATATGGAGCGATGCATCTTGCTCTCATCAGCTGTGCACTTTTTTTTTTTCTTTTTCTTTTTGCAAACAGCGGGGATTGCACTGGAATGTGAGAGAGACTAGGGTGGAGGAAGGGTAAAGAAAATGTGAAGATAACAAAATCGGGAGAATCCTGATGAGTCATGTGGGGGGAAGCACTGAAAGGTAAAGAAATGTGAAAGAAAAAGAGGTTGTTCCTCCATAACTTCCATATAACCACCCAACTTCTCCCTCTCATCATATAATATGCACCATTTGCACTGATTGCATAAGTGGATGCATAATGAGCCCATTAAAATCCTTTTAGTTTCAACCAACCATGCTGATTAGAAAACATCAGAAATTGTGTTTATTTTTGTTTCAGTGTGTCTTCATGATACGAATCTCCAATTACACGTTATGGCTCAAGAGCGCTAACTTAACTTTATGTTTTTCGGTGTGATGTGAAATGTTAAAGCATCCAAAGAAGAAAAAGAAGAAGAGTTGTGTTTGCTTATTAGTGAGATGATGTTTGCTCACTGTATATAACTTCTCAGAAAGGCTGCTCTGGAGTTGTTTATACTGTAAATGGCAGCTGGCCAGCTACCGTCCATCAAAGCTGCAATTGTGAGTTGATGAACTGTGAATTGCAGGTCACACACACGGTAGATCGCTGTTGTTTCATTAGAGGTTGAGCGCTGACTCACTAACCTCTATCTCTGTTTCCCAAACATCCCAGGCCGCAGTGCTGCAGTGTGCATGCACGCGCAACAACAACAGCAACGGTGTGTTTCGTACTATTTGTAAGCGGTCTCAGATGGGAAGCCTGTTTTGACAGTCTGGCGAAATCATGGGACAGAGATTATCAGGAGGCTAATGAGCTAAGGATGCTGGGAAAAGATAAAGCGCTGTGGTTTTCCTGATGCCTGGTGGTTGAGCACAACATCGTCTCTGTTTACATATTCGCTTAGATCCTCTCAATGGATAATCCTAGTCATACGATTTATTTGGTTTGCTGGTTTCGTGTGTAACATTGCTCTGAGATGTTGTCTCTCTTTGGTATTGTGTAGCTTTAAATCAGTAGCTTGATGCTGCTTGTATTCGTGTTTCAACACTTAACAAGAAACTACAGTCAGAAGAGAAAAAAAACATCCCTGCTAAAAAAAATATCCAAGTTTTAGCTTCAAATTTCGACATCCGTCCATCCATCCATCCTTTTTTCCACTTATCCACTTTATGGTTTAGGGTTGTGGGGAGGCTGGAGTCTATCCCAGCTGCTATAGGTAAGAGGTGGGGTACATCCTAGACAGGCCGCCAGTCTGTCACAGAAAGCTGGGACAACTAAGGCTAATTGAAAAGCAGCAAATTTCAGCCTACACCTACCAAAATATTCATATTCTCTTAAATATCATTAGATATGCTAAAAGTATTGTAAAGAAAGAATCAGCTGATTCTGATGGGTGACCAGCTGTTACAGACCCTTATTTACAGGGAGGTCACTACAGTTTGTAACTTCTTGTTTGATTTGGGAAAGTTTTCATTCCAGATGCCCGTCCTAATGTAACATTGAGGGGTTTGTGTATCCTTGTCTGGTGGAAGTGTAAACTACTACACTGTGGAGTTTGCAAACTCAAAAAATATGTGTCCCTTATTTGTCTTTCTTTTAAATTTAGAGGAAAAAACCCTGTATTTAATCCAGATATGTGGATTTAATTTGCAAGTGAAATCAAACAAATGAATGTGGCTCAAAAAAGCTTAAAAATTGGCTAATTGCTCAAAAAGAAAGGCGCCAAACTAAAGGTGAAATCCAAAAATTATTACCGGATATCAACTAAAATTTTGGGAAAGCTATTTTTGGATGGAAGAAGAAATACATGAGCATAAGAAGAGTAGAGCACAGCATTTAGTTTGCTGGGATATGGTCACCTCTGCGACTCCCTGATAACTGCCGCCGCTAGGGAAAAATTTGTATTAACAACTGGTGAAAGAATGTTTGCAGATAAGTCGGCATTTTCCATGCAAACTACAGGTAACTTTGTCAGTCTTTTTGCAACCAAAGCAATGGCAAGGAGGTTTTCGATGCAGACTGTATATCGCTTTATGACCTATTTCACATAGCATCAGCCAACAACCACTCACCAGCTGAGCAGGAAATAGACATTTTCCCCTAGCAACCTGTGGTTAAAAGGGGGTCGCTGACCAGTCTCTAGGCTGATGTGACTGAGACCTTACTTGCTCAGGCAAATGCACAGCAGTTGTCTTCTATTGGCTGAAGGTTTGCATGAATTCAGATGTAAACTCAACACTAACTCCGCACACATTGAGCTTCATTATTCTCACTCATATCTCTTCCGGCTTCCTTCTCTTCTCTACTCTCTGTTGGTCTTTTTCCCTCTCTGTGTGTGACTGTGTGTGTCACAGTTCTTATTAATGGAGTAGTATTTTTTTTCTTCTTCTCTGGCTTCTTTCAAATTTCAAGCTTTCCTGTTTTTTCATTTCCTCGTGAATCGCTCGTTGCTTTGATCCCCTCTCTGCTTCCTTCTTTGGGCATCTCCTTTCAGGATACTCTGCTGCCGCCACTGCTTTCAATTCTGTCTGTATGTGCCGTCTCTGAGCAGAATGTCATCCTTAAAGCAGCAGGTATTCACATGTAGGTTTGTGCCATAAAAGGTTTGTTTTTGTACAGTTCTTGTATATCCAACCCCCCCACCCACCCACCGCCCTGAGTTTACAGAGTGAAAACTAACAGTCCAGTGTGTTTCTGTTAACTTTCCTCTTTACTATAAGCAATGGCAACGTGTCTTTAATCTGAATAACAGAGTGAAAACATATGCGAGTGTATGATTCCTGTGTTAACAGTTGGAAGCCTCTGCAGGCGTCCCATTAGCTAAGCAAAATAAGAATACAAGCGTGAGCCTAATTTCCTTCAGGTGGCAAATTTGACCTTCTTTTCTGAGGTGATAGAAGTCATGAGGCTACAAAAGGACAGTTTATTTCTGCAGGGTGAACAGTCTCTGGGTTGCATTAAAAGGCCGCTAATACAGAGTGACAGAGGTTAAAGATGCAGACATAGCATCATCAGCTTGGCATATGGATCTCATCGTTGCTTGGTGCACTCAAAAAGGCAGTGCCTTTGGGATCTGCTCGAAAACTAGGACTAAACAGGGTTTAAATCACAGTCAACAGGAAGGAGCAGATGAAGTGATAGCGTGGGCCGATCGGCCTGTATTCGAAACATGCCCGTCAGTATCTGTAGAGCATCTCTGCTCTGCTGGGGAATGCCGAAGAGAAGAGGTGGTTTGCAAAAGTCCCTTTGGATTTAATCTGAGGATCAGGTTTATCTCAAAGTGAGACCAGAAGCTGAAGTTACTGCCAGAAAAATCACGCCTAGCAAGTTTCGCTTGACCTCTTCATCACATGCGTTTCGCTGTGCTTCAGACTTGAGATTGAGAAGAGTTTTTTTTTTTTTTTTTAAAAAGGGAAGAATTGATGTGTCTGCCTCCAAACTCCTTTAAACTGTAGTAATTGATTATGTGCAGTTGTTATCTTTTGCCCGGTGGCATCATGCGTACACTGTTAAAGAGAGACTTTGTGAGCCTGTGGAGTCATGTGAATCAGAACACTGATCTCAATTTGAGATGGTCTGTGTGAAATATTGGAAAATCTTACTGAACTTTTAGACAGTGGGAATTTGTCCAGCTGGGTTAAGAGCTGCATCAGTGTACTCATGCATCTGCAAAAGCAGTCTTTTAAAATATTTTCACATCCCCAAATACCCAGACGTAACCCACAGATTCCCAGGTGATCAGATTCCATCTGTGAGACCCAAACATAAGAAAAGTTTTCATTAACTTAAACTATTCTTCACTACTCTGAGAGCTCCCTAAATGGCTACTCTACACCCCAGACTCAGCTTTGAGAATTGCTGGATTGTACAGTCCTGTGTGAACTTAGTGATGGAGACTTCCTCGGGGTGGTGCGAGCGGTGGTGCATGGCAGGAATGTAAAAACCAGATGACCTCAAATGGAAACTCCAGGGCTGATGGAGGCAGTCAAGCAGGCCATCTCGCTAGCTCTAATAAACACTCTGACTCCTTTCTGCAGTCGTCTTTTTCTTTCCTTTTTAACTGCCTCGCTCAGTTTCCCAACCTGGCTTAACATCGCCTCCACTCCACCACGCCCCACATGTTGGACCGCCGCCTGGTTTTTGTCCCCCCTAGGGCTGAAGCTTAAGTTCAGCTTCAGCCAAGGAGAACAGCAACGTCATCTCCGAGTCCCAAAGTTATAATTTTCATCTGTTAATTATACAGAAGCAGAGATGAGCTAAATATATACATGTGGGTCTGAAGAGGGGGGAGGGAAGCAACCGAGAAGAGGGGGCTCAAAGTACGGCCGCGCTTCTTCCAAACGCAGGCGAGGGGGGTGGAGAGAGTCAAAAGGCCTGCTGGAGCCCTGTGGTTTTCTGTTGCTGAGGCCTGCTTCTGAAAACAACCAGGAAAGAAAGAGAAGAAAAGGGAAAAGGGGGAAAAAGAAGGGAGGGGTAGCGAGGGAGGGCATCTTATTGCAGTGGAGCTCAGACGTGACGCTCTGATTGCTCCCAGCGGTTGTGGTCAGTACAGTGGAGTGGTGAGGGGTGGGGAATACAGTGCAAGGAGCAAAGTTAGCTCTCTGCCAGATGTCGTCATAGATCCCGTCAGTATCAGAAGACTCGTTATAAGGTACAGCTGGGAATTTACCTGATAAAACCCAGCCGTCGCCTCATAGTGGCTTTCAGAAGCAGCAGGATGTGGCTCTTGTTTCGGTCCTCTTTGTTTCATGTTCTTTGGCTAAGCGTGAGGGGACGCCACATGACTAAAAACACTGTGGAAAGAGAGCACATCTTTAGCAGGAACCAGTGTGTGTTGATTTAAGCATTCTTGGTGACTGCTCGGCTGTCACACATCTTTCATGCATCAAAAGGTGGAACGTTTTCAGACTTCCAGATTTCAGACGTGTCTGAAAAGAGAGGAAGGATCTAGCATTCGCACCTGGCTCTTTAAAATGAGCCAAGTGGTTTTACAGTGTGAGACTCTTAAAGTTCAGACCTATAGTGACTATTAAGGTCAAACATAGGCAACTTGATAGTGCCATTAATGTGCCATTCCATCACACCCTTCACTAAAAAATAAGCGGACACAAAAAGTTAAACTGTTAATACATGCATGAGATATCCAGTAAGAGACGAAGCTTCCTCTTCATTTTAGTTCCGTTTTATTATTGAAGTGACCTGAACATAAAACATGCAGTCGACTAGAGGAGCCACTTCTCACTAATTAGGTTAAAGTGGAGCACCGTCTCTCCACTTAGTGTATGTCATAGTGTGTGTGTGTGTTGTATGCATGCTTCATCGCTCTTCACATGCACAAATAGAAACCATCTTTTCTATCATACATCCAGTTTTGATCCCATGCAATATGGCCTCCTTGCTTTGAAAAATTTATAGCCACGAGAGACCCACCCATTAAATTTGAGAAGTATAAATGCGACACTATCAGATGTTGAAACTTTTTGAATTTGCTTCCAGAAAGCCCGTCCAAAAAAGTTCAGACAGGGGGAGCAAAAGACTGCAAAGATTGTGTCATGCTAAAACAAAACACCGGCCAACACCATGAAGAGGATCATCCCAGTGGAGCTGAGGATGTTGCATGTAATTGGAGGAGAAGTTCATCACTGTGGAAGACTTAAGAGGCATTCACACAACTATATATGGGGAATAAATAAAGATTCAGGTAATCTGAATCTTGTAAACTGCCTCTGGATGATTTTTGATATTCAGAAACAGTGACACTTCCTTTGTGCCTGAGATTATTTTATGGTTTTTCATGGCTTACTTGCACATCTGTGAAGGCAGCATTAATGCTGAATGTTACATACAGGCTTTGGAGCGACATATGCTGCCCTTCCGCCAGCATGCTTTTCAAGACAATACCAAGATGGTGTCCATGTGCTCAGTTTGCCTGCCTGCAACCCAAACCTGTTACTCATTAGCAGAATTTGACGACTTATTTAAAAAATCTATACCAGAGGAGTCCCCAAACTCTTGAGTATTTATTTGCTTGAAAGATTACACCTCTCTTCCCAAGCACTCCCAGAATTCCGTTAAAAGAAGAGGTGATACAACACGTTTTTGGAAAGCGAGTTGTAAAACAGGGCAAAAATCCATAGGATAGATCATTCCCAACACTCACACATCTCTTAGTGTGTTTAATCATTTGTCAGCAGACTGGGATGCCACTGTATGTTAATGGATTCTTTACTTAGCCTTTAATTAGCTTGATTGAGCAAAGAAGTGACATTTTTGTGGTTTAGCCTCCAGTCGTGCAGTCTGGACTGTCGTCGTTTATGTGCTGCATTAAAGTCTTTATTTAAATGAAACAATAGAGGAGGTATTTAGAGTGAGTCTCTGCGTAAATACGCCCCTGTGCCGCCGCTGTCTCAGCCCAGATGTTTAAATCGTCCTCTCCTGTCTCCTCTCCATCTGCTCTCTTCAACTTCCTGACTCTCGCTTCTGCTTTAGATCACTCTCTGTCCTCATTTTTTATTCCCTCCAAGTTTCCCCTCCTTTACCCTGGTGTTCGCTCTCCAACATCTGTCAACGCCCCCACCCTTTCGTGTTCTCCTTCCTGCTCTGTATCGGGCATTTTTGTCCACGTAGATGCTTTGTAGGCCGGCGGGCTGACTCATGTATCCCAGCGTTCCCTTGTGGCAGAGGTAGCACAATAGGCACATCCACCATCCTGAGTCAGCTGGTCACATTTTTTTTTGTGTTATAATTTCCAAATAAATGTGATATATGAATGAATCACTTTGCCTATAAATTGAATTAATGAATCAATTCTTGTAAAAAGCAGCAGATTCTCACATTTGGGAAGCTGGTTAAACGATTTAAGAAGTTATTATCAGTGCTAAATGATGTGATTTAGGCCACTAATCAAGAATGTGTTGTTACTATCAACTTATCTGATGTGTTAAGCCAGCCGAATGATTGTTGATTAACACTGCAGTAAAAGAGCGACATGCTATGACACTGAAAGCCAAAGATTCACTGGTTTGGCAGGATTTGTAAGACTTCCGTTATGATACACCACAGCTTCGGATTTCACGCTGTTGGGCATAAATGTTTTTTTTTTACTATTTTCTGGACTAAACAGACATTAATCTTAACCTAGTTAATTATAGAAATAATCTTTTTGTGGCCTGTTTTTAAAGCAGTGTAATGTCTGTTCAGATTAAAGGCCTGACTCATATCAGTAATTACAGACTTCTTGTACATTATTAGCTTCATGGAGCTAATAATATCTTAAGTGTGTGAGTAAGTGAGTGGGTGGGCGGGAAAAGGTGACTAAAGAGTTAATATTTATTTATATAGTGTTTCAGTTCTCAGCCAGCTCACTTGGCCTGATGTCATGTGGAGTGCATGAATAATGCAGTGGGTTTAACACAGAAGACGCTTCTTCTGGTTTGCAGATTTGAGTCATGCATTGTTGTTGTTGTTGTTGTTGTAAAAGTCCTCTGGCCAGTCAGGGAGGGTTAGACCTCCCTGGTACCACCTCAGCTGTGTGTCGATTAGATATCTGACCCTTGCACGTTTCGTCTCACTCTGCACCTGCTATCGTCTCCGAGCTTTGCACAACAGAGACCACAACAGGTGTGACCTCCCTAATATCCAGCCGCAGTCTCCCACCCCGTCTACGAGCTTATCCATTTGTAACTCATTTACAACCACAAATTGCAGATAACGGCTTACAGGTCGACTTCTTTCACTTCCCTGCCCTGGGCACACACTCATGCCACCTATTGTTGTAAAACTGTACATTTACATGTAGCTCATCACCCTTTGCTCTCTCCCCTGTGGCCCAGTGCCCTCTGGGCTTTTCCCCCACCCATCTGCTATTAGACTCTGGGTTGCAGCTGCCCTCTAGTGTCAACTGTCTGCTCACTACATCATGAATGCTGTTACATAGGCCTATAGGTTCCATGGCATGGGGATTTACTGGAGATTAAAGTTAAAATTAACCAGCTTAAAACAGCTACATCCCCTTTTTTCACACAAGCGCTTGCTTTTGTACAATCCACTTCAGCAGATTACGCTTAATGTCTGTCTAGACGGAGAAATCGACTCCATGCGGATGCCATCTAGAGCCAATTATTGAACCGCTACATGTAAAATGTGCTCTAATAAAAATTTAATTCACTCATTCTTGTATTAAAATAGCCTCATCTTTCATAACTGTAGATTATATTTAGTTAAACCTAAGAAATACCGAGGCACAGAAAAGTTTTTCACAGCCGCTTTGTGAACACTCTTTTAAATGTTTTCTTAAAGCACAAAGGCAAAAACAAAAATCCCCAATTCCTGTTGGAAAAATGGAAAAGACAAACAGCTTTGTTTAAGGAAAAAAGTGTGGCTTTGATTTGTTTGTTACTCATCTTGGGGGACCCCCTCGGAGGTTGGTAACCGTGGCGGTGCATCGTGCATATATTTGTGGTAAAATCTGAATCATTCCTTAGTTTCCAGTGTGATGACACAGATAACTCATGTGGGCGCTCCTTTATCGCCTTTCCTGGCACATGTTGAGTGTGTCACCGGAGTGTATCTCACCAGAAGGCAACGGGAATTTCCTCAAGGGTTTCCAGACGTCAGATTATAATGATATTAAAGTTCTTTATCTATGTATTGTCTTTGTTGTGTCAGTCATTGTAAGCATCAAACCCTGTCTGTCCTTTTCTGACCCTTCTTGTGCCTTTTCTCAATTCTTGCAGCCTGTGTTTAGAGAAGACACCCTACGGTTGTGTCTGCAGCGCGGTTTGTTAGCGACAGGCCAACCAAGGGCTCAGTCAGCACTCTGAATGGCTTCACTCTGCTCTTTCCTGCCTTTTTTCTCCTCATCACAGCTCTGTTTTGTAGATGCAGCAGAGAAGAGACGGACTTTTGTTTTACCTTGCGAGGAAGCTGCAGTGGGGGAAAACAAAAAAGGGTAGGGAGGCCACTGTGTGTTAATCGGTTGGCTCACAGTCATGATCCGACTATGAGAGGGATTAAAACATATCGCCAGACTAATCTGTCCGTTACACCAGCGGTCCGTTTTCACTTTCCACAGATGTGTTTGTTGTCGGAGAGCAGTGAGGGGCAGAGACATCGCTCCTCTGAGAGCTGCGGTGCATGTCGGGCTTTGATTTCCTGACATTTCCGGGAGTTTCGTGCTCCCAGGTTAAGATCTAAAAGAAACGGGGGGAAGAAAAAACCTTGAGTGCGATCATCTTCAGGGTGCAGTGTGTTTACTGAGCAGTCAAATCGTTAAAAGCTAGATAAAAAAAGGTATGCTGTTGTGATTTAAATTAAGCCCATATGCAGGTGATGCCTGCCTGCTCGGGCATGTTTCAGCTAACCAGTAGACCATGTGCTTTTGTTCGAGCTCCTCACGTGTGGCTCACATCAGATAAACTGTAACTCAATGCCTTTATTTTCATTTTTCTTTGCCAGCCATCTCTCTTTTTTTCTCACTTAACCTCCTGTTTTTGTAAGTGCCGTCATGGTTCATGAAAGGGTGACAGAGAGAAAGAGAGGGTGTGAGACAGCCAGAAACCTTTTGTTTCCAAATTAGGCACTCCTCCCGCCTCACTAAAACTAACTGTTATTGTGAAAAGTGCCATATGAAATCCCACCTCAGTGCTGCCGCTTTGAAATGGATGCAGATTTTAAATCCCCGTCTGGCTTTTTCTTTCTCTCGCATCTCCCCCTCCTGGTGATGAATCGGATCTCCCCCTGGTGATCCAGCAGGGCGGTTCCGGCTGGTGGTGCATTGAACCCGAAGCTCTGGTCTGAACCACAGAGAGAAGACAAACCCCCCCTGCAGCCACAGCCTTCTGACTTTAAGTGGAACCATAATTACATAGCCTAGTGTATTTATACTCAGCAGTGACTCAGTGGGACATGTGGCATGTGCTTGTGTGTATGCATGTGCACAAGAGAAGCAGCCTTTTGTATTCACATGCAACTGGTTTCTGTGTGTGTGTGTGTGTGTGTCTGCCTGTGTGTGTAAGTGAAAGTCTACTGACTCAATAAGCTAACTGGGGATAAAGTGAGGTGTGGATCCACCTCAATCTAGTTTGTTATTTTTGCAGGAAAGATGTGACTCTTGTGAGTAGAAAAATAGAAAATGTGTAACGCCCATAATAGTGATGTTCGTTATTATGATGACGTACGAATTAGAAGCAACTTTTAAGCATGCATATTAGTCATACAGTTCAAGTGCCTTGCTACTTTAATAGGCCTGTTGCTAACATGCAAAAAATTGAACAAGATCAGATGTTTGCATGCTGTGTATGAATACATGGAGCTTATTAATAAAAAAGCTTTTTAAAGCCTTTCCAATGTTTGCTGTAATGCAAAATTGAGAACATGAAGAGCATGGCTGTGAGTGATGTGTGGGTGACTGCAGGCCAATTATAACATTCTGGACTCTTGATCAAAGATCTCCCATAATGTAAATCAGAGTTTTATTGTAAATAAATTACTCTTTACATCATTCAATGACCAATCCCACAGACTGCACATAAAACATGGTTGTATTGAACGTAGGACCACTGCAGGGATCTCGAAGTGATCACATCTGGATGAGAGCGTAGCTAGCTTGATTAGCAAAGCGATTAGCATCACGCAGATACTTGTGAAAGAATGATGCACAAAAAATAAACTGCTTGAATTTCATTCACCAAAACTGGCGTGTAGACTTTGACTGACTGTTAGACAACACAAGAAGTCACTCTATTTGTCAGATGATTTTTTTTGTGTCCTGTCACTCAATATTGCATAATTTTACACCATAATAAGATTTAAATTGACCGTGGCTCAGGGGGTTGGGAAGGGCACCTGTAACCGGAAGGTCGCGGGTTCGATCCCCGGCCTCTGTCCTGGTCGTTGTGTCCTTGGGCAAGACACTTTACCCTACCGCCTACTGGTGTTGGCCAGAGGGGCCGATGGCGCGATATGGCAGCCTCGCTTCTGTCAGTCTGCCCCAGGGCAGCTGTGGCTACAACCGTAGCTTGCCTCCACCAGTGTGTGAATGTGAGCGTGAATGAATAATGTCATTGTAAAGCGCTTTGGGCGCCTTGAAAAGCGCTATATAAATCCAATGCATTATTATTATTATTAAATTGGTAAGTGGATCTGGAAAAAAAAAACCTGTAGAGATGTTATAAAGGGGGATGTTAACTTTACAGTTAAGGAAGTAACTTTAGCCTTTCCAGATTTGCTTAATTTTTCAGCCTTGCATTTGCAGCCTTACATTGCACAATATCTTAACTTCCTGGAGTAAATGTAACATATCTTCCTAATGCACATGTATACATCCCTGTGTGTTTGCACAAGATTAACACAAAAAAAAAGAAAAAGTGACCCACACGGAGGAAAAACACAGGATATCATATTAAAGCGCTAGATGAGTTCATATTTTATATTTTCTGTTAACCGCGTTTTGTATTTTTTGGTACTTTTATTGGACAATCCGCTATTATTCACTCTTCTTGAGGTAGGTTTCTGCCTGTGAAAGTAACAGACTCGTTAATTTATCACGTCCTCAGTGAGTATAAACTATCAAAGCCTGCAGTGTGTGTTCTAGTTGGCATAGTGCGACATATCCAGAGGGTACGGTGTTTTTTGCGGATGACGGCCCTCTCCAGTCGAGTTGGAACTTGCCCCGCTGTTCAGCAGGCGAAACCTGTCTAACCTCATCGGTAACGGATGTTCGGCAGGTTAACAGTGACGACAACCGGAGGGGAACGTTGGCTGTCTGCAATAACAACATGGTTACCTGTCTGCCGCTCTCGCACGTACCCTGGACGCCTGGCTGTTTGGTGAGAACTCACCCCTTGACTGATTTAGTGGTGAGGTTTTTAGGTGTCACTGTGTTGTATGTGGGTGGATCCTCTGGGAAGGAGTGTGTCTGCACGTGAGAGTGGGAGTATAAGCTTGACAAAGAGGTCATGTTGACATCCAGTAGCAACCGTGTTATTTTCAGAGCTTTTACAACCACAGCAGCACCCGTTGCTCTCCTCTGTCTTTGGCAGCTTTTTTCCATGTTCTCTCATTATCATTCTCCCTCCTCTGTGTTTTCCCCTCCTAACTATAAGAAAAAGGGAGTAGAAGACTAAGCATAGCAGCCGCAAATGTTTTTTTTCCTCTCTCTTTGTGCTGCAAATTGGCCTCTCTCTCTTTTCTCTCTTTTTTTTTCGTCTCTCCTTTGAGTGAAGGGGAGGCGGTGGAGGCGGTGGAGGCAGGGCTGGCTTTTGTGGAGTTTAGCGGCGGGACCAAAGCTCTGTCACTGTGTTTGTGTCGCTCACACACACACATATGCAGCACACGTGCAGCACAGGAAGGATCCAACGAGGATTTAACCTACCAGCAGCAACCCTACAGGAGAGATCTTCACCTGGACTCTTAACAGCTGACCCACTTTCAGTTTTTCCCAACTTATGGCTTCAAGAGTTCCGCTTTACAGTGCACAGGTGTTTGTTTACTGATGACAGTCAGACCGGTTCATGTGGAAGGTGTCAGTAACTGTCTGGATACAGTCCGAGTAACAAAAACAAGGACTAAAGAGAAAGCAAAAGAGGAGAAGCAACAGAAAAGCAACAGATCGAGTAGCTGATGGTCGCTGTGATAAAGTAAACATTCGGGATTGAGATGACAGAGAGATGAAGTTTGTCTGGCACTAGAGGTAGAAAGGGAGGGTGAAAGAGGAGAGAGTGGGGGCAGTGGGAGGGAGGAGAGACAGAAGATCCAGCCCTCTGGGACAGCAGTTGTGTTTTTTGGGGGGTGGACAGAGTGGCTTTGAATGCAGAACATCACTGGACACCGACAGGAGGGCTGCTGTCAGTTGGTCTATGTGTGTGTGTCTGTAGTGAAACCAGACCTACCTCTGATCCCTGCACCACACACACACTCCTCTATCTGCTGCCTTCTTCTTCCTCTGATTTGAACCCCCCAATAGTGCGGATGAGGGTCTTGGAGAGCTGACCGATGGAGGTCAGGAGCGTCAGGCTGTGATGTGTAACTTGTTGGATTAAACTTTCCCGAGGCTCAGCAGCAGCAGCAGCAATGGACTGGAGCCAGGAGGCGTGAAGTTAAATGACTGGAGAATCGGAAGACACTAAAAGCAGCCACCCTGCCTTGGCTTGATTGTAGGTCTGTGTCTGGACATTGTCCAGGACTTTGTGTTGGTGCTTGAGTGTGTGCAGCCCATGTTGGTGGCGAGCGATGCGGATCTGACAAAACCCAGCGCTCCGATGCCCGCTGCTATGCTACCGTGTCCTGCGCCAGCCGGGTCTGACTGGAGCTTCCAGAACCCGGTGGGGGTGGACTGCAGCTCCCCTGAACCTCGTTGCATTTGGCTGGCGGTTCTACGTGGAGCCACGACCTCGGAGTCACCCACCTCGCCACTTGCCATGCCTATTGGGCACAGCCAGAGCTCTCATCAGCCCAGGGTAAGAAGGGGTCACCGGTCTTCACCCATCTAACGTTAAGATGTGGTGACTGTGGCTAAAAGCATCAGTGGCTGCTGTTAAATGACAGGTTGAGTCCAAATTAAATGCTTTAGCTAGATAACTTGATGAGGATTTCATTCAAATCTATTGATTCCCATCACAGCTTCTAATAGCAAGATGTGAAATTCGTAGGAATTTCCTGTTTTATCTGTTTTTTAAAAATAAGATTTATCAGTTAAAACTGTACATTGCTTGTTTGAATAGTCAATTGACCCGATTGTTCATTTAACATACTTCCTGCTAAATCCTCTGCCACTTTACACTCCCAGACATCTGAGATGTTTTTTGTCGTGCTCGTGGTGACTTTTGTGGTTCTCCAGAATTAACACAGCAAACAATGATATCAGCAATACTCTCCAGAAACCGCTGTGTGCAATTAGTCATGCATGTCAGCAATGCTTCTCTGTAACTGTACTCATTGTTTGGAGCCGGTTAACCCCTCAGCTGTTGATAGATTCTTTAAAGTTTCTGGAGAAATGCCTGTGTTGCCTTCAGGCTCTTTTTTTTTTTTTTGGCAGGCGCTCTTTGTTTAGACTTCTTTGAGTGGATCAATATAATTAAGAAAGTGTAGTTGTTACCTACAGTCAAGGTGGCTTTTAGCTGCAGTTGGCCTGCAAAGACTTATACGGGACCACGTACACACCGGACTGTTGAATTTGTTGTGGACTTGTTAATTCTGAACAAAAATATACTTAGAATTATGAACTTAAGATCAGATAAGCTACATTTAGCAAATAAAAATATCGATAAATGTGACCGTGGGACTTCTCTGTGCACCTTTTTTCTTATTTTTTCCCAGCTTACTCACGTTTTCCATCCATTGGATTAGGAATGGCTTGCATATTGACCCTTTTCTTCCTCTGGGGAGCTTCTAATGGGGAGCTTCTAATTACTGGCTAAGCACAGTTTAAGGCGGCTTCTAAGTACCACTTTAATCGAGGTGTCATGCAGTCGTACAGCTGTGCATCCCCACCCCCCCAAGTCCCAAATGCCCTCAGAATCCAGGCCATTACTTCCTCATTTAATCGTGATCATTTATGTGGAATATTGCATCTTTTTTTACTGCTTTTTTTTTTTTTTTTTTTTAAATAGTCCTCATCATCCCCCTCCCCCCCAACTCAATGACACAGTTAGAAAATGCCATAGTGAGGAATGTAAGTGTGGGGGGAGGAAAAGGAGAGGCTGTACGGACATAGCTGGGACAAACAGACACTGTACACTGTTTACAGTTTAGGAGAGGGGGAGGAAGAGCAGTTGCACCTAGCTGTCTCTATCTGTTACTTTGAGTTGAAATATGCACTTCCACTATCTCTCTGGCACATCATATGTCTGGTATCTTTGTCTGCTTTATTATCGTTGAGATTTATTGTGTGTGAGGAATCAAAGGATTGGCGCATTCCATTCTTTTTGCATTTTTTTTTTTTTTTTTTTTTTACATTCAGCTGCCCGCACGACCGCAACACCCTCACGAGTTGTAAAGGTGAAAATCTGTCATGTAAAAGGGGTCCTCGGATGCCAGAATGTGATAAAGCGCAGTGTTTTGTTGCACTTTCACCTCTTTGTTGAAGCAAAAAGTCGAGGCAGCGAGGATAAAAAGTCCCTGGTCAGATTTAAACCCACGTCACACACTAACTGCCATGTGCTGCTGCCCACTCAGCTATCAAGTCATGCTGTAAAAGTTATTCTAAAACCGCTCCTCCTGGAAATGATTCTAGGCCTTGGATTGAGTTAAAATAGCTTAAATGAACTTCACTGCTACCAGTGATGCAGGTTTCAGTTGGACAAATAGGCATGTTTTGCTATTCAAGAGAAAAAAAAACCCTGTTTAACAGACATTGCATCATCACCTGTTGGCCTGGTTGAACTGACTGTGGGGCTGGACTGGTTTTTCAGCAGACATTCTGTATTCACACACGTTTGCAAGTATGGCCCCTTAAACATATCGTTATATAAATTACAGAATCCGCCGGCTTCCTTAAGAGAGTAAAGGTGGATCTTCGTGCGCACGTCATACATTTGTGAGACATAGGATGCTTGTAGAGGTGCAGAGGTGTTGGAGCACTCCCTGTGTGTGGCCGGTGAGTCCAGGAATTATCAGGATGAGATGGTTTGGCTTTTTTTCCACGCCGTCCACTCTCCTGTTGCCTCTTGGCAGCTCGGCTCCGGGCTGCGGACGCAGACAGCTATGACCATCGGGATTAAAGGCTCGTCAGCATTTGTAACAGCCGCAAAGCTCCACTTTTCAAACAGGTTGCAGCTCTCAGCTGTTTAAAAGAGCATTATTGTTCTGTCCTGCTGGGGTTTTAGCAGGAGCCGGGCTCCCTGACAGTCACTGCATTCCTCTGAACTGCTTTACCTCTGGATGGAGCGAGGACAAGAGTGTGTGTCTGTGTGTACGTGTGCTACCCTACACGTACGCTGTTCCCGACGATTATGCCGTCAGCTTTACAATATTGTCATGTCCTAGAAAAGCCTCTTAAGACTCAAAAATCCTTTATTACGGGATTTCAGGGAAGATTACCACCGCCGCTGTTTATTTATAGCCTTTTTATTCTCTAATAAAGCTGATGGGGCTCTAAAATTTTGGCGCCGCAATTTAAACATCAAACATTTCCTCTGGATTTTATAGATGCAGCATGCTATGTTGTCCTTGAGCTGCTCCTTTCTTGTCTTATCAGTCCTGCATCTTAATTATATGGTTCTTAATTGAAATCTGGAGGAAAATGTCCTCGGGGAAGAGCCGGCTGCTGCTGCTGTGTGTTGTCGAAGCACACCACTTTACCCACTAAACACTCACTCAAAGGAGGAAGCTGTGGTGTGACATTACAAGCTTTTCTGCATATTCAGTTGTTTCCAGTGAAGCATTTTTTACTCTATTTTAATGACATCATCTACAGGTGATAACAGGATCCTTCAGTTTTCTGTACTCGCTGAAGTTTATTTGCTAATCAGCCTCAGCAGGTAATACCTGTGACAGTGTGAAACAGTTTAAATTCCCACTTGCAGGGCAGGAAATACCAAATGTCTTCTTTTCTCAGCAAAACAGGAGCGAGGTTTCCCTCGTCTGTGTCTCCAGCCTGCGTAGGAAGTCAAGATTAGACTGCAAAACCGCAGAAACAATTTTCCAAGTTCCTTGTTGGTTAAACTGAATGTCCTGTCCTGGAGAGGCCTGTCAGCAAGCTTTTTTATCTTTTATTTTGGTAGTGGTGGCAGAGGAAACTGGTCGAATCATGCTCAGAGGGCATGAGAGGGGGTTCGTCTTGTTTTAGGGGGAAAAGGTTGAGTCTAGATTCGGCAGAATGGCCGAGCAGAAACACAGCCCACACAGTCCAGAGCTGCAGAGTGGGAAACAGTCCTCCTGGCTCAGAGACCCAGGCAGACCCTGTGTGTTTTGGGTAATCACAGGGTTCAGTATTCTCAGCGCCGGGAGGGGCCATGTGGTCGAAACCGGCGTGCTGGAGCCTGTCCCTCGCTGGGGCCCGATACTCCTCCTCCTTCTGCGTCTCCTTCTCTCCTCATCCTTCTCGTCTCATTCACTCTGTGCTCCCTCCCCTCCTGTGCCAGTTGCTGTGTGTGTTTCAACTTGTCCAAAACCAAACCGCTCCCTCCGAGGAATTCACTCTGTCTCTTCCTCCTTTCACCCTGTTGCTCTTTCATTTCCTCTTTTTTTTTTCTTTCTTGGCCTTTTCTTTTTCTTTGTCATTTTAATTTGACACTCCAAGCACTCCCCTGCCTTCCTCACGCACCTCTTTATGCGGCTCGCATAATAGGCCTCGCTGCATGCCTCTCTAAGAAAATAGAAGGGTTATTTTACATTGTTTAGACTGCCAGACTAAAGATCCGGCTTTGAGAATCTATGGATATCACAGTCTGCGAAACGTGCACATCATATCTTCCAAAATAATCTTTTGTGATTGTTTGGAAATAGCCAAGATTAACCAAAATTATATTCATACTTCTTAAAGTTTAAGAGTTTTAACCAGCAGACATCTTGATGTTTCTGAAAGTAGCCTATACGTGCAAACTTATTTTTTGGTTTCTTTTTTTTTCCCTCGATGGAATGTGAAATTAGAGGAAAAGAACATGTGCGGTAAATGTCGGCAGAGCCAGGTTTCCACTGCAAGAATAGAAGTGGAGAGAGAGGAAGAAGAGGTGGAAGGGAGGAGAGGTTAAAAAAGGAGAATGGAAGGAAGGAGAAAGAGGGGTGAAGAATGGACGTGCCTCCATAACTCTCCGTGGTTATATTTGTAGGGTTATCCCGCCCCACAGTGCTGCCCCACTTCCTGCCTCTAGCCTGCCACTTCCTGTTGTTCTGTGGCCATGCGGAGATTTGCCAGGACAGGCCCGTGTGCGTTATTGTGTTTGCGTGTAAGCATGTTTATCGGGAGGTCAGGAAGTGGAATGTGGGGTGTGCATCTAGATGATGTGGTCTAGAAACACTAACCCACTGACACGAAAACATACATGTACGCAACATACACAATCACAGAATCTGAAGACGCGCAATACAGTTTAGGATTTCGACTTTTAAGTTCACACTGACTCATATCTCAGTGTGGTTTGAGTAATCTGAATCTCAGAGGATTCACTCTTTTTTCATATCAAGTGACATGCACATCAAATCACACCTAAAATGACATCTGTGGCCTCCGTTTGTTGATTCGTGGCTTGTACACTCATAAAATAAGTCCCTTTATTGTATCTTTAGGGCTGTAATGGCATGTCACAAAGTGACCTTTGACAGGGGTGTTCATCCCATATTAAATCAATAAAACCTGTGGAAAAAACATCATAAGACAAGTAAAACATCCAGTATACCGATGTTTTTGTTAGTCATTAAATTAGTTCAGTTTTGGTGCTGAAACTGAAAAATGTGCTGAAGATTCTGTGTGGGAGTAAAAATTCTGTTGCTGCAGGGTTTTAAAGGCTTATAGCACAAATGAAAAATTTATATTCAATTCAGTTTTATTTATATTGTGCCAAATCACAGCAGCAGTTGCCCCATGCTTTAGTAAATGTGCAAAACCCAGGTGAATGTGAAGGCGGTCAAGCAGGTGGTACTTGTTTGTATCCGTTGACAGTTTTGTACATTAATGTAACAGTTAGTAGGTGAGAAGTGGATCACATTTACTTTTAATAGACTCCTGTAGCATTTCTCAGAGTGTATGACGTTAGCATTTAACCAGTGTACGAACTTATTCGGGCAACCTTTACCTCTGTCATCATTTACTTCATCTAATGTAATCTAATCTTCAAGTAAGATTAGATAAAATGTCATAATTTAATCTGGTGTCCTCCTGAGCTCATCGCTGATTTAACCGAAACAATATGTAGGCGTAAAAATGTGTGCAATGTGATTTAAGATCCCCGTGCAGCTCCTGGTTTGCTTGTATCAGTGTGAGCCCTCATCTTTAGTTAGTGAAAAACAAATCAATGTCTTTTTTTTTTTTTTTTTTTTTTTTGTCTAAATGATCATTTACTAAGAAGAAAAATGATCCGACTGTTTATATTTTGTCTTTCGGGCGGTCGTGGCTCAAGAGTTGACAGTTCGTCTTGTAATCGGAAGGTTGCCGGTTCGAGTCCCGGCTCGGACAGTCTCGGTTGTTGTGTCCTTGGGCAACACACTTCACCTGTTGCCTACTGGTGGTGGTCAGAGGGCCCGGTGGCGCCAGTGTCTGGCAGCCTCGCCTCTGTCAGTGCGCCCCAGGGCAGCTGTGGCTACAATGTAGCTTGCCATCACCAGTGTGTGAATGACTGAATGTAGTGTAAAGCACTTTGGGTCCATAGGGACTAAGTAAAGCGCTATACAAATACAGGCCATTTACCATTTCTGAAACTGTTAAAAATGTTGCTTTTGTCTGCTGTGCATTGCATTTTTATGCTGTAGCGTCCATCAGTAAGATGCTAAGAAGTTATTTTTACCATCAGTATGCAGAAGATTGCAGCTTTAAACAAAATAAAGCACGGCACGGTGACTGAAAGACCGGGCTGACTTGGTCGGACTAGTCATTACAGTGTTTTAATTTAAGTTTGGGAGAGTGTGAGAGTGCAGGGAGTTCAGTTATACTAAGAAAAGTTTTGCAGCGACTTGATGTGTGCAGCAGACTTGAGCTGTGAGCTGGCACTCAGGTTCCCTTCTTCCTCCTCTCCCTCGCTCCCACTCCTGCCTGTTTGGTCAGGTGATTGTGTTTGACTGACAGATGTGGGTCGATGGGGCAGCAGGCAGGTGATAGTTCTCACGTGTGTCTGTCAGCTGAGCTTGCCGGACTTATTTACTCGGCAGCAGGAATGAGAAATTTAGAGAGCTGTGCTGAAAATCTGCCTTTATTCTCTACTCTCAGAGTCCCTGGATCTTCTCTCCCTATAATTACAACCAAGGTCACTGTAGTCTGAACTGGGTGATACCCGCATTTCCCGCTTGGCCCCGTCTAGACGTGGCCTCTTCCTGATAGTCGCCCCTGCCCTCCCCCAGGTGTGTTTATTGACTATTGTTCTGAGGCTGGGTGGCATGCAGAGGCTAGCAGACAGGACTTCACGAGGAAGCTGCTAATGAGCAGTCCGGCAGCGGCAGAGTTAATGTCACTGAGTACAGAGGCACCTTGTGCTTCTCCAGTGAGCCATAAATCTGGACAACTGCAGGTTTTTCTCTAGTGTTGGTGTGAATAATGGGAAAGAACTGATATTGCTGACATTTCTGATGCCCGTAAATCTTATTGGAAGCATATATTCCAGCGTACTAAATGACTTTATTTCATTTTTGTTGTATAAAATTACTTTTACTGCTGCGGGTAATGTTTTTAACCATATCTCTTTGTGTTTACAGGCTAAGGGACGGAGGGATGGTTTCTCCTCAGCCGGTGACAACCCTCGGCCGCCGATGGCGACCCGGCCGGGAAGGGAGGGGGTCGGCATGGGCTGGAAGGGTCCCCGGACGCTGGTCCTCCATAAGAACTCCCAGGGTTTCGGTTTCACATTACGCCACTTCATCGTTTATCCTCCAGAATCCGCTTTGCACACTAACCTCAAGGTGAGAGTCACAGATGTCTGCAGGTCCCTGAAAGACTAGAAAATGCCTTAAATGTTAAAGGTGTTTAAAACTGTTGAGTTATGTTATAAAAAATACCATTTGTGCTTCAGGGCTTAGTGTCACAAAGTACTTTGTGTTTGTTTTTATAGTACACATGGTCTCCATTTCATCCTAGCTGGCATTTAAAGGGGTTTCGAAGGCCTTAACTTTAACTCGCTGAACTCAGGAGAGAGCCAATTTGAGCTCAGAGATAAAGCCAATCATACTGTGGCTGCGGGTCAGCGAGGTTGAACGGAGCAAAATGAACACAAAGACAAAGGGAGAAAACAAGCCTGGCTGATTAGAGACAGCAGACGACGAAGAAACCGAGCTGTTAGAGGAAGAGAGGCACAAGATTTGGAGACTGAACAAGGACCGGGGCTTAGATTTTACTACTTTGAGGAATTTTAAAAAACACCTCCATTTTACTCCTGTTTGTTTCACAGGCCTGTTTTTGTCTCTGGTGAATTCAGGCTTGTTCTGGTGTTGGGAAATGAGCCCGAGTGGTTATTTAGCTGTTTGAGGTGTGGGGGCAAACGTCTCCAGATGTGAAATTGAGGGATGTGGAGGCTGGGGTGGGGTGAGCCAGCTGAAACAAGGCCTCTATTATTTTTATACCACCCCACCATCTAGCAGCTGCAGATAGGAACACGAATTGAATGGGATCTGTTGTCTTATCCTGGTACCACTCACTGGCAGCCGGGCTGTACCATGCCAGGCCTGGACAATAGGCCCACTGCTGGCCTTTGGCCTCATTTCTGCCCTTGTCTCCTCTGCCTCAGAAGGGATCACATGTTGTTTTTTGGACAATTGGAGTCACAGATCTTTCTGTTCTTATCTGAAGAGGCTTCATGGAAACCTCCCAAATTAACCTCTTAGTGTCCAATTAGTACAGATTCACAGGGTCTGTGACTCACTCATGCTCTCGATTTAGAAGGTCCACAGGTCGTCTGGGTTGTGGTTCTAACAGGACCCTTCAGCATCTTCACAGCCTTCTCTTGACACTTCCTCTTATTAGGATGTAACTTGATTTTTATTCACTTTGAAAATAAAAACAATATTTGATTTAATGTGAAAGGAAGTGAACTAAAAAAAGAAGTAACTACAGTACCACAGATTTCTTTGTTACTTTCTTTGCTTAATTACTTTGTGTAATTAAGCAAAGAAAGTACTTGTTACTGAGTTACATCATACAGCAGTCATGCTATTGCCATACACATAAGCTGAAGTACTCATTCAGATAGAGAGGACATACACCGGATCTATTTTTAGATTTTAGCACCTTTTATTATTTATTATATCCCCAAGCCTACAGTAGATTATGTGAAAAACAGCACAAAGGAAAGAAAAATGTGGTGACAGTAATCAACTGTAAATGTCTTTTTTTTTTATCATTTCCTCTGTTTTGTCCGATTCTAAAAGCCTGTTCATCTCTGCTTTTGTCACCTGGTCAAAATTCACTCATTCCAAGTAGAAATTTGGGTGGTCTGTGGTCTTTAGCTACCAGCCTTGTGTTTCTCGGGTCAGTAATGGCCTGTGCACATTTTGCACATTACTGTCACATTTCTTTCCTTACGAGCAATAAATTCCAAGTAATGTACATATTTGCCACCGTTGAACTGGGAACTGACGACACTGTTTTTTGAAGAGTTACCATTTGATCAAGGAGAATTTTCTTGGTTTGAGAGGTTAAAGTTCAGTCGCTTTCCTCAGACTACCGTGATGACTGAGAACCTACACAGATAACTATTTGTCCACTAACTTTGATCTTAATACTGAATTTTGGACCAAAAGTGTGTTACATTAACATTAAAGTAACACGTTATTAGTGTGATGATACAGTGATGAATTGCTGTTTTATTATCACTGAAAATTGGGATGTACCTTGTGAGCAACAGGGTGGATACGGATGCATTTTTTTGTGACACCTTGATAGGTTTAGAGTCTTTTAAATCCAGTGCCAGACATCCGCATAAATTAAGGGATGAGTAATTTTCCAAATGTATAGAATCCCTAGCATAGACTTTTGTGTCCACCTCTTCCCATCTCCTTCCGGATGTGTTGAAATTAGGACTGGCCGGGTGGTGAGTGTCCCCAGCTCTGAGTTCTATTCTGGGGTCGGCAGCTATCCTTTCTCTGCCTCTAAACCCTCCACCATTGTCTGCAGAGCCCGGAATGAGCCCACTCAGCGCAGGATAAAGCCCGGCAGCAGTCAGCCCACCGTGCCCCTACCCACAAACTGTCCACTCAGCTTAGTGTGTGTGTGTCTGTGGGTGTGTGTGTGTGTGAAGGTGATCAGAGAACCTGCAGCTATCAAATCTCACCATCTCGTTTCTCACTGTCCCCACCTTTATTTACTCGGTGTGTGTGTGTGTGTGATGTCAGAGCACCTGCAGATTGTCAAACCAGATAGTCAGTGTCTGTGCTGGATCTGCAACATTAAGAGCTCATGAAAACAAACAGGTCGGTGTCAGGAGGTTTGGCATAAATTGTCAGTGAAGTCACCGGCACGTGAGGGAAAGCTGTAAACAGTTGATCTCATCCTTCCACATTTTGGTTTCTGTTCGGAAAAAGGTCACCTGGGGTTGAGACCTGTGGCCAAAGTTAGAAAATGTTTCCTGCTGCAATGTCTGTGTTTAAACCAGGAGTATGAGGGCCATGTATGAGGCTTTTCTACTACATGATGTAAACCCCGAATCAGCACTTGGTAGCATTCCTGCCTGGAAAAGTAGTGATAGCTTTTGTTTTTTCCCTCGGTTTTGTCTAAAAGTTAAATGCTGAATGGGCATGAAAAAAAAGTGCTTTATTATTGGTTGCAAAATTTTCCATGTGGCACAGCCAGTTTCTGTCCTGCAAATCTTTGTATATGGTCAATTTTGTGACAGTGTTTGAAGTAGCAACTTTTCCCACATTTGCAAAAGTAAAACCTTTTTTTTTAAAGCTCAGCGCTTGGGTTGCATCACGTCGACCTTTTTGTGCATGTGGAACAGTTTACCCCTCGCTATCAGATCTCTCTCGTCTAGAACTTCTTAAACGAGGCCAAAGACCATCTCAACAAATGTGTTTGTAATTACTAGGACAACAATAAATGTCTCTTACAGGAATTTAACGCTTTAAATTTGCTCTAATATGTGTAATTCTGTCTTTCTGTTTGCAGGATGAGGAGAACGGTAACGGAAAGGGTGAGCTGCCTCTATTTTTTGCCTTCTCAGTCTTTTATTAGTGCTCCAGTTAAAGCTTACTACAGGGATAGGGATAATGATGATGTAATTGAGGCAAGACCCTACTGTAGTTCCCTCATGTCTTGCCTGCTCTGCAGCCTTTATGCGCCACCTACAGGACGCTATACAGTACTACATTTAAAAATCCACCTGCAGTTACACTTCTAGTTATCCAGCTTTTTCTAGTTTTCTTGACTTGAGATGCTGAAAAAAAGTGTGAATATTTATCAATAAATATCAATAAGAAATGTAATTTTACATAAATAAACATGCAGTAGCATCAGCAGACTCTTTTTTTTATTTTCCCTGAAAAAAATTCACCTTAGTTTTGCACCCCACAGTCTGACGACCTCTGAGTTAGATGCTCATGGACGTATTTAAAGGACGTATTTACTCGTCTGAAAAAGTGCTACTTTCAGCTGCTACCTGGTTCACTCGGGGTTGGGACAGAAGGTAGCTCTGCATATGTGATTTGGAAGAATTTAACAGGAGATGCTCTTCCTGACACAACCCCCGAGGCATTTGTGCCTCCTCCCAGGATTCACCTGACGAGGGAGTTTTCACTCGGGAGCTGAACGTGTAAACAAATACACTGTGGAGCCACGTTACTCGTGTCAAAAACAAACCCTTAACAAATATCTGATGGGCACTGAAAGAAAGTGTCAGCAGTAACCGTTCGTAGGTGTAGCGCAGCAGAAGGAGAACAGATTTGTTTGAGCCTGCAGCTTTACTCTGCGCTTCTGAAAGATTTGTGGGCGTAGCGCTTATCAAACAGCCAGCCTGGCGTGGACTCCCAGGTGATATTCATGAAGTAATCGCAAAACAAATACATCAGAGAGTACATCTGTATATCAATGTCATGTCTACTTAGATATGCATGTGAATTTACCCAAATGAGTTCATGCAAAAAATGTAAGTAAACTAATGGATTGTTGTACTGTGCACCTCCAATACAGAATTACATTTTATTTATGTTATTTTACTATTATTTATATAGTATATATATAATAATATTATATAATATTGTATAATGGTAAATGTTCATGCGTGAAAACAGTCATACCCACATGTGCATTTCTTTTTCTTTCTTTGTGCATTAACTGAATCTGTCTATGTCCTGATCTTTGCACATCCCCTCTTTTCTTGTTGTCATTCAGGGTTTCAGAAAGGTCAGTTGGAGCCAATGGACACTATATTTGTGAAGAACGTGAGAGAAAAGGGTCCGGCCCATCAGGCGGGCCTTTGCACAGGTAAAAGGAACATGTTGTGCTGGAGTGTTGACGCCTCCATTTGCATTGGAAATCTGTTCTGCGTGCAGGTCATGTGATGCTGCATGAGCATGCCGAGGGAAGTTGACTAACAATAAAAACAAATTTATGGGAAGAACTGATCTTCACAGGAGACGAGAGTTATTACAGAATGAGAGCTCAGTGTGTCTGAGGTTTTCCTCTTGTGTATTTCTGTGACAGCAGAGCAAACCAGTACTCTGTGTTAAAGCACCAGCTTGATTTAACACAAACTGACGCATCCACAGAGTTGCACCTCAAACGTATGCAAACACACGCCCTGTGAGCGCCGCGTATGTGTTTCAGCTTGCATAAAGTAACCGCAAATGCATATAAAATTTGAGCAGGTAGTTATCGGACGCCTTTCCTCCAGGCCTTGGTTCACAAGAGCTGAGCTGTACTAAACATACCTGTTCTTTATGCTGTTAATAAGCATAGGTTTTCAAAAAAACCTTGAAAGCTATTTTAATTTTATTGCTGTACTGTTTTGCCTTTAAGACACATTGATTACCACATGAAGTGAAAAAGTGTGAGATTAAGTTAAAGCTGGCTTGTGATTCCACACAGTACAGGTGATTTGCTTAATGTGGTTTTGGTTTTGCTGACTTTAGACAGCCCAGAGTCAATTATTCACAAAGTACACTACTTATTTTTCACTCCTGGTTTTTATTATTTTGATATCTGCCTTCAGGGAATTTACCCCTTACCCAGTTTCTTTATCATTCCCTCTTGCTTTAAAGGTCAGAGTTTGCAGATTCATTGTTCACAAACGTATCAGTGATATAATATGACAATCTGTCCATGCTGTGCAGGGGATCGGCTGGTGAAAGTGAATGGAGAAAGTATTCTAGGAAAGACGTACTCACAGGTGATCGCCCTCATTCAGAACAGGTAAGAATCCCTTCCTGTGAGCCCCTTCAGAGCCTTTTAGGTGTTGATTTATTGTCCTGCGAGGTTTTTTTCTGTTTTTCACTATAGCCACAGCAAACACAGTCGCAGGTTAAGATGTGTTTTTAAAAAGAGCACCCCAAAGCACTGTGTTTTGCACATTTGCATGCTTTTCATGATCACAGATCCAGATACTGTGTGGGTGCTGCTGGACTCATTTTTTTAACACTAATTTGTTATTAGAACCAACAGGGTGACTGGATTTTGACTTTTTACTCTTTTATTAGACTTCAAAATCCAAAGAGAAGTCATAGGAGAGTGACAACGCACGCAAAAACTGGAGATATGTGCACTGACTCGTGTATATCTTCATGCTTGCCAGCTTACCATCTGGCTATAAGCCGAGCTAGGCAGCAACAGGAATGGCTTGTTTCACCCTGAGATAAGAGAATAACCTCATGACAGATCAATCCGATGCATCCAAATCATATCTAATGGCCCAAATGTAATGTAGGAGGGAGTACGTGACTTCACATTTACAAATATACTTGTTTAATTGGCCCACAGTGGGTTTTTTTTTTTTTTTTTTTAAATAACATAATTTCATCAATCTAAATGCTAAAAATTCACACAAGGGCAAAACAACATTAACTAAAAACTCCCAACAATCAACTGTTCTGATTGGCTTTCTGCCTTTCACATAGTTTGTTAGTCTTTTGCTGTATATTATGAGTTTCAATGGAAGGTATGAAACATCAAGTGACATACCTCAGTTCAGGTTACCTGATGAAACTGATTCATTATCCTCCTGCTCAAATCAGTGCATTCCTAACTGGTATTCATTTAAGAATAGCTGGAGTTTGTTTAAGGTTTCTTTTGTATTTTATTTTATTGTATTTTTATTTTAGCTATAACAATCCACGGGTACAAATGTTGTCTCTGAAGTCTTATTCTTGCTCTTGTCTCTTTTTGTCGCATGTCCTGCAGTGAGAGCGTGTTGGAGCTCTCCATTATGCCAAAGGATGAAGATGTGCTTCAGTTGGTAAGTGTGAGTATGAGATTTTTCACACATATTTCACCCCCCCTCACCTCAAATACACACACAAAATAAACCCACACATATTACATGCATTATTTTAGGACACTGCAGAGTCTGCAGAGATGATTCACAGCGTCACTGTTGAAGAATTTCAAGATTTTGTTAGAACGGCTGCAGAGTGACTCACAGGCTCTCCGCTCTGTGTTTAGATTACAACACATGATCATTTAAAACCACTAGTATCTGTCAAAGTTTGTGCTTGGGAAAAAAAAAAAACAACCCAACAACTCGGTTCTCGCTCACACACCCATATTCCGTAAAACACATTTTTATCGCTCCACAGGTTGCTCTTTCACAAGATTCAACATGCATCGTTAAATGCCCCTCCCACTAACCTGGAGCAACTCGTCAACACACACAAACACCAGATGACCTGATTTAACTGGTCTTTCTCACAGATGCAGAAACATCACCGTTCCTCCCAGAAATGCCCCAAACTGCCCTCTCCTTACAAGCGTCCTGCCGTGTCTTAATATTATAAACCCCCTCCTCTGTTGTCTCGCTCCTCCCCTCGCTGCTACGCCTGTATTTGCTGCATTCCTAGCATGACCTCACCAGTCCCGCGCACCTCCCTCCACACTCCCACAGGGTGGAGTAAGATGAGGAGGAGGAGAGAGGGAGTTTGGAAAGATCTGAGAGAGGCAGAAACAAGTCGATAGAGCAGATAGAAAAGTCACAAATACAAAGGAAAAGAAAAGAAGCTAAAGTCTGGATGTTTGCGGATGGGGACGCGGTACAAAATGAAGAGCAGAATGTTTTAGCTACAGAGCTGTCGCGTCCGCGGTGTTGGTGAGCTCTTCTTTTTCTGCTTGTGTGGCTTCAGTCTTAACGCACAAGCTGTGGAAAGACTCTGTTGGACAGCCTAAACTTTTCATTAGGTAAACCTTTAAAAGTGTCAAACTGTCTCTGATTTAAAATTTCTTTGTCATACGAGTTTAAAAATAACTGGAAGTAGGTGTGTTTTTGGTTTAAATATGACATTGTGGCAGATTCCTGAAATTATCGGGTAATTTAAAGCTAGTTATTTACATTTGGATTCTCCTAAAGCAGCAAAGTGTGTGTGTGTGTGTTCTGTATTTGTTTAGACAACATTAGAGGATACTTTTATATTTATAGCTGGCTGCAGTGCGGTGAGTGTTGTGGCTTTTTCTCGGGGGAATTCTTCCAGTTTGGTAGCTAGTTTGTGTTTGTGTGGAGAGCCGAGGCCTCGGGGACAAACTGTGGCAATAACTCAGAAGCTTCCCCTTTCAGGCTGTTGTTGTGTGTAAAGTGGCACGACACTGTGCCATTGTCAAACTTGTTTACAGGAAGAGCCCATTTTTATTTAAACTTCTCATTCCACACATACATAGACGCACACACAGGCGCACACAGACACACTCCTACCTACCTATCTACCTTTATAATTTCACATTTCTTCCTGTCGTGTCTGTTCTCACGGTTCCTCCATCTTTCCTCCTTTCTCTAGGCGTACTCCCAGGATGCCTACCTGACGGGTAATGAACCGTACGCTGGGGGAGCTGAAAACCTTCCGCCACCACCCCCCCTATGTTACCCACGCTCCAAGACGACGTCGGTTTCTGGAGCTCCCCTCTCATCCCCCATGGGCCAGAACCAGCTGGATAACTGGAGTCGCTGGCCAGGTTCTTCCAGCCCCTCATCACCCTTGGACAACCGATCTGCTGTGTGCAGCCCCGCCAGCTGGCAGGAGGGGCGGCCAGGCGAGCCCGGTGGTGTGGGTCACAGCAGTCCAGCCCACCGCACAGAGGAGATCCAGTACGGTATGACCAGCCAGCAGCCTCAGGGCCAGATTAGGGGACGCTCCTACTCTTCGTCGTCCTCCTCCGGAGGCCCTTTGTCCAGCCCGCTACAAGTTCACTACCCCAACCACCATGGTGCCAGCTCTTCACAGGCTCAGCCACGCAAGTCCAGCTCAGCCTGGACCAGTCCTCCTCAGCCACAGGTCAGCCACAGCCGCAGTGACCGCTGCCAGCAGGCCCTCTCTGACTGGTACCACAACCAGCAGCCGGATCGCTCAGTACGCAAGATGCAGACCCGCCATCGGAGCTACTCTCAAGACCGGCTCAGTGAATCAAGGAGGCAGCAGCAGCGTACAGGTGGCTGGCCACACAGCGCCTCCCAGGACACTCTGCTCTTACTTCAGCAGTCAGGACCCGGACCCCAAGGGGAACCATACTGGTCCTACGGAGACCACACTGCCTCTAACTACACTCGAACACGCTCTGAAAATTTGCTCGCCTTCTACGACCACCATGGTCGTTCGTTAGAGATGTTGGACCGAGGAGCAGCTGGACTGGTCTCGCCTCGGATTGACAGGCCCGCGTGGCTCCAGCAGGCCCCCCAGCCTCCCCCCAGGACTGACGCTTACCACAGGCAGGGCAACCATTTTAGCGCAGCGCAAGCTCCTCAAGTGTCCCGGCAGTCACAGCCAACCTCTAAACACCACCTGCAGACCCACACCCAGCCACAGCCGGCGCCCACTCAGAGCAGGCGGCTTCCTCCTGGACAGAGCGTGGACGACCAGCCGGTGGGCTACCGTAGCTACAGCCCATCTTTTTACCGCAAAACAGGCCGCATCCTGCAGCAGGCTCATTCGTTCAGGGACCCTTCATACTCTGGCCCCCACTTAAACTGGAACCCAGTACCTAAAACCAGCCCTCCAGAGGGGACGCCAGCACCTCCCACTGCCTCCACCACAACTCCAGTTGCCTCCGCCACGCCCGAATCCCAGGACAGAGGGTACAGGCCAACAAACCACGAGAGGGAACGAGGGGCAGTGGAAGGGCAGGCTGAATTGGCGGCACAGACCCAGGAAGTGGTGATGAGGCAGAAACCCCCCACCGGGCGGAGGAATGTCCAGGGTATGCGTCACCCTCACTATGCCCTGCCTTTGGACGGGCTAGAACCCTCTTTGTTTTCTCCTGATCCCAAAGACTCAGCCCCAGCCCCCGGTTCCACAGGAGATGTAGCCTCAGGCAAACCAAATGGAAACCTTGCTCCCCTCCCACTAGAGGATGACTCTCTGGCCTCCATCCCCTTCATAGGTGAGTAGGGAGCCTCCAAGCTTCCTCCCATGTCCCTTCTCCTACTTCCCTAACAAAACACACTGACCTTGACCTTTCATTAGTCGTCCTCTAAAATGTAATCTACACTGAGTGTTTATTGAACGTTAGCGAAAGCTTAACAGAGGAAATGCAAAGCAGATGAAAATTTGAATTTGTGTGTTGTTTAATTTCCTCCTCGTCTGTATATTCAGACGCCAGAGTCTGCCCAGACACAGTTTCCGATCAGTCTGTGAATGTTTGCGTTGGGTAATAGCGGTATTCCCACAGTCTTACGCACCATATTAGTCGTATGTGCGATGGGAGTTCACTAATCCTGTTGGCTGCCCTCCTGACTTTAAGGTCACCTCACTGTGCTGAGGAAATGAGGTGGAGGTCTGGACTTCCTGAATGTGGGTTGTTGTTTAGAGGGATAATTTTCAATTTCACATTGGTGGAGTTTGATTTTGTGTGTTGAGGTGTGACAGGAGCTCAGCAGCTACTGACAGTACTCTGAATGGTTTTAATCTAAACCAGTAATACTAATAACGATCTGTCATAGCACTGTCCGAGCAGGACATGCAGTCTTTTCTGTCTGTTTTCTACAGTTATGGCTTGCATATGTTGCTGTCAGTGGGAGTTGACTGTGATCGTGTTCGAGCTTGTTTCTTGCTCTGAAAAGACTCAAACAGAAGGGGCCCTGTAGGCTTCTGATTAGATTCTATCACTTGACACGGACATTAGTCAAACTCAAACCACAAGCAAATGAAGTCAGCCGGTGAGGCTGGACTTGCCTATATCGCCCACTCGCAGCCTGGGGAAAACTTGCCCTAATGTTGAATAGATTCAAATCAGCTGACTGGGAAGCTTTGACCTATCTTGGAATGACTGTGGATATTTGAGCCAAGCTGCGCTCTGCCACAGAGAATCATTTAAAGAGAGAAAATACAGGAAACCAGGAAGGCATCTCTCGGCCTCTCTGTCAGTCCGTCAGAGCACATTCTTGCCTCGTACTTTCACCTGAATTAAATGAAACCAAGCAGCCAGAGCAGCAGGCCAGGACATGTTTAATATCCATAAACTGAAACTAGGGTAGACAAGAAGTAGTCGCTCGTTCTTTCTTTCTTTCCTTCTTTCCTTCTTTCTTTCTTTCTTTTATTTCTTTCTTACTTTCTTTCTTTCTTATCTAACTGACGCAGATGCTGATATAATCTGAGGCTGTTTAGGGACATGCAATTTCATGGGCTGTTGTTTTTCTTCTTCTTTTCAAAGCATGGGTGTCTGTGAGATAGCAGCTCAAAGGCAAACCGTGTCTGAATGCAGATACTGTATGTTTTTATCAAATCTCGTATACCATATTGAATTTTTCCGAAATTCAATGAAGTGTTTAATACTTTCTCTGTTTCTGGTAGCTCATACAAAATGAAACAACAAATTATATCGAATGCTGCTGCAGGATTTTATTCTGCGCCCACTTGGAGTCTTTGTAAGCTGTAAATTACCAGGAGGTTTTTGTCATGGTCCTTGTGGGGAACAGTGGGGGCTCCCGCCTTCAATGCAGCTATTGTACTGCTCTACTCGATGAAGGGTTTTATGTGGGGGTTCAGTCTATGAGTGTCTTTACTAGCTGGACCCTGGACATGATGGACTTCGTGTACTGGCCTGTGTACTGGCCCTCTGTGTTTTCTTACAGGCACCGGCTTTCAATTACTTTGTATTTCTGACTCTCAGGCTCATTCTCTCTCATTTTTCTTGGTCTAAACTTCTCTACATTGCATTACAGCTGCTACATTGCATCTGGCATGTAAAACAAACAGGTTAGTTTGATAGTCAGTTAATTCTATGAGATATTTCGTAAGCAGGAGTACAGGGGTCTTAATCACCCCCAGCAGCTAGTAAAACATGCTGCAAAAACTCGGGCTTCAGACTATTCAACTGTTGGCTCTGTATGATGTCAGAGAGGAAGGAATATCCCTAAGAAACTCCACATGGAGTTCAAACCTTCTAGTTGTGAGGGGCAGCCAGTCAAAGGAAAGCTGGCATCTTTGCCCTAAAGGGAGAGGAGCTAAATGGGTTGGTTTCAGATAGTTCAGAGTCCATGAAATGAGGTCCAGTTTAGATGTAGTAAAGATAAATAAGAATTATTTGGAACTGTATATCATGCAGAGGACAATAGGTCCCTCTTAAGAAAGTAAATATTCCAAAGAGGAATGAGTCTTTAAGCATTTCTTCTGTCTTCACCTTTCGTTCCAGGACAAATCTGAGTCAGGAATTCCTGCTTTACTATATGTGCTGTAGCAGCACAGTGTACTTCAGTATGCTGCTCCCCTCTGCTGGTCTGTCTCTGTGTCGTGTTTCTGAGCTCACTCTGGCTGCCTGTTAATGACGGCCTTTGTTAAACCCACAGCCCGGCTATTTCTGGGCCATGCTGTAAACAGGCAGATTCCTTATCCCAGACTGGGAATGTTTTCCGCCTTATGTCGGCCTCTAAAATGCACAGGAGTGAAGAATAGAAAAGCGAGGGCGGGAAGAAGAGGATGAAGAAAGGGAAGAGACAAAGGATGTTAGAGGTGAGGTAGAGATGGTTATTAAAATAGGGAAACAGTCAAGTTGAAAATTAAATATGAAACCAGTGCAGGATTTTTCTAAAATGACCATGTGGTGGTCAGTGCTGCCCTCTGCTGTTTCCTCCGAGACCAAACCAGAGCCTCGACGCATTTCGGTCCTGAGAATTTAAAACGTCACGGGCAAATCCAGCTTCTCCTCACTATATGCAAATATCAGACCAGCCCCTAATCCTTGCTGTCAGTCAGGAAGTGTGAGCGTGTTTGTGTATGAATGTTTCTGTACGCTAGAGTTTCATATCCCTTTACTTTACCTGAAACTGCTGATGACTAGTAGCCTGTGTGATCCTAACCATTTTATGCCTTTGTCTTCTAAAAACTAAGTTTCTTTATCAGCATAAAAAAAATCCCCAGAATTCTTATGTTGGAAAGGAAAGGAAAGGAAAAGATCATTCATGCCCAATAATTGATTTTCTACCTTTTGGACAGTAACAGTTTCTCTTGCATGTATCAGATCATGCCTGCGCTAGGGTAGATTTCACAAAGAACTGAAACCATGAGCCAGTAAACCTGTAACAAAACCCCCTCCTCTCTGTTAGCTACCGAACAGTTCTTCCTATGGCAGCAGAAGACGCAGGTATTGTATTTTCTGTCAGCTTTTTGCCTGTTTGGCCATGTTCCTGTGTGACGTTTTCTTACTGTAGTCAGGTCGCAGTTATGCTTACTTTCCTGAGAGAGGACAGGAGCTTTTAGTGACTTCTGCTTCATCTGTGTGTTCTTAAATGACCATATAAATGTACGTGTTTCTGACTGTCTTGTACTTCTCACGTGAATCTGGAAGTGCATCACGTTAAAGTATTGTGGTAAATGTTTTAAGGTGATAGAGTCAAATTTAAAGATAAAGTGAAAGAAACTGTGAAAAGCGTTTTCTTTTTAAGTCTCTCTGATGGTAATCCTCCAATTCCTCATCGTTCCTCTCCCTTAAAACCTCTCCTCTCCTTACCTTCTCCTAACCCAACCCATTTTTTTCTTACCATCTCGCCCTTTTTGCTAACACCTAACCCTTCTCCTTCTCTTTCACCCTTTCCTTCCTTCCCTCCACCCACCCACAGACGAGCCAACCAGCCCCAGCGCCGATTTGCGCGCCCGGCACGTGCCGGCGTCCTCCGTTGTCTCCAGCGGCATGAGTTCAACGCCCGCCGTGGTCAACAGCCCCGCATCCCCCACCTTCACCTTCCCCCTCACTAGGCTCTTCTCACACGACTGCAGTGAGTGCCCCCTCCCTCCCTCCTCCTCGCCACTGCATGCAGCCAGAAATTAAGATCCTCCTTTTATTTCCGATGTGGATTTATGAAGCATGCATGAGATTTGAAGAGAGTATACAATTTTATAACTGCTGTAATTTCCATCTTATGAAGTATTTTGTCTCTTATTGTGTTTTAACTGCCTTATTTTCTTAACACAAATGGGGGGAAAAGCTGAAATTTTGAACTTAAGGATGCACTTAAGTTGTGGAAATTTATGTTTTATTTTATAGAACTGAAAAACAAAGTTCGTTTTTATCAGAAGTGAACTTTAAAATCTCACTTGAACGCCTTAAAAACCAAAATAGCTTGACAAGATGAAGTTTTCAGCAGTTTGCATGTTGAATTTGTAAACCGGACTTGAACACATTGGTTTAGAACATTTTTGGTCACAATTCTAAGTGTGCATGAAGCCCAGTCTGTGTATTTTAAAATTAATTTAGCCCATATTGGTGGTGTACAAACCCAGACTTGCATGATTGTGAAAAAACTGCACAAAAAAATGAATATCGGTGTGTACACCTGTATGCCAGAGGTGAGCAAACGGTCCAAAGAACCCAGTCTAACCCACTCCTCTAGCTCATGTCCCTACTGACCATCTCCACCAAGTCGCTGATTCACTCGCCCTGTAAATCCCCCCCACCTCCTCCACCACCTCCCGCTTCCTCCCTCACTGCCCCAATCTCCTAATCCAACACCATCCACTCTGGTGATTGGCATTACATCAACATTCTTTCTCTGTTTTTTTTCTCTTTCTCTTTCTTTCTGCTCTCTTCTCACTCTCTCTCGTTCTCTCCATTCATTCATTCATCCTTCACTGAGCAGGCAGTATTAAATCCGGTCGCCGTTCCTCCTATGTTCTAGCCATCTCCAGCGAGCGCTCCAAGTCATGTGACGAAGGACTCAACACGTTCAGAGAGGACGGACGATCCTTGTAAGTACTGCAGATCCTAGACATCTGATAGAAATCATATTTCACATTATTAATATTAACGACTCTTTGTTGTGATGTTATATTCAAGTAGGAGGCTTCCAAAAAGAGTGAAGAGCTTCTTCACAGATGGGGTGAGTTCCTCACTTTTTATTACTACACATAAACTGACATGATCTGTAAATACTTTGCATGTTATCATAAAATTCAAAGACGAAGCTAAAATGCAAACAAATGCAACTAAATCATTATCAACCCACATTGAATTAAAAATAGTCATTTGTATTTATTTAACTAAGGCAATGAATTAATTACGGCAAACCAACATTAATATTTTTAAGAGGTTTCGAAGGAGTTTCAAATGACTTCTTCCTCCCACTGCGGAGCTACAGAGAAACAAATCATATTTAACTTTTGTCATTAAAACCAGTGAGGTGTTATTTCTGTGACACGCTGCCATAAAAGAGTCATAAAGTCTGAAATGAAGTGTTAGGTCACGTGGCTTAAGTTTGCCAACGTTAAATATAATTTAACTACAGCTACCGTGAGCTGCTGGTTACACTGGAACACTATGAGTGTGTCTTCTGTTATTACAGCTTTTTAAATCAGCTTTTTATTTGTGCAAGGAAAGGATTGTGTTATGTTTTAATAAAGCTTTTATCAGGTAATATTTGGCCATAGGCAAAGACACATAAAGGTCTGATAGCTGATGCCTGAACTGGCGTTGCAAAATCCTGCAGTTTGGAAACTACTGCAATCTTCTGTCATGACAAGCCAGGTCAGTGTGAAGAGTACAATTTTCTTTGAAACTGTTGCATAGTATTTTTTAAAAGCAATTTTAAATTTAAACAATAATTAGCAACACAAAATAATATGCATCGATGTATTTTTGCACGTTATAAAACAAGCTTGAGAGAAAAAAAAGGGTTAAAAATAAGTATTAAAGTTATAAAAAGTAACCACCTAAAATAAAAAATAAACAGAAGATGAAAACTTGCTGAAACCATTTTGTGAAAACTAACTAAAAAAAAAAAGTAAGATGCTTACTTTTGGTTTCTGTTAGTTTGGTAAAAAAAAATGTTATACAACCAAAATAAAAAAGACTAAAACTAACACTGAAACCAATAGAATCTAAACTAAAACTAACCATTTTCAAATAATTAAAACTAACCTGAAATGAGAAAATCCGCTCTAAAAACTAGCTAACTGAAAACAGAAAGTCAACAAATTTCCTGAAAACTTTTCTGATTGTGTTTCAGTCTCTGGACAACATCGGGACAGCGGAGGAGGTTCGGTCGAAACGTCACTCCACCTCGGAGCTGGGAAACATCACTTACAGCGATGTACGGCGAGAAGGATGGCTGCACTACAAGCAGATCCACACCGAGAAGGGCAAGGTGGGCAAATCGAGCTTAATTACAAGAGAAATCTGGAAAGCACAGCAAAGGAGTCGCATCACATCTCCTCTTTCCTTCACAGAAGGTAGGCAGCGCAATGCGTCCGTGGAAGCGCGTCTTTTCGGTTCTTCGCTCCCAATCGCTGTTCCTCTACAAGGATAAGAGGGAGGCGGTGCTTCGCGGAGCCACTATTGGAGGTTCGGCCGAGGATGAGCAGCCGATCAGCATCCAGGGCTGCCTGGTGGACATCGCGTACAGCGAGACCAAACGAAAGCACGCCCTCCGGCTGACCACCCAGGACTTCTGTGAGTACTTGCTGCAAGCGGAGGATCGGGAGGACATGCTGAATTGGATAAAGGTCATTGGGGAGAACAGCAAGATAGACAACGAGGTCAGAGAACACACTTTTACTGGGCAGATTTTCAATAACTGCATGCATTTAATATGTTCTCAGTGAAAACCTCAGACTCATAATGCAGGCGTGTTTATCTGTTGCAGGAGTTCTGCTTTTCCAGGCAGGCCCTCATTAATAAGAAGCTTAATGACTACAGAAAACAAAGGTGAGTCACTTGATCATGAATATTGCTGTCCTTTCTCCTCATCCTGCCTGGATTTTCCCCTCCCACACACCAGAAAAATGCAGGTTAACTTAAATTGAAGTCAAATTTACACCAACCTGTCCTGGATTTTTGCCACCGGACGAGCAGATACAGCTAAATTTAAATGAACCACAACAGTAATACCTACACTGTCTCTCTGTCTCCCCCTACAGTCCAGCTGTCAACAAGCCAGACTCCTCTCCCAAGTTGTCCCGTATGAAGCCTCCCTTCCTGCTCAATAAGACGGAGAACGCTGCTGGAGCGCCACGCTCGCCGAAACCAGAAGGCAAAGGTCAGTGTCGGGGAGACTAGAAGCCATCCACGCTGGCATTCGGCATTTGCTGAATGCTGGGCTCTAACTTTGCTACCGACTCTGACTTCAAACTGATCTCAGGATCAAAACTATAAAGAATTAACTGAACCAATTTTGAGTGTATTTGGAACTCCTCAAAGTTGTGACTAGCTCATCATTTAGTTGTCATATCCACTCTTGTTGTGGAGGCACCTTTAGTCAACTGCTTTGTTGTTTCTTCTCTTTTTGTCCATATTATTTCAATATTTAATTATATCATGCTAACACAAAGCAACTTTACAAAAGACTGACCTAAAAAGTGCAACTCTTGCCCAAAGTAAGTACTAACCTTTTCAAATGTTTAGAGATTTTTTTTAAAATCCCATTCTATTAAAACAGTCTGCTGGTTTTCAAATCCTTTTTTATTTTTGTTTTAATGGGTGACAGCCTTTTGATAAGAAGGTGTTTAGTCAAACATGGAAGTTGCTAAGTTTCTGTTCAACCTGCCTACAGATGAGAGCAGCCCTCCCAAGTCTCCATGGGGAATTAACATCATGAAGAAGACAAAGAAGGCTGGGCCCAAAGCTTTCGGTGTGAGGCTGGAGGAATGTCAACCTGGTACAAATAACAAGGTTAGCCACACTGACCTCGTCACCACCTGAATGCGGTAAAACTGTTTTCCTTTTCCTTTTTTTCTGTGATCACACGTTTCCGTGTCTTCTTCTGCAGTTCGTTCCAATGATTGTGGAGATCTGCTGCGGCCTCGTGGAGGAGATGGGTCTGGAATACACCGGCATTTACCGAGTCCCAGGGAATAACGCCATGGTGTCGCTGCTCCAGGAGCAGCTCAACAAGGGCGTGGACATCAACCCTGCAGAGGAGGTGCAGAAATATAAATATACATTCAGTAGTGTAAAAAAGAAAAAAGTGCAGCCTCTTTCATTTCTGAGATTTTACATATCAGCACATAAAAAAATCATCTGGTGCTTCGTAGGTCTTAAAATAGCCTGTAAACGCAACCTCAGATGAACCTCAGTGCTGTAATTTATTTAGCAAAAAATAAGGCAAAATCCAGAAGCAGTAAGTACACACTTACTGCTTCACATGAATTAAGATGGCAAGTGGCAGCCAGGTGCTGCTAATTGAATGCACTTGATAAACTGATCATTAGCAAGTTTGAGCGCCTCATTTCCAAACAATTTGAAGTCTGTTATTGTCCAAGAGGTAGAAATGGAAAACCTTCAAGAACAGCTGCCAGTCTTCCCAAAGATTGTTTGAAAAGATTCCAGGAAATTCCTCGATAACAATGTGAGAGGCTTCTAAAGTCATGCAGAAAACCATAACTTAAAGTTATTGCTCGTGAATGTGTTTCTACAAGCCTGCTGAATCACTGCGATGCGCTTTTTTTTTTCATGATCGTAGAGGCAGGGATACTGTCGATCCTCAAAGAGAGTAAAAAAGAAACAATTAACTGGCACTTTTAGTACAAAAAGGTGATTCGTAACGATATCTGATTCGTGTCTGTGTGCTCTGTCGTCCGCAGAAGTGGCAGGACCTCAATGTCGTCAGTAGCTTACTCAAATCCTTCTTCAGGAAACTCCCAGAGCCACTCTTCACCAACGGTGAGACCAACAGGTTCCAACATGCCATCGCAAAACATTGCTATGCAGCCTAATCACACAGCTTAATCTGACTTTTTATATCTTCTCATATCTTAACAGACAAGTACAACGACTTCATCGATGCCAATCGGATGGAAAATGCATCCGACAGACTGAAGACCATGAAGAAGCTGGTACGTGTTTACCCGCTTGGGTTAAGTGCGCGCAGAAGTCGGCAGGTTAAACAGGTTTACGGTTTTGACATTTCACTCTGTTTTCCTTTCATTCGTATAGATCCGCGACCTCCCAGATCATTATTACCACACTCTCAAGTTCCTGGTTGGTCACCTGAAGACTGTAGCTGACAACTCGGATAAAAACAAGGTGGGATAAAGTCAATTTGTAAATGCGGACGAAATGTGTCACTGTTAAGTATTTGGCATTAATGTCGTCAATGTGTTGCTGGCGTCTCTAGATGGAGCCTCGTAACTTGGCTCTCGTGTTTGGGCCGACGCTGGTTCGGACATCTGAGGACAACATGAAAGACATGGTCACTCACATGCCGGACCGCTACAAGATCGTAGAAACGCTCATACAACACGTGAGAGATGCAAACGCGCAAATACAGTATAATTCACTTACATCCTTAATAGTATCCAAGTCATGCTCAGTATTTCTTTCTCCGGCTTTCTTGCAGTGCACCTGGTTTTTCACTGACGAGCTAGACAAGGATGAGAAGGTATGCTTTCAAAGGCAATGATAGATGCTGCAACTGACAAAAAAAAAGTGCAAAATGTTTGGCACAAAGTTGCAAATGTCACTGCAAATAACTGTGAAGCAGCTCTGTGAAACAATCTCTATTACCCTGGAAAATGACAGAAAAAACGAAAATCCACTATTGGGGGAATTTGAAACATTGTATCCAACATTTAAGAAAAATGACTTACTGGTTGAGTGAGGAGTCACATCATTCATTATTTCTTTTTATTTGGTCATTTAATATTTATGATTTTTCTTCTCATGATGTGATGGAGCTCTCTGACAAACCCAGCAAGTCACTTTGCTGTTTGGTGGCGACATTTAATCTTTAATCTTTGTGAAATTGGAAATTGTTGAGACATGCATTCAAAAGCAAATCATTCAAGACTTATTGACCTTTCTAGGAATTTTCTTCCAGTTTCAATAACTAATATTTCCCTAATGATAATTGTCTCATAAGTATGCAGCAGCCGCTACACTTGATCTCCAGAAATGGAGCTGAATTAATGATAGCTGCATTTGAGCTCTTGGCCTACGGATTGAGATGCTAGCCACGTCCCCAATTTGAGTCTGTCTCACTCTGTTCTTCATTTCCTGCCATCTACTGCCCATAATAAAGACATAAAAGGCCCCTAAAACTACGGCAGATACTTAACAGTTTATGGATGAAATGCTCCGAGTTTTTAAAGTAAATCTCCCCCATCCCTGCAGACACCAGTGGACACGGAGGACGTGCAGCCCGCCCCCAACATCGACCACCTGCTCTCCAACATCGGCAGGACCGCTCTGCTCGGCGAAGCCTCGGGTGAGCACGCTGTTTACAGCTCTGCCTTTCTCTGACCAAGCCACACCAGTAGCACTGAGTTAGAATTAGTAAACGCGAAACGAATGCTGCTGCTTTTCATTTAAAGCTGGAAGTAGGTAATTCCTCACTTGTGTGTTGAATGTTGTGCGGCCAGGTTTGTCTAAAACAAGACAACAATAATACATCTATAAATATTAAAAGAAACCGATGATCACTGAAGTTCCGCTGAGAGATTTTTACAATTAATCTGAAGGAATATATTTCTAGAACTAACAGATTCTGTTTGCTTAAAGGCAGTTGATAGAATTCCTGGCCTGATTCAGAATTCTCCTTGGAAGTTTGTCCCAGTTTAAAGCATGATTTCCCTACTTTCCAACAGAACTGGAAAGCAGCTCAAGGAATGAACATCCGTTAGCAGTTTGAGTGTTTCTGTGTTTGATAGTGTGCCTTTACTTCTCTCCTTTTTGCTGACCTCTTTTTTTCCCCCTCCATGTTGCTCACCTTTCACTTTCTCTGTACATTTCTGCATTTCCTTCTCTCAGCTGAGCCTGTGGAGCAGCCACTGCGGTAGGATGGCACTGTTTGTGTGTGTGTGTGTGTGTGTGTGAGTGTGTGTGCAACCGAATCAGTGCACCATACTGTGAAAGTGAAATAATGGGTGTGAGAGAGTGTGTGTGTGTGTGTTAGCGGTGGTGATGGTTTGTGTCTCCATGGTCTCCATTACCCTCCTGAAAGTCAGCGTCTCCCTCTCAGTGTCAGACTGAAGTCTCTGTAAAAACATGTCACTTCAATGTCGGCCCCAGTCTGACTAATGAATTAATGGATGACTGGATGCTCTCTGAGTGTTAAAGCTGCTTTATCTGACACCGGAGTGTAAACTGTGCTGTCACTGAGAGACAACTCCTTCACTGGTGGCCTGTGCCTTGCCGAGCACTGCGCTGCACTCATCCTACAGGCAATCTCGGTCTGTGTGGCCCCATCGTAAAAATCCTAACCCCACTTCTGCCTCTAAAGGGACTCTGCATGGTGCTGTTTCATTGTTTCATTATCCCTTCAAAAGAATATATTTTGTGTAAAAGCTTCAAGATGGCAGCTGGAAGCTCCCTCCTTGCAGCCAAAGTGAGTGCAGACGTAACAGGAAGTCTGTTTAGCTAATTACTTGGGGTGGACTCACGGGGACGTGTCCTCTCATGTATTATCGGCACAGTGTGAGCTAGGAATGTCTAATGTGGCACTGGCATATATGGTAACAAGCAAAGCATCTCATATCATTATCTTTTAAAAACATATATGCAAAATAAGGTTATAAGGTTTGTTCCGTACTTGCTTGTAAAACTGTAAAGTTGCTATGTAGGGCAACATATAACTGTATTTGAGTCAGGACTACTATAGTCTGTTCTGAGGTTTCCTAACAGCCAGCCTGCATACAAGCAGGAAGAGCAGCAGGCCTGGCTTCAGTCACAAAGGATATGATACTCATTTAGTCAGACACATTGCAAAAAGAACAGCTGGGGTGGAGATGGGTTGCAAAGCAGCTTAAATTATGCGCCTTATATGAGATTTGCCTAGAAATGTATCAGCTGATGTAGGCTTGTACTGAGATCAGTTAATCTGCCAGGGTTGCACTTGAGCTTCACTTTGCCTTACCCCTGAGATCTAAGTTATCATCAGTGATTATCCTAACCTACACTTTAACCCTGTGCTACTAGAATGTCTTTTCAGTCAAAGACAAAGAAAAATCCGACTTTTTTCCAAAAACTACCTTTTGCTTGTCTTCAAACATAGGGTTAGGGTTCAAAGCTTGGACTGGGATCATCACCAGTGATGGTATGGAGAGAATACTCGAGTATCCGACCCATCAAATTCATATTTTACATGTGTAATAGCCTAGTAACGTATACTAAATCTATACTAATCAACAGAATTATGCTGATGAAAATGAAAAAAAATGTTCAAGAAGAAACAACAGAAAAAAGATGGGGAAAGATGGGACGTTCCCTGCAATCCTCACATTAGAAAAGTTCAGATGAAAATGGTAAATGGCCTGTATTTGTATAGCGCTTTACTAGTCCCTAAGGACCCCAAAGCGCTTTACACATTCAGTCATCCACACATTCACACACACATTCACACACTGGTGACGGCAAGCTACATTGTAGCCACAGCCGCCCTGGGGCGCACTGACAGAGGCGAGGCTGCCGGACACTGGCGCCACCGGGCCCGCTGACCATGATTCAGAAGGGTCATCTGTTAATATTGAATTGTTTCTGTCTATAAAGTCCCCTCATAGCTTTCACCATAGTTAACTTAAGAGGCCAGACTTGCTATAATAGAACTCAGGTGTCGTTGGTTTTATGGGTGATTTACAAAAGTTGTTTTCTAAATCCAGGCTCAGTCGGTTCATTTCTTACTTTGCTCTCTAATTGTAAATAGTGACAGTAGTTTCTTTTTATGCTAAAGCCAGTTTGGGCTGGCATAATGCGTTAGTAATGCGTTAGTAATGCATTAGTAAAACGTTAGGAATGCGTTGGTCCTGTGTGTATCAGAATTGTAGTGGATAAGTGATGTTAGTGTAGCAGTAGGAAACATTTTGAATGTCATCACTAGCCTTCTAGTAAACGAGAGAACTTCTCTGAGCTGAGCACAAAATACACTGACGTGATCATTACTGCTGACGCCCTGAGAAACAGCTCCATCCAGAACACCTTACGAACCCTTTCCAGTTTCTCAAGAGATTTGGGTGTTCCCTTTACTACGATACATGAAAGACAAATCCAGGGCTTCATTCCTGCATTCATTTGTGAGGAATGTTTCTTTTCGTACTTCTCTTTCATACTGCTTCTTTCACTGACCGATGCCATCCGTGTTTTTCGTGATGTCATCAGTGTGTGCCGTGATTTTTCTAATGAAGTTTCTCCTCCCCCCCCAATCATTGTTTTCCCTGCATACACAACTCCAGTGTGTGATTCACTGTCTTTGTTCTTGTTATGGTCCGAGACCACAGAGGAAAACAAGTTCCTTTAAAAATCCATCACAGGAATTGGAGATAAAACTGCAGCTGCACTGCTCACTACAGAATAAACCATTGTGTATGTTGTGTAGATGCAATTGTGATATTTTTTCCCATTTAGGGTTAAGGAGCAGAACATCATATGCATAAATTTAATCCAATCAAAACTGTTCCATCTGCATCTGCCAGGTCATTGGCGACCCCTTTAAGGGGCTTAGTTAACTTGCACTCCTTTATAAAATTTTCCCCTACAAGAAAAAAAGACTGTAATGCTGTCAAAATCTATTACATCTTATAGGAAATCTAACATCTTCTTGTTTATGAAAATTTTTCCTATTTGAAATGTGACCAAAACAAAGCTAAACCCAGACAGGTTGCCATGACTTAGGCGTTAGGAGGTTAATCTGAATCCCTGAAGCATCCATCGCCATAAAAACAGCACCGAATGAACCACTGCCTGCAACATTTGAAGTAACAATTAAAACTTTTTGCAGTTTTTTGAGAATAAAAACAAATTTAGCCAAAAAAGACAATATTTTTATATCACATCAGTATTTGCTTACATCCCTGATGTTGTGACTAGGCGCACGTCAAGAAGCAATGTCCCAGGCGGTGTTGTCCACTTTGCACCTGATGGAAAACAACCTGCTTCATAGCAAAATCAGCATTAAAGTCTGTAGAGAGCATGCAGGGAGCAGTGCGGGAGCAGTTATTTTGATTTATTGTTGTTTTTTTCCTTTTAAAAAAAAAAGTGATGATCACAACAACTCCCTCTGTGTCCTCCACCATGACTGTTCTGGCCTTTTGTTTACTTCATCCGTTCTGACCCACAAATGTCTCCGTTTCCTTTTCCCCAGATTCAACCAACAGTGATTCAGCGAAATCAAAGGTAACCTCTCCTCACATGAAGCAAGCCTGATTGTCCAACCTCCTGAACGCACAGATTCAGCAGTAATATTTCCTGCTTTTTCAGGGGTCGTGGGGGTCAAAGAAGGACCTCACAGCCAAGGAATTCCTGGCTCTGTCCATCATGTCAGCGGTTACTGGCCGCAAACGCAGGAAACGCCATAACGCCCGCCGCGTGGGCAGCAGCACCGACGACGACTCTGAGCATGAACCGATCAAAGCTGGACATTTAGGGGCAGGAGAGGAAGAGGAGGTGGAGTCGCCAATAGGAGACACTGCTCCTCGAGCAGAGGGAGAGGAGGATGATGACGAGGAGGAAGAAGAAGAGGACGAGGAGGAGGAGGATGAGGAAGTTGTAGAGAGCGGAGTGAAAGAGGAGGGACAAGAGGAGCCGGCTGTAAAACCCAATCGGTTGTCCTGTAAAGTGGAAGAGGAGGCGGGAGGAAGGCAGGCAGCCATGTTAAACGAGGAGGAGGAGGTGCAGGCGGAGGTGAAGGGGCCTCAGTGGCGAGCTCCAGAGGATGCTCGCTCTATAGTTTCAGGTTACTCCACCCTCTCTACTTTAGGGCGGAGCTTGGGGTCTGAGGGGAGAGGGGACGATGCTGATGATGAACACAGCGAGCTGGTGAGCGAGACAGATAATGAGAGCGGCTTCGCCTCGCGCTCTCTTACACAGGAGAGACCCGATAAACACCCGACGCCACCTGTGAACACGCAGTTGCCGGCGCCGCCGCGCAGCTTTCTCTACACACACTACAAAAGCCCCGCTCTGTCAACCAGTAACATTCTCACCCCACCCACTTCCCTCACACAGACGCCAGACTCCGCGGAGAGGAGCGATGGAGGGGCCCGCTCCACCACACCTTCTTCCTCCTCCTTCTCGTCCTCCTCCACCACTCACAGACTGCACTCGCGGCCTTCCTTTAACTCCCACAAGCTGATCCAGTGCGACACTCTGGCCAGGAGGAAGCTGAAGTCTGAGAAGAACAAGGCTCGCTCCCTGGACCTGATGGAGTCTCCCGAGGGCACGGCTCCATCCGAGGGCTCTGGCTCAGGAACGGAAGGTGCACCCACAGCGAAGAGGGATACCTCCAGAACCAACACTTCCTCAGGCAGCAGCCAGGAGAGTCTGCGCCTAGCCCGACCCAAGCCTGCCGTGCTGCCCAGCGAGGCCGCATCCTTCACGCCGACCGGCCTGGGTGGGAAGTCGCTGGCCAATCAGGTACGCGCCCGACTGCTAGGCTCAGCTGACAACCTGCACCGCGTCGGACTGCGGAAACCACCGTCACCCGAGACGCGCAGGAAGAAGAGGGCTTGGCGCAGACACACTGTGGTGGCTTCCCCGACTGAGCTGTCCGATAAGAGACCCCCGCTGATTGTCAACGAGTTCCACTTGTCTCCTATCAATCAAAACCAGGTCAAAACACAAGGGCTGCCTCGGGATGCAGAAGGGCTCGACCAAGGACCCACTACACGTCAAGCACCCACCTCCAATTTCCACCAGTACCTTTGAACCCTGACCCCAACCACCGCTCCAAGGCCAAAGCTGCTGATTCTCAGTTTGTGCGTAGGGATGGGGGAGTGGATGTCCAGCTGAGCTGCTGACGGCCTGCAGGTCAGTAAACTGGCAGCAGTGCAAATGGGGATGTGGTTGGTGGACAGGTAAAAAACAGCCCACCTTTTTTTGTCGTTGTTGTTGTTTTTTTACTTTCCATTGAGCTCCGTTTGCATGGCAGGGGGTGTTCCAGTGTTGCCAAAGCTTTCATTTTCTTTTACCTTTAAGTGTGCTCTTATAGAAATAGGACATAGACACAAACGGACGTCATCGCGGTCAACGTAAGAGCCAAGAATTCTGATTCGAGTAACAACTGAGCATCCCTCTTGTCTTCTCTTCCTTCCTGTCTGGATCACAGATGACGTAAATTAAGGGTTTAATCGACCAGACGAGGATGCTGAAATGCAGCTTCCCCCCTGGTTTTGAGAGAATGGTGCTTCTACAGTTATTAAAAAAAATCATATAAAACCATTTCAGGAGGGCAAACAACTGGTTCTTCATATCAGTCTTCCTGACGTTTCCCCTCTGACCATTCACACTGTAAAACTCCACCAAACTTCAGCTCACAAACACATGAAATGCAGTTGTCTCCCTCTACTTGTTAATAATGTTTGTGTGTTTGCGCAAAATATTCGTGACCATGTCTAAACGTGCAGGTGTTTGTGTTAAACGATTTTTGTAACATTTGTACAAAGCCTTGTTAAGTTAACCTTGTAAATATAAATATTATGTTATCATATTTGTTTGTACTTTTTTTTAGTTCTTTTTATTTTAAGGTTTACAAAAGTGCAAATAAATGCACAGTCGTTTTTTTTTTTTTTTGTTTGGTTTTGTTTTCAAGATGTTACTTGAAATGTTTCCCTTAATATATTATTTGTTTTTGTTTTATATTCAATATATATATAAATATATATTAAATATATATATTTTGTATTAAAGTAAAATTTATTGCAATTTCACCTCTTGGGTGTACCTGTTTAAAGGAGACGAGATAAACACGACTAAACGTATTCCTTATTTCCTCATAAATGGCCTTTCTGATTCACAGCACTGTGCAGGAAACCTTTATCTCATGAGATAAACTTATAATAAAGATTATCTCATGGCTAGTTACACAAAATGTACACAAAACTCTCTAGTAACAACATGTAGCAAGTTCAGAATTGTAATCAGGTAATTATTATGTGATATCGGACAGTTTGCAGGCAGCTCATCACGCCGCCAGGGCTTCAAGTCTGGGATTACTGAGCATAGCCTCAACAGATCAGCTCATATTCACTGAACACAGGAGCTCAAAAAAAGATGCCTGACAGTGTTTAACAGACTGGTGTAGGATTTTTTTTTTCTTTGGTGTTTTCAGCACACAAGGTCAGGTTCTAATAAATCTTCCCTGAGTGGGGAACTGGTACGTTGGAGGAAATGAAAAAAGAACAAGAGTCAGTTGTTTCTGTCTCGTCTTGACCACAGAACCAATTTGCAGTAGTGAAAAAAAACACGACCTGAGCGAGAGGTGCAAATTCAGAAGTCACAAAAGGCTTGCTTGTTTCCCTGCGACCAAATAATAACCCAGTGAAAGAGAAGTAGAAGAAGAATGATAATAATAAATAGGTTCTAGTCTCGTCTTACCTCAAGGTTTTTTCTACAAGTGCCTGATTTCTGGAATGTGTTTTTGTTCTGCAGTGCCATGCTCGGTTCTTATCTTTCCATTTCCTTTTGTTATTTCTGGGTCTCCTCCCCTCCTCTGCTGTGGTTGACGGTATAATTGAGGCACTGACCCAAAGATGTGTACATTAAAGACAAGCAGTCTAACAGAGAGGCTGCACAAAACAAAATAAAAGAAAGAAAAGTAAAGCACACTTCAAGCCAAGGATACTTCTATGCACTCCCTTTGCCTTTAACAGAGGAGGGGAAAAGCATAGTATTCTCTCAGCTGCTTCTTTTGTTTGTTTGTTTTTTAACAAACTGAGGTCACCTCTCTATGCCTAATAATCCACAGTGTGTGAATAAGGTACACCTAACACACCCCACCCCACAACTGCATTAGGTCATGCCAGACAGCATCCAGTTTCCTAAAGATGAACAAAAACCTCATCAAAGGGAAACGTCGACAGTCTGAAATGTGATTTTACCTTTTGTGTCGCTGTTGTATTTTAAAAGCGTTTCTTTTTTTTGTACATACTATCTTAATATGTAACATATTGTATTGTGTACATTTGGAATTGCTTTCGAGTATGACTAATATGAAAATGACTGGACTAAAAGAAAAAAACAAATAAAAAACATGGTTGTCCGCCTGAAATCATTTCCCTCGTGGCTGTGTGCTTAAAAGCAGGTTATATGATGTAAATAAACAGAACTATGTTTTAAAAAAAAAAACGTGTTTGCGTTTGTGATTTGTGTGTGTACCCAAAACACATTTTTTACAGTGCATATGTGCCTCACATTTTGCAGCGCGGGCATCTTAAAATAGGAGCTGACTGGCTCCCCCTAGAGGCTTGAAGATCAATAAGACATAAAGGGAAACGGAATCTGGAGTGTTGAGGCTCTTTATTTTAATTTATGGGAATGCTTAAATATTTATGGATTCTGTGATATTAGCTGTAATAATGGGACTCTATTAAAACGGATGACCCCACCAAAGTAAAGACACTTTTCATCACATTCTTAGGCTTTGCAAATGAGCAGCACTTCTCACATGATCAGTAACCAACCTTTTCTGCATGGCTGTCCACAGGCTCTTCAGGTACAAGTCTCACCACTCGCCAGACATTTTGGAACCCCCTTTTGGCATTTATTTGCAAGCTATTTCTAAATTAACTTAATAAAAATTAAAGTTACACCTCTACCACCATCTATCATGTCTTTTTTTTTTTTTAAAAATCAGGCCTGCCTAGTGAAGTTACTCATTTTAACTGGAGCAGAGGGGTGTAAATATTTATACATTATGTGATCAGTATATGTGATAATGAGAAAATCCATTATTAAGTCAGATGATCCCACCAAAGTAAAGACAATTTTCTGCAGATCCTTTGACTTTGCAAGAATAATAACCTCTGTGTGTCTGTATAACAAACTAGAAAATTCAGTATTATAAACAATAAAATCCCACTTGCATGTCTTCCTGTATACCTCAGAGTGGACTATGCTTTCATAAAGAGCATCTCATCCATATCCCAATCCCCCTTCTCATGTGGTCTTCCTCCCAGTCAGAGGCCACTGATGCCTTGTGTCTGGCTCATATCGGAATCCTCGCAAGAAATCTGACCAAAGCCACTGACAGCAGCTTCCTGTGTTTGAGGACAGGCTAAACAACACATGGCAGTCTGATTCAGAACTTCATTTTTTTTTTTTTATTGGAACTAAAAGGTTAACACACAACTGTTAAAATGTTCACGCTGAAGTCTCTTTTTCTTTTTCTTCTTTTTTTTTTGCAAAACAGTATCTGAAAGGATGGCCCAATTAGCTGCAAGTTCTTCTTGTTCAGTTTCTGGAGGGGGAAGAAAAATAATCCGACATACAATATTTGCTCTTAAAATTAAAAACAGAACAGTTTATGTCAATGGATACCTACGAAGTTGAGCAGAGGAACAAACGGAAATTTCTTTTCAAATACCTCTTTATAAAAAAAAAAAAAAAAAAAAAAAAAAAAAAAATCAAATTTGAAATATTTACAATTCTCCTTGAAAACAATAACCGAATGGGACATTAACAGCTCAAATAGAAAAGGAAACGTCAAATATTTACTTATTTTGTCCAGATGACAAACTGCTTACAGAAAAACTTATGATAAATTCTTTTAAAAATGCAGTAGTCCCATGTTTTACCTTATCCAAAGGATTTTAATTTGTAGCGACCTGTCCCCTGTCCTTGCTGGGCTGGCTCTTCAGGAGCAGCTCCATGTTTTGGGCTTTCAGTCTCTCCAGTTCCTTCTCCATCTCTTCGACCCGGACCGAGCAGTTCTGACCCCCGGGCTCCACGGCGCGTCTCAGCCGGTTGTTCTCCTCCTCCAGCCGGGACATGCACTTCTCCAGCTCCAGGTACTCCTTCACCAGCTCCTGCTTGGTCATATTCTGCAGGCTCTCGACGTGATACATCTCGTAGGTCTCGGAAAAGTCTCTCTGGAGGAACTCTCCACCCGCGTTCCCGGGCCTCCCAATGCCGTCGCTGCCCCCGCCGCTGCCGTCATCATAGTCCTGGTCCTCGTTTTCCAAGACCTCATCCTCGCTGCCACTGTCCTCCATGCGAACCCCGACCCCAGAAGGCCGCCTGACCCCCATCTGGGTGTTGAGATCGGGTTCCTCTCGGTCGTGCTCGTCCATCAGGAACTGAGTGGTGTTGTAAGGGGCAACCGGGAGCCCTTTGGCGAACATTTCCTCTCTTATGCGCGAAGCCCTGGCAGTCTCCCTTTCTTCCAGGGCTTTCTTTTCCTCCCAGGAAAGTTTGTTATACGGCTTCCAGTGGCGCTTCTTCTTGGAGGTCCTGCGCCTGTGCCTCTTCTTGCCCAGACGCGCATCTAAACCCGTATCAGAGTCGATGTGCAAACTATCCACTTGTACCTGCAGCCGTCTGTCTTGGCCGTTTTTCCCCTGTGTGGTGTGGTGGTCTTCTGCCTCTCCTTGGATGCTGGGTTTCTGATGAGGCTGAGTTGAAATCGGGCAGTTCTGGAGCTCGTTTCCGGCTGCTAACCCAGGGCACACCTCCCTCTGCCCGCCTTTCATTTGCCGTAACTTGTCTGTGTTGATATCCTCGCAGTTCTCCGCCCGCTGCTCCTGCTTATGCTCGCTCTGTCGCCCCCTGTCGCCGTTTTGTGGTCCATCATGGTTTCTAGCTGGGAGATGCTCCAACGCGTCTCTACTGCTCCCACCTGAAGGGCTGGCTGAAGTTTTCAGGTGATGGGTCTTCTCCTCTGGCTCTGTCATCCTGGTGTTCCGCTCCTATGGCTCCACTTTAGCACATTTTAGATGATATTCATGCTCCCGTGACTGAGCTTAAAAGTTCGTTAAAAAGACGTTAATTTGAACAAAAATATTCTACAATCTCGCGTAATCACTAAAGAAACTTTTGAGGTTGTTTGCGTTTGTAAACAAACGCGCGCAAAGTAAAAGTAAACTTCCGAACAGTAAACACTTGTTACTCCTCCAAGGGTTTGTCAGAGCAACTGTCGCTAACTACCATTAACTGTTTCGATGCTGTCAGAGTTATCGTTCACCCGGAGACTGCGTTCCGCCGTCACAACAGTGTCCAGTGTGCTGCTCAAGAAGAGGGAGCTCGTGTTTATATACCAGCTCCGCCTCTACCCGTGCGCATGCTACTGCTTTCAACTCCTGATGAATTGTGGGGTATGACGTTTTCGTTTCAGCGAAGCCTTGGCGGAGACCTTCGCACCAAACTACATAGTCCACAAGTCTACCATAACTGACGAGCTTTTTGACCAATCAATTAAGAGGATCTCGAGTCCGCTAAAGCCTACCCTACTCTTTGTTGATTGGACCAGAGAGTAATTTTGCTGTTGCTAAGCTCAAGGTATTTTCTGATTGGGCAGATCAATAGTCAATCAAAGGACCGTAATCCACGCTAAGAAAGCAGTCCCGGGCATTTTACGGACGCTACTATTTACAAATGAAGGGGTTATGGTTGGAATTGAAGAACTAAAAGTTAACCTGTTTACATTTTAATTAAATGATTTGCAAGATGGAACAAATATGCATGTTTCAAACACACAATAATAGGCTTTGTTTTTATGTACTCATCCGGCTAACATAGGACAAAATCATCCATACAATTAAACCCCCCTGTATTTTAAGCTACAACAAGAAACTGTCTTGCGGAATCTAGTCCGTCTTCGACGTTCATATGAGAAACTAAGTAATTACAGCTTATTCAAAACACAATTTTTTTTACAGGTCAGCTACCATAAAAATGCGTCGCTCAGGCGCCATTTGAGAGAGTGAATGTTTTCGTGTCAAAAGTGTCTTCAGTGCGGAGTGATATGTTGTGGGGCAGAGGGCCAGGGGGAACTCTGGAATCAGCGTAAACAAACGACATTTATTGAGAAGCTTCCGTGGAGAGCGCTATTTCGAACCCCTCGTTGTTAAAGGGTGGGTCAGGCGATCTCACACTTGCTCAGTAATCCTATTAGCAGTTGGCGAAGTGTTATAGATCAGCGTTTGAGTTTTTCCGCGCAGCCAACGTTCTGATACGCAGTGTTAGTTTTACACTGTTGTCTCGTGTTAACGGCTAAGGAGACGCTAGCTAGCTAACGTTAGTTAGCCAACCGGCGCTACGTGTCGTGGCTCCCAAACTAAACACTACACGACTCCACAAAAAGTGAAGCCCTACGTACTACAACAAAATAAACTTAATGTTTGACTTATTGGTCACAGAAAAACGCTCCTAGCCGGTGTGAGTATGACGAAAGACGCCATACTGCACCTAAAGCTAGGTAAGCTAACGTAAGTTAGCGTACGCTACAGTGTAGCGATAATATAAAAAGTATTAAACCATGAGTGCTCGATCGTTTTCAAATAAAATTGTTTGCCTTGTGTCAGTTTGTCGATGCAACTGCAGCAAAGTAAAGCAACTACAATACGCTGTGCTGCTGGTAATGTTAGCCATCTGCTAACTAGGCCAACGTGTTCATATGGGATCTGCGTAATTCCTGGACTGTTTTATTCCGATGTGAGTTTCTCGTTTCACTACAGCGATTAGTGTACACATTTCAAGTACTGCCACAGTTAATCCGAACTGTACAAGTCAGAGTACCGAAAACATACACAAACAGACTGAAAACATTCGTTTTTCGAAACAGTCCTTCACATGAGACCTTTGAGCAACTGTCTTGCTTTCAGGAAGTAGACTGCGCCTGATCTTTCCAGTTTCCCTTTAGTTAACTGGTGTTAGCAAGCTCTAGATGGGTGTAACTCGCCAAACCAATAATCTGCTACACTATTCACAACTTTTCTGTATTGTCGGCTTGTGTGAAATAAACAAATGGAAATAAAATACTGTGGGGAAAAAGGCTGAAACCTTTATGTGGAATATGTTAATGTGGTTAATTTGTTTTGTTTCTTTTCTGATGCACATTATTTACATGTGCATACAACATGCACACATATTTAATATCACACTGGTTAAAGAGTTAGTCATTATTATTAATCCTTAACTGTACATGCTTCACTGTGTCATACACAAATTGTGTCCAGTTTTCACAGAGCAGTTTGCTTCCATTAATGGAAGAAGTGGGTTATTCAGTCTGTGGCCTTATGGTGGGTGACTGGTCTCTCCTAACACTGCCAGTGAAGACTGGCTACAAACAACACAGGCCCACTGTTTCTACTAATAGAAGCAGGCAGAGTTTCAGCTTTGGCAAATAAGCAAGGCAAAGTGGGAAATCCTTTGAGAGGGGAGGTGATCTGTTCCAGTTAATATGAAACCTAATGACCATGGAGATTGAGAAACAGTACCAGGGCTTCCCATATTCTCAAATCAAGGAGCGGTGCGCAGCTACAGCACCAGAGCTGCTCCTGCATAGATCACAGCTTTTGAGGATTAGCAGGCATGACTTAATCTCTCACCCTGTCCAACATGGTAGTTGCTGCAATTGAGCGGAGATGAAAGATATATGTAATATACTATTATACGCTGGTGCACGGGCCTGAAGAGGAGGTGCAGGAGGAGTTTGTGCAGACAGCAGGTCCAGATGGGTGTTTTAGTAAGGGAAACATTCAATCCAACAGCTTCATTAAATGACCACGTTAAAGAAACATCACCTTAGGCTCCATCCACCCAGCCTACCAAACCTGTACGTGTGTGTTTGCTTTGCACATGGCTGTGACTCAGCTCTGTCACTCTCTGCTCTCTGTTATAACTCCATTACTAAGACTTAATTAAGTTTGCAGGCAGAGCTCTGGTACTATGAGCACCATCTAATAACCAAAAAATTAAAAAAAAGACTGCAGTGCAGGTTTTCACTTTCATAATCAACCCTTTAAATCTGTGCAGACAGCATGAACATACTGGCCACAGATGATGAATGTGGCATTACGGAACTGATTGTTGTTGTTGAGAGCTAAGCAGTTACTTTTAATGACCAACAGGGGACGCCGGCTCCTCAGTCACTGGCATTTGAATGGGGAATAGTTTTACTAAAGTGGAAGCACTTTTTTCTGCCCTTGATCTCCATTTAGAGGAAGGTGTTTACATATTTGAAACTTTTCCTGAACAATCAGGGTCATATGTTTGCTTTACCTCCCCTGAAAGAAAAGATTTCAGCTGTTTAAATGTTTGCTGAGCCTAGACAAAGGGCAACCTGCTCTTTGCCTGTGGACGTTAATCACGCCACTATATTCACGTAAGTATGCAGGCTTTCTTAATATATATTTGAAAAGGTAGATGTAACAGCACAGAGCTTTTCTTTTTGGAATCCAGCATGGCACCGGCGCAAAATAAACTCGAAAATAAAAATTTTAAAATTTTAAACAAGTCTATATTTGGCTTTCATTCTTTTATTTATGCAAAAAAAAGTTTCTTTGGAAGAACAGATTTAACCAAAAAGGCTTTGAAGCGCAACTGTGGAGATTCTGTGCGCGCACAGTGCGCTTTAAACCATTTTAACAAGTGTGTCTATACAATGTATGTATGGAGGGGGACTTGACCATCCCTGATACACGATCAAGGTTCCTTGGCGTTTTCGTTGGGGCAGGAAGAGGAAGAGGAGGAGGAGTAAGGTGTTGGCTCCAGAAGCGTGCGTCTCGTTTGGAGTCCTGCGCACAAACATGAGGAGCGAAGCTGGGGAGGGGACTCCTGCGGTCGGTTTTCTCTCTCTCTCTCTCTCTCTCTCGCTCTCTCTCTCTCTCTCTCTGCGGGCTGGGGGTCTGTCTGGGGCAGTTTAAGGACACCTGCGCCCTCAGCTTCCTCAAACCCGTAAAGTTGCAGGGTTAAGTTAGTTTCGCTGGAGTTTATGTAGCGATCATGTTAGGCGTAGGCACCGGCAAGACCCCGAGCACCAGTCCCAGGGAGCACAGGAGGAAAGTGAATGAGAAGACGACGGACCTCATCAGGAGCCTCGGTAAGGACACCTCCAAATCTGACCTTCTGCTCCTTGGAGTTCACCGTCAGCTCCAGGCTGAAGTGTTTTTTTCGCTCATTGTTGGTACAAACTTAACTGAGGCTTCAGTGACTTTTAGTCACCTTGTTTGTTGTGTTGTTTACGCTGCCTTTTTCCAAGACAACAATCATAATCGGTAGCTTTTTATGCCTTCATAATTCATAACACAGTTTCTCTTAGAAGGCTGGTTATTCGAGAACTATTTGCATCATTCTGAAAAGATGATTCATTTCACCTACTATCCTTGATAATTGCTCACTTCTTAGTTACAGATTGTTTGTTTTAATTTGCTTAATTTGTTTCATTCATTTACTTCCCCCGACTTAAAAAAAATATATTAACAAAACACGTCTAACAGGTTTTTGTTTTTTTGTTTTTTAATGATGATGTTCTTAGAAAATGACTAATGACCGAGGTTACAGATAATGGCATCAAACAGAAACGAAATTCTGAGTATTTGTGGGTGCAGTTAAAACGGTCATGTGTTTATGAAGAGCAGAGTTGCTCACTGGACTACTGCTCTGATTCAGGCTCCTCGCCATTCCCATCCCAGCCTACTCCCTCGCAGTTCAGTCCCGATATGTCACTGCCCCTTCCCAAACTCGCCCCAAAATAGACACTTGCTGAGCAGCGATAGCGCACCTGTCAGAATCTCTGAGAAGACGCTGGATTTCTGGAAGGCTGAACCAGTGTTAATGACGTATATATGCAGACATACAAAATTAGCTCACAGACAGAAATGTTGGATGAAATCTTTGCTTTTTATTTTCTTTCTTTTTTTTAAGTTTTATACGTTTAAAGGAACGCATTATGTTTTTTTCCAACCCCATATTTTTATTCCTGGACTTTACTAGAGTAGCTTTGCATGACTCAGTTATAAATATTTATCTTGAGGTGCTGCACTGGCACAATATGATGCAGTAATAAGGTGTACTATATCAGGGATTTCCGCTCTCATTGATGTACAGTGACACATAGCCAAGAGTAGAAACCGGTCTGAAACTGAGCATTCAGAGCAGCATGAAGCCTGAAACTTTGGCAGTGATTCACATGAGCATCCAACACTGTAACAGCATAAGCATGACGAATGCACTCACTGACTACCTAATTTGGCACATCTGTCCAACTGCTTATTAAGACAAATATCTAATCAGCCAATCACCTGGGAGGAACACGCTGTATTTAGGCAAGTCGACATGATTAGAACAACCTGCTGACGGTCAAACGGAGCACTGGAATGAGGAAGAAAGGTAATTGAAGTGACTTTGAACATGGCATGGTTGGTGGTGTCAAATGGGCTGGTCTGAGTATTTCTGGTCTGCAGTATCATAATCATTTTTGGTCATTCAAATCATAATTTTAACACAATTACTCAGGAAGTAAAGCCAACTCTATTTTGTTAAGATATTAAGAAAGTCTTAAGTGTTTAATTGATCAATGCAGCAGGATGGGGGGTTTAGTTGCCGTATCCAGGTATCCAGGATAGGTGAAACAGCCAGACACTCCATAGTTAATTTCTAGGAAAAAGACCAGGTAGGTAAGTTCAATATCACAACAAAGGCACTCCAGTAAATTCTAAACTTCTCTTTATGAACCTAGAAACACTACCACTTAGAGCAGAGCATTGTGTGCCAGTGACTGGGTAATTTGACCAGATTCAAATAAACAGAAACCAACCTTCATTTAACTGAAACAGGAAGTCCAGTTAGCTGACAAAGAACAGCACAAAGCAATCCAAACAGGAACATATGAGGGAGGCACTAACGAGCTGACAAACAGTACAGCACAACAATGAACTAAGAGAAACATAGGGATTAAATATGCATGTGGGGTAATCAGAGGTATGGAAAGCACCTGTTAACACAGCTGAACCTAACTGAGGAACACGAGACAAAAGACGCAAAATTAAATACAACACACGAGAAACTAAATAAAATGGGGAATAACTAAACAGAGGCTCTCTAGTGCAGCGAGGGTAACTTGATGAGACACAGGGAACGCAGCAGGAGAGGAAAATGTGAAACTTGGGGGATTACTGATAAAAAGATAACTTTCGTCAGAAAATGTGAAAGGAATCACAATCTAAGCAGACCCCGGATCATGACGTTAAACTCCAGGAAGATAATTATAACAACCCAGAATGGGGCATACTTGTTTTATCTCCAGTGGTGTAGTGGTTGCTGGTTTGATTCTTGCCATAGATACAAGTCCCTTTTGGGGTTGGCGTCCGTTTAAGAACTCTACCAGATCAAACATATGGTGTTATCTACTGTGGCAAGGGAGTGGCTGGAAATATCATCTTTATTTTTCCTAAAATCCTATAGGCCAAAACTGTCTTTGAAACCAAAGACCTTAATAAGTAAAAAACAATATGCAGAAACAATCTCTCATAAATTCAGCTCTTCTCGCATGTTTAGTGAAAACAGAACTGCTGAATTTTAATGTTTTTGCAACAGTGTGTAAACATGGATCCATACTTCTGCAGTGACACCGTGTTTAAACTCTGACACTATGCACAGACTTGTTTAAGCATTACTGAAGTCTGAAACTGTATCTGCGCCTGAAAACGCAACACTGGCATTGCTATATTTGAGTGTCCCACTAATACTTAATAATAAAGCAAGTGAGGTCACCCAAGTCGACTCAGCACCACCACTTGTTGTCATAAATTAGTCAGGTGACTGTCCACCCACCATGTTTTAGCCGCTTTCACATCAAAGCGAAAACACCGAATAGTTTCGCAATCTGCTGGTGGGATTGACCTAAGTTCAAAGGTTTTGTGTCATGTGGTGTCACAGGACTGATCCGCCTTCCTCGTTCAAACATTTCTCACTCACTGTGAGCCCACAGACGAAGTGACGAATGTGGCCTGAGAGGCAGAGATTTGTTAGTTTTGAGATAATCCGTGTTTGAATCAGACTAGCGCACACATGGATAAATATATTCATTGCCACAGACGTCCCCACGGGGGTTTTGGGGGATTTGATTTCAGGGAGAGTCTGCGGCTGTTGGCAGCGCTCTTAACGGTGGTACACAGCAATTAGTTTCTTGTTTGAGCAAACAGCCCGCATAAGCCAAGGATTTACAAAACAACATCCATGATGAGTTTCAGTCGGTTTAGACCGAAGAGATGGGACAATTTCACGCGTTGCACCTACAAGCTGAATGTAAACACGATCGTGAGCTGAGGTGATGTTTTAGGAGGCCGCTGCAGGGAATATGTGGTATCTGTTTGGTATCTGAGTAAACTCAGCTGTAAATCTGAGAGCTTTACATATGCTTTATGTCTGCGATTGTGGTCAACAACATTCCCTGCCAAATAGGTCACAATCAACAAGGTTATCATCTGTTATTAGGTTTGAATGGTCAAGTGTTTAGTAGGATTTAACCTCAATGGGATCTAATCTAACTGAGCCCCAACATACAATAAATAGCATCAGTTGTGTAACAACAGACACTTATTCCGATTGTGAATAACCTTTTTTTTTTCTAAATAATCACAACTCAGCTGTTTTTGTGTGTGCAGGCTCACATTGTAGCAAAGAAAAGTATTGCCAGTTTATTAGACAAAAGATAAAATACATACTGACGTGTTCAAGCTAAAGTCAGCTCTATTCAACTCCATTCAAATTTCTATTTTTTTTTTTAAGTTGTGCACTGTCCAAAAGAAAATAGGAATCCCCTTTCCCTTCTACCAAACCATACCGCTCTCACAGTCTGGTTTTCTCCTGCATATGGTTATGTCTGCCAACCTCAGGTTGGAAAACAGTAAATCAACAGTCGAGGTTAGGCTTTAATGTGGCTTAAAAATCACAATCATAGCCTTGTTAATATGCATTGCAACCTTAATTTGTGCTTTGACGGCATATTTAACCACATATTGGCAAATAAAATGACAGTTTTTTACAAAAGCTCATTTATTTCTCAACATTTTTTATTATTTTACTGAAATCCAGATATTGTTCAGAGCGAGTCTGTTTCGTCGCAGACAGTGAGTCCTACTTACTGTGTGGTCATAACTTGCTTATTAATGAGCAAATAAATGATGTTTCATTCATTATAAGAGACAAAGAGAATGTTTGACTAAAAGCTGCTTGTTTTCAACTGAATACAAAGAGGCTGCTCTGCTTTCATGTTCAACTCTCTGCTGTCCAGAAACCATTGGCAGTGATTCTGCATTTCCAAATAACACTCACTTTTTTCTACTCAGTCCTTTTTGGGGGGGGGGCAGGAGGGGTTCACATCAGGAAATTCCACAGAGAGTCCCGATTCCAAAGAACTTTAAAAAAAAAAAAAAGAAAGAAAGAAGAAAAATACGGTTTCCAACTGATCATTTTTCTTCTTTTGAGCTGGAATCTCATCATTTTGCCTCAACACTTTTGATTTTGGAGATGCAGACTGGATGCCACTGTTTGCCTCCTAGAGGGGACAGCTGTGCGACAGAGCTGAGAAACTTTAATTGGCCGGTATTAAATCTACAGCACCCTTACTTGTCTATCTTTATGCGAGAATCCTTGCTAGCTGACTCTTGTGACTGCTGCTATGCTGACAGAAACGTGAACCGTGTCCCGGGAGGACCTGGTATGTGGGCCTGAGTGAAGAGGACTCATGCAAGCACAGTGCACTGACCAGCTGATATAGTTATTTGGATTTTAATCCTCCTTTCAGCGTTAAAGCTCCACTGCTGCTCACAGTGTCAAAGCACCCTCGGAGGAATCTCCATTGCTGAATTAATTAAAATGTTAATTGTTTTCAGTTATTTTCAACAGTTCACACTGTTTGTTTTTTTTTATCCATTTGTTTTATCCACTTGCAAGTGGCACAGTTGTAGAGATAGTAATGCAGAGATAGATAATGTCAGTATGTTGGGTTGAGACGAAAAGATCTCTTCTAACTATTCATTGTATTGTCATGAAATTTCTGTTACTTTCATATTCCCCAGAGGATGAATCTTATTGGCTTTGGTGTCCCTTTCTCTTTCCTGCATGAACGTTTGGTTACTTGACATTACATATGTGATGCACACCTCTGTTACCTCCATAGGAGATTAATTGTGTTTTTCGGTCCTAGCTTTTACTGCTTTGACTGAGGAACTCATTTAGATGAGGCAACACTTTTTAAAGCAATGTTCATTAATAGCATCCCTCTTAGGTGGGCTTTTAAAAACTCAGCGTACAGTACAGCGTCTGGGTTAACTGTCCCAGACACCATTATTTCTGCAAATTAGAAATACCTGTCTAGCCATAACATTGGGATGATACTTTTTCAAAACTACACAACATCTTCTTTACTAACCTTGTATTTTGGAGCGCGTCATCCCAGACATTCTCTTGGCTGCAGTTTTGGCAGTTTTATGTCTTCCTCCTGCCACATTATCACAGTTGCCTTTGCCAACTGCAGAACTTGCAGATGTTGCTCCTCACTGAATGATCCTTCAGTACTTTTATTGAAAACCATTTATTTCTAAGAGAGTGCCACTGTGCCAGTATTATCCTAAGAATGCCTGATTTGAAGTGGTACAAATATTTGTTCAGCCAATTATGCGGCAGCAATTGCATTATAGCCATGTAGACATGGTTAAGATAACCCCCTGAAGGTCAAACTGAGCATCAGAATGGGAAAGAAAGGTGATTGAAGAGATTTTGAATGTGGCACAGTTGTTGGTTCCAGACAGGATGATCTGAGTATTTTAGAAACTGACGATCTACTGTGATTTTCTGTACAATAATTCCTAGTGTTTCTAGAGAGGAGTAAAAAATTTCCAGAGAGCAAGACCAACTGCATCATATTATCACGTCAAAATAGACCAAAATCTCTGAGTAATGTTTCCAGAAACTTGTTGAATTGATGCTATAACTAGCATATAGGCCGTCACAGGCCCGGCCTGGTATTAACAAGGTGTACCTAAGAAGTTGGCTCATTTGTATTTGTTAATTAGCTAAACTTTACTAACTACCAAAATATAACCAGTGTTTAGTTTTCATCTTTAGGCCCAAACTCTAGCAGTGCTTTAAAGTTTGGTTTTTTGGAACTATTTCAGCCAGAATAAGCTAAGCTTTAGCTTCTGTAGATGTCAGCTAGCTGACTTGTTTACATGTAACTGCTGACAAAGCCCACTCTCAGTAAGCACCTCTTTTTCATGGATATCTGGACTCTATCTTGATTTAAAGATAAGGTTGAACAGGTGTACATTTTTTAAAAACCTTTTTAAATTGTCAATGTTGCCTCAGCGGGCTTTTTTGTGCTATTACATTAGACTTATCAAGCAAATTAGCATACTTTTTCTTACAGCGTCATCATTAGAATCACAGCTTTAATTAATGACTAAATATCTGTTTATTGTTAACAGCTCATTAGCAAAAGGTAGCAAATCAAAATGGCAAACTAAGACAGTAAACATAGTAAATATCAGCAAACACTGACATTTGCTAGCATGTTTAGTACAATAACATTAGCACTTGGGCAAAAACACTTCTATGCTACAGGCTTTTCAGCCTCTTTTAAAATAGTACACCAACATGCTAAACCGAAGCGTTAGACATGAACCTGATAGCATCCTGAGATTAGCATTTTGGGAAAAACATTTCTCACTAAGTGTTCACCGGGGCTGTAGGTAATCTGCAGTATGCTGTTTATGCTGCAGATTCAAACTTGTTCCAATTTTATTTTCTTTCTTTTGATTTTCTTTTTTAAGATTCTGTGCAGTGTTGAAGCGATTGCATTAAAATACATCAGCGTGGTTGCTAACCAGGTGGCATGCAGGTATTTGACCAGCTGACCAAGTGGATGTCAAGCCGATTTTCTGCAGGGGAAGATGACAAGAAAATACAATTCGACTCTGTGGCCCGAAGAATCATGCCTTTTATACACTTATGAAGAGGCTTTTCAGAAGCACACCAAACTGTACCAAATTTATTAAATCTGTGGATATGGCCACACTTGGGGACTTGCAGCTACTCACTCTTTGCATTGTGGGCAGATAATAAAATTATACAGGTAGTATAATGAGAATGTGGCTGTAACTGGAGAGGGAATGATAAAAAGTGAAGCAGCAGGTTGAGAGAGAGCTAGTTAAGGCTGTTTGGATAGCTTAGTGTGGTCACTGACCTGCAGTTAATCAGGCCCTTGTGCTGTGCTTGTGGGAATGCCTTGCATGTGGTAACAGCTTGGAAAAACAGGCTTGTTATGGACGGCCTGGCAGGGGGAGTTCTTTGTTTTCAACTCTGATGGGGAGAAATCCATGGTTTCACCCAGTGCGCTTTCACTCATGGGAAGGGAGGGAGTGGAGGGCAGTTTCTGTTTGCTATAACTTTGGGGGTCCATTACTTAATCCAGAACTTGGCACTGACACGATGAGGACTGTGATTTAAGAGCTAAAGAAACAAATGAAGCCCTTTCTTTAGACATGAACAGAAAAGACTAAAGCCTGAAGAATAATTTGAGCAGTGAGTGAGAGCTGGTTTTGGCTGTTTCCTTCAACAATACTAAAAGGGAAGGTTACATAAGGGAGCCCGTTTGTTCTTGCAAAAGACTAAACATGCCATGGCTGAATGCTGTTTAACACTTGTGCTTTATTTTGTTGGTTGCGTTACTGATTATTCAGTAGGCTATTTGCAGCAACCAAGTTCTTAACATAACTTTTTAAACCAGTTAAACCAGTTGTTTGAAGCATTTACATATTCGTATACATTTACATTATTAAAAGCTGTTAAACTGAAAGTTAAAACATTTTCAAACCCTCTCAATGAGAACTGTACCAACTTAACCTTATAACCTCACATTTTCTGAAATGATTAACTAAATGAGAAAGGATCAATGTCACAAACATGCATAATTTAAAGGAAACACTTCTTACTACTATAAATAAAAAGAACCTGTTGAAATACACTGTGGAAAAGTACTTGACCTCATCCTGATCATCAAGCAAAATGTAAAATTAAACAAAGATAACCTGAGTAAATACAAAATGTTGTTTTTAAATGATGATTTAATAATTTATTAATTAAAATAAATCTATCCAAACCTACTTGGCCCTAAGTGAAAAAGCAACTGCTCCCGGAATCTAATAACTGGTTGTGCTACTTTGACAGGAACAACTGCAATCGAGCATTTACAATAACTGACTGAGTCTTTCACATCACTGTGGAGGAACTTTGGCCACCAGATTCAGGCCATGAACTGATGTCTGGATTTCATCTTTCAGGATTTTCTGGTAGAGAGCAGAGTCCATGGCTCTATCGGTTTTAGCAAAGCAGGCTCAGACCATCACACTACCACCCCATGATGTTTTTTTTTATGAAATGCTGTTAGTTTTATGGCAGATCCAACAGGACTCATACCTTCCCCAAATGTTGTCTTGTCTGTACACAGAATATTTTTTCCAGTCTTGGGGACCATCAAGATGTTTTCTGTGAAATGTGAGACAAGCCTGTGTGGTTTCCTTTTGGTCACCAGTGGTTTTCGCCTTGGAACTGTCCCATGGATACTATTTTTGCCCAGTCTTGTATAGATCATGGTGCGATAGGTTGCTTTTTGAGATTTTCCTTTTTTTAGTCTACTTTACTTTGTCAAACAGGTTCTATCTAAATGATTTTTTGATTCAATGGATCTGGCTGTAGTTAGGCCTGAGTCATGTGTTGCTGTGTGGCATCCAGAGGTGTGGACCCAATATGCAGGACTGAGATGGAGAACTGAACTTGACAGCAGCTTTATTGCTGAATATGCAGGAAACAAGGATACAAGGAGCTTAAACTGAACACACCAGGGAACATAGGTGAACTAAATCAGGCTAACGAGCAAACTTAACACAACACACATAGGACGAGAGGCAGGAAACAAATCTCAGACACACAAACTTGATCCAGGGAAGAAAGTAAACAAATAGAGACAAGACTGAGGGGACAAGACACTACAAAGACTGGACACAGAGAAACCAGACAGACAAGGGGACACGACTGGAGAAACAGACAGGGACCATGAGAAATAAAAAAACAGGTCAATCAAGGAAAGACAGGAGACCATAAGCTGATGAAGTAAACAGGAAACAGAAACGTAGACAAGACACAGACAAAAGTAAACAAATACAGAGACAGCGACTGGACACAAACAGACAGAGAAACAACCATGGACACAAGACTGACTCAATACAGAGTGGACAAAAAAGGTAACTGACTCAACCAAAAAAGGGACTAAAAACTAGAATTATAAGCACTGGGTGAAAAATACTAAATGCCAAAGGACTAGGCAAATAAAAAGTTAACATTATAAGTAATAATCACATATAAATCCAGAAGCAAATCAAAAACTCATAAAACTCAAAACACATAGATTCTAACAGTCTATGTGTGGCTCTTGAAATAATTGAATTCACCTTTTCAAAACATGTAGTTAGTCACAGTTCATTCATGATTTAATGAGAGGGGCTGACTACTTCATCACATAGGGTCAGGTAGGTTTGGATAGCTTAATAAATCAAATCATCATTTAAAAACTGCATTTTGTATTTACAGGGGTTGTGTTTGTCTAACCTTAACATTTCTTTGATCTTAAATTTAAGTGTGACAAATGTGCATTAAAAAAAAATACAATAAGAAAGAAAGAAATGATGAAGTGGGCAGTTTTCACACTCTGAGCCCTCTGTGGGTCTCTCATATTTGAACCTTTTGAATGAGAGTGGAAAAACTGCTGTGTTTTCTGCTTTGTAAACAGACACTCCTTTCACCCTGAGCTGTGGATTTATTTTCATTCCCAGTTACTTCTGCCATTAATTGATAATTTAGTTTTAGATAAGTCTTAAAATCTGTCATGTTACAATAAAGGGCCTTTAAAATTTGCAATGCGTTTTTTCTTCATTGATTATATGGCCTGATCCTTTCAGTTCCACAGCCAAATAGTGATATATGCTTACTATCTAAGGCACCACTGAAATTGTGAATCTTGCATCTCCATTGAGCTTAATAGCGAGGGAACACTAATACGAGCAATACAGCTGGACAAACATTTTCACAAACTTTCCATACTCCAGCTGTTATAGCAGCTTTCATTCCTGCTGCCTTTTGGCCTGCTCCTGCCCCCAGAGAGAAGTAAATCTACAAACTATCATGACTGAATTACATCTCATTGATCAGCTTTCTTTTAAACTTACAGGGGTTTATTCACCTTAAAGAAAACAGACAAACACTGCTAAATGATAAAGTAACAGTTTTTTAGATGATCCATGAAAGCTTGACTCACATACCGAAAGCACTGGTCATTTCTTCCAAGGTTTGTATATATAACACAGCCCAAGGTTTTGGATATAAGCAAAGATGCATTGAGCATTTTTGTCCAAGTATTTGTTCAAGGTCAGTTTTCAAGTAAATAAGATGGCTGAATGAAAGACAGGCATTTTTAAAATCAGCAAACACTCTCAAGCTCTCAAAAATCTCAAAGGATAAACAGAAAAGGACTGAATAAAGCAGATAAACACGAAAGCAACTATAAAGTCACATTTAAAAAAAGGGGGTGATGACATCAAGTACTGAGGCACATAAAAAAACACATTTTATTGTACAATATTTCTGAGATTATTTGAAGATGGAGTGATATTTTAGTTGTGCTGACATCTAAGGTCGAAATCACAAAGGCCTCAGTCTGTGACCACCTAATAACCACCAGCTAGTAGGGAAAAATGCATGTATTCTGCAACCAGTTGGCAAGCAGCTGGTGGGAGATGCTAGTGTCAAATTGTTCACAATGCTATACCAAAAATCTGCGATTATGGCAGTTTGGGTGTAAGATGGCAGCTTGTCTGTAAACACTTGCAAACTGCTTGCCAAGTGGTTGTGAAACTGTAAATGTGTTGCAAATTGGAAACAGACACCATTCACCTTCAAAGTAAAAGCTACACCTGTTGCGATGTGTTTTCTTCAGCGCTGATGTGGAACTTTTACTCTGGAGGGGAACGTTCTACATTTCTGGTTTCCACCACACTTTTTCACATTTCACTACCATTTAGAGAGTAAATAGTGAGTGTTTGCAGACAAGTCAGCATCTTTCATGCAAACCACAGGTAACCACAATTATCTGCTAGCTACCAAAGCAATCACAACAAGGTTTTTGATAGAGCACCCTCTATCAAAAACTTGATTTCAGTGAATCAGGGATTACATTTTTTTTCCTTAACAACCAGAGGTTTCCAAAAGGTCGCCAAACACTCTCTAGGCCTAAGTGACTGAGGGGTAAGATAGCTAGGCATGCTAAAGCTGCAGAAATGGCACATTCTACAGCTCTGCAAATGTAAACAGTGGATTAGGTTGAGTTAAAACTGTGTACAGTTTTGACTTCTAGAAGATAAACCCCATTCACCGTGATCAGGGGTGTCAAAACTGCTTCTTCAGAGCTGAATGTGTCACTTTTTTTTAAAAGTCTCCAGTGACTTTGTGTGGCTTTTTTAAAAAAGCATATCCTGTATTATCCTCTTAATTTTCATTTACTCTAATAGGAGGTTCAGTGGAGTGCATGGATGTAAACACATGAATGATTAGTCTCCCTAGTTATGAATTCAAAAAAAAAAAAAAGGATCTTGAGGAAATGGTGTGCGGACAGATTTGTTTGCTTTTACTGCCAGTGCTGCTGGCTTACTGATTTGCTTTGCAGGAAGAAATTAGCAAATAATAAAACTGGCGATTTAAAAAGAACAGGCAGGATATCACTGTGTTTACAGGTCCGAAGGTTGATTGCTGTATGTAGCTGAAGTAAAAAGATGAGGACTGCCTCATTTTTTTATGTTTAGTATTTTTTTTTAAAAACTCTTTTATGCAATATCAAAATTAGCAACTTTTGATAAATTTCCATAATCACAGTGTCTTGATGCATGTTCAGTTATTCAGGTAAATAAATCCCAAAAGATTGATTCTGTTCATCTAGTTGTTGCATTTTCAGTGGGAGAAACGTTTCATCACTCATCCAAGTGACTTCTTCAGTCTCAGCTGACTGAAGGTTTCCTCAAACTTTTAAACAGTACACTACACAATGCATTAAACTGACAATTTGCATATTAATGATCAAGCAGCTGAGCTCACAGCCCATTGTTCATTCAGTGGGCTAGTTTCAGTTATTGTGTGAATGTACTGTTTAAAAGGTTATAAGTTAAAAGTAATTAGAAATAACACATAGCAGAGTAGCCACATGTGATTTAATTATTTACACCTATTAGTAATGCTGATGAATCTATGGTTCATATACAGTCAGTTTTAAAATGAGGTTCAAATATGTTTTGCAGCTCCACACAGAACTTGTTGGGCAAAAGTTACTCAATAATTGTTCTTTTGATAGTAACGGTTGTTGACCCCAGGATATGTCTCTACACTCCTACATGGAATGACACAATTTTGTAGACCCTTTGTGGTTTATTTTCACATTTGTAATGCCTCTGGCTGAATGTCATAAAGTGTACTTTAGAGATACTTTGGTGATCCCTTTTGCTTCATCTAGGTCAGGCTTTAGATCAAAACCGATGAGATTCACATCAAACACGGGCAATGATGTCTTGAGCTTTTCACTGAAGTTAATGCATGTAGCATGCTAACAGTACGTACTCAGAACCCATAGTTCACTTCATAAATCCACTACAGACTCACATGCATAATTTGCGACTCTCCATAGGGTAGTTTTGTCTTAATTCAAACTGCAAATTGTGTACTTATTGGAAATGATGATAACAATATTTAATCATGATTGTTACACTAGCTGACGCGTTTAGCAAGCATTTAACACTTGTCAAGCTACTGACCAAACATAAGTAGCTTGTTAGATATTCATTGTAGAAAATTAAGTTTGTGTGCATAAACTTTAAACAGCAGCACATCAATCTTCTTCTGTTAGTCTTGATGCATAAACATAGTAAAAATTTATATTGTTTGCTTGGATTCTCTCTGGGTACTCCGGCTTCCTCCCAGAGTCCAAAGACATGCAGTTAGTGGGATTAGTTTAATTGGTTACTCTAAAATTGCCCATAGGTGTGAATGTGAGTGCGAATGGTTGTCTGTCTTTATGTGTTAGCCCTGCGACAGACTGGCGACCTGTCCAGGGTGTACCCTGCCTCTTGCCCTAAGACAGCTGGGATAGGCTCCAGCCCTGCTGCGACCTTGAAAAGGATAACTGGAAGAGAATGGATGGATGGATGAATCTGTAAGCACTGTCATTTTGTGCTAAGCATTTCAGTTAAAGCATTGCACTGTCATTTGTCTAAAATTTCATAAAAGTATGTCCTGTGAAGCTTGAATCACTAAATAACTGTCAGAATTTTTTTTTTTCATACTGGAGTGTTTATTGAACCTTCTGACAAAAAAGAAAGAAATTAAATATCAGTTTGCGTATATGACTTTTAATTTCAGTATCAGTTTTACTGCATCTGGCTTTTTTGTGCAATTTATTGCCCAAAAATGTAATGTGCAATTAATTTAGGTTTTGTTGATGATGATTTAGAGCTCTCAAACACTGACATAAACTTGTGTATCAAATGTAATACGTTTGGCATTAGAGTTAAGGAACTTGGGAAAACAGATGTGCACTTATGAACCTGATTAAACTGATCAAACAATAGACATGTATGTCAAGACAAGCTGAACTTAAGTTGCTGACGATACATTTGCACAATGTCAACCTGAGTCATGCGTGCATTAACAGCTCTGTTTTGTGTATATGTGTGTATTCTCCAGGGCTTCATGAAAATGAGGACATACGCGTGATGATGGCGGGTTCCAGCATGCTGAAAGTTCGGTCTACAAGTTGGCAAAGGAACCGAAGCATGCGGCTGCTGGAGGACGGACTCACCGTGTGGTGCGAGTCCAAGAGCTCCCGCAAAGGCAAAGCCCAGCAGACATGTAAGTTTGTCTGAAATCCAGCTTTATGGTCAGAGTACTCTGTAAGGAGAGCTCAGTGTGTGGCAGGGTGGGGAGCTGGCTTGAGCAGACATCATGATGTAACGAAGTGAGATCTTATAAGCACGAGGAGAAGTGAGCTAGTTGAGGAGGAAAAGGAGCTTTGATTGTGAGCATGAGTGGACTAATACGATAAATAGAAAGGAAACTTAAGTAATGGAAGAGTATACGTGATAACAGCGCAAACTGAAATATATTTAAAGCAAGCAATGTAAGCGTCCCACCATCAGTCCAATAGAAACTGAGATGTGATTCAGTGCGCTCATTAAGCCTGCACATTGTTTGGGGTTGTTGAGCTGCTTTATCTTGGCTCGGTCTTCTGCCCTCTCCCCTTCTTTGCCCCTTTAAAGACAGTTCTAGTTTCTCTGGTAACTAAGGAGGGTAATCATGTGATCTGTAGTGGTTATGACTTACCAATTCAAGCTTCCTAATATACATTTAATAGTCTTACTGACACTTAGACCTCTGACAGAAATGGGCATGAGCTCTTTGATGGGACCAGTTTATAATTTACCAGCATATAAAACTGGATTTAGCTTTTGAGTCTGAAAAGTAAAGCCAGTGCACAAATTTCTTAAATGTGCATTTGTTCCTTTAGTTTAAGAAAGCATTAAGATTATTTGAAAGTCCTCAATAGAACGTTATGGTATCAGTAGCCTAATTTAAGTGTTATTTAACACAACATTTACAATGCACACGGTCTCATTAAGAGTAAAACTGAAGAAAAAGCATTCAGGGTGTGACTAACTTGTGATAGGCCCTTTAAATATCACTCCAGTGATTGTTTGACATGTGGAAGGAGAGTGTAGCTGCTCTCTAGAAAGTCAACACAGAGGAAACATGCCTGTAGGTTACCCTGGTTGAGAGTGGTAGGTCGAGATTCTCCCTCTTCCCCCATGTTTGAATGTTTCACCTTGAAAAACAAACGTCAAGCTAATGATCAATGTCCAAGTTAAATTGAATTGAGTGTTTTCTGTTATAATGGGTAAACAAAACTGATATTATATAAAATCCTATAGACTCAACTCCCACTTATGCAAGTTTGGGCCTGTTATCACTCTTTGCACAAACTCCTTAAGGTTATGTACACAAGGTGAAAAACAAGATAAGTTATAGTTGGAGGTTTGCAAGTTGCTTAAGGGTCAAATTAAACTGCAAAAGCAGATGAGATTTTTTTTTTTTTCTTTTTGCTGTTAATATTTATTTTCAATGAATTTAGCGATCGGACCTCCTCGAGTACCTAAAGCATCTTTTGCAAAGCACAATTTTCAGTAATAAAATAGTGGGGGAAGAAGTTAGTAGACTTTATACTTAATTTCACAGCTCATCCATTATATTATGTAATGCTATTATAATGCTTTCCTTTTCAGCCCACTGTTTTAAATGACTAGTCATGTAGTAGCTATATTAGGATGTTGTGCCAAAGCACACAGGGGGGAAGATAGTTATGTCTTTTATCTAGTTATTCAGGGAATCAATTCATGGATGTCAGCACAGTATGTAGGACACAAATCTTGTTCAGAGCTCAACTCTTCTGTCACGGCATCAGAGGGTTGGACTGATGGCCTAAATTACTGAAGCACAATTCCTGGAAGAGTTAATGAAAGTAAAAGAGCAAAAGAGACTTCTTGGCAGCATCTGTTCAGTCTCTCATTCCATTTAGGTCTTTGTAGCTAACTCTTTCTGTTGAAATGAAAATTTACTTCAAGGTGGAAAGCTTTGAGCACGTAATATGAGATCAGCTTTGTTTTCTCCCTTGTTGCCTGACCTTTGGCTCTCCCACCTCTGTGTTGTTTGTGCTCTCCACCCTGATGTTAGAATGCAGTTTAATCCTAACCCTCCCCGCTTGTCTCACAGCGTGTGTGGGTGGGCAGGTTTGTGGGTCAATGGGTGTGAAGGCCGCCTTGATTGTGCCAGCCATGCCGCAAATAGACACAGAGCGGCCGAGCTGCAGCATGTAACACTCCATAGAATGATGACATCAAGCAGCGTGAGAACAGAGTGACCACTTAAGACACTGGCAGGCTGCTGAGGACCAAATCTCTGTACGGGATAAAGGTCTGGCTCTCTTCCCTTTTCTCTAGGCTCCCAGGTCTGATTTGATCTAATGTCTGAAGTTCAGGGTTGCGTGTGATCCTGGCGTAATATACACCACCTAAAACTTCACACTACACATGGACACACACCCACATGTATATGTTACTTTTACCATGGCTCCGAGATGACCACAAGGATGTGTATGTTCTCCAATTGATCTTTCTGTAAATGGAGGTTAACTATTCAGTAATTATTTACATTGATGAATGTGGAGTAATTTCGAAGAGGTGGATTGCAAAGGCTTTTATGACCTCTAGCAAGAGAATGAGGCTATTGTCAGAGAATACTTATTGCCCAACTGAGTGATCACACACTGCAGGCATCTCAGTGCAGAAGCAGAAGAGCTCCTGTGCTGAATAAAGTTCTAGTGTTAGAATAAACTAGGAGACACTGTGTGTTAGTGTCAGTCTGTTTCCTCCCCTTGTTTATAGTTGTAAATCTGAGGTTTTTTCCCGGACCAAAAATGAAGTCTTGCAGTGCAGTGCACTTGTGATCTTTAAGGATGTTGAATTGTTGAGATTAAAAATGTAAAAATGCATATGCATTTTTTTGGAGAAAAAAAGCTCCTTTTCCCTTTTTGAGCTGAAAAAATGTAAATAAAAACAAATAACGTAAATCCTATATTCCCTTATTAAAAGACAAAGAGCATATAAAATGTTGAAACTTTTGAAGCCGACCCCTTGTGAATATGGGAGTAGCCAACAGTCGCTTACACTCCAGGCTGGACTACTGTAATTCACTAGCGTGAGAACCTAATGACTCGCTTGTAATCAGGCTGCTGATACTTCTGTGCCTGTTCTCTAGCTTCTTCTTCTTCTACTACTTCCTCTTCTTCGGCATGCCAAAAGCTTTTAATGACTCATTGGTCTGAACTGTGGACAGACCGGATTCACAACTTTACAGACTGATGTTGAGCAGTATGCAGAACATGTTTGCTATTGTGATGCTAAAATAAACTAGACCTTGTTGCTGGTTATTTATATTCTTTTTAGGTGTGGTCTTTTGGGTGCAGATATGTTTTTGGGCTGTCTTAATTTTATGATAATGCAATGTACCGTATATCCAGCTTCTCCTTTATTTCCCACAACCCTCCCATTTATCCCAGGTTGGAGCTGGCACTAGGATGCTACTTTTGACCCCTGGTGGTTAGGTTTTGTGTTTCCTCCTGGTTGTGAACATGTAGGGCAAATGTGCTATTCGCTACACTATGGAAAATGTATTTATGGTAAATGATATATGTTTTATCTGATACCAAATGGCCTCTAGCAGCACAGTTGGATTTTTTTTTATTTATGTCTCATGCTTTAAATGAAGCCTGTGAATTCTTCCATTAGAAGGCCTGATCCTTAAGCTCTCAGTACAGGAACCTCACACTGAAGGTCTAAGTCATTACTCTCATGTCATTTTTTTGTTTTAAAATTAGTCTGCTGACGAACATGTGTGGATCCCAATATGTTTCGCAGTCTCATTACTGTGACACTTGCATTCTCTAAAAACGCCTCACACTTGACCTTTAGCTGCTTCTTGTGCAACCATGCTCTCCTGCTCATCGATATTATCACTCCTGTCCCAGTTGCAGTGACGGAGGTGGAGTGTGTGTGTGAAGGCTACCAGTCGGAGGCACTGAGGCGGCTGTCTGGAACCCTACCAGAGAACCAGTGCTTCACAGTGGTCTTCAAAGGAGCCAGGAAGAGCCTGGACCTGAAGTGCCCCACTGCAGAGGAAGCTCAGCACTGGGTGCGCGGTCTCCGCACATTAAAGGAGCGAGTGGCCAGCATGAGTCAGAAGGAAAAACTGGACCAATATCCTGCCCAATTTCCAATATGCTAGAATAAATATAGCGTAGCTGAGGCAGCATTGCTATGGTGACTGACTCTGCTGTCACATGTACCGTCCTACGTACACAGCATAGCTAAGGTGAGCGGTAATTGCTCGACAAAAAAGCCCTCTCTAAATATAGTCCAGCTATCACTCTTAATTATAATCTCTCATAGCCAGAGGAAAATAGCAGTGTAGTGTTCAGGTAGAGTATAAGATCTTCCCCGCTGCTCTGTTTGTTTCTCATTTTGTTTTCATTGTGAAATAAAACTGACGTCAAGTGAAGCAAATGCTTTTTACTTTATGTGGCTGTGCAAGGACACCATAAACTGTCAACAGGTTAAAAATTGACAATGAATTGTAAAAGGCATTTGCTTTAATGGTCCCACACAATGTGAAAAGCACTATATGCATAAAGATGAGTCATTTGCTGATAGTTATCATGTCAAAGGGCCATAGCATTATCTGTCTGGAAAAACACTAAGAGACAATTTCAGTATCTGTTTTGGAAGATAATGCTTTACTTGACTCAGTTTCAAATCAAATTCATGTACCAAATATGCATTTTGTCCTTTAATTCTTGCTAGAAAGGGTGAGTATGAAAAGGAAAAATACAGACTCTTTCAATAAAAGCAGGATAAAATAAAAGAGATCAAATATAAGAAAAAGGAGGTTTAGCAAAAATAACCTCCCTTGGGAAAAGAGCAGGTATTAAGTGGATTTATAACAAATAAAACCCAGTAATATCCCATATGACAGCACCGTCTTAACAGTTTGACTCTTTGCTTTAGTCTTGCTTGATTTCTTAACTCCCTACACTTGGATCCGAGGGTACCTCAAGCGAGCAGATCAGAACAACGACGGCAAGATGAGCTACGATGAGGTCAAACGGCTGCTGCTGATGATCAACATTGACGTGAGCGAGCAATATGCCCGCTGCTTATTCAAGGTCAGAGTCATGTGATGTTTTAGTACCTGTATGCTCATTATACTGCAACACTGAGTGTAAAAAAGTGAGTGAAGTACAGAGCTGTAGAGTTGTTGCTATCTGGTTAAGGAGGTATCATTTTACTCAGACACCCTGGAGTCCAGAGTCTGTGTTCAATTACCAACCCCAGCAGCAAGCCAACCACCGGCCTCACTCCACATCTTTACCCCCTCCCTCTTATCTTCCCCACAACAAATCACGAGCCATTTATTTCTCTTTTGTGCAGGGATTACTACCTGCTATGTCCCTCACTTCACTATTATAGCAGAATTGTTAGTGTTATTCTTCTTCTCTGTGCAGCTTACAGTGCAGAGAAGCATGTTTTCAATGTAAGTGCGCACAGCTGCGTTGAATTATTATAGAGGTGCTTTTCCCACAGGGAATTTGATGCACTCCCAAAATAAAAGCACACAGCCTTTGATATTTGTCTATTTTCTTCTCTGTGTGTTCACTTTCTTGGCTCTTTTTAACACACACCTCTTCTGTGCACCTCAGCGGTGTGACCGATCTGGCGATGGCCGCCTGGATCATACAGAAATTGAAGGGTTCTGCAGGGAGCTGCTGCGACGGCCTGAGCTAGATGCCGTGTTTAGACACTATTCAAGTAATGGCAGTGTGCTCTCCACTGCTGAGCTGCGTGATTTCCTGGGAGACCAAGGGGAGGACGCGTCGCTGAATCATGCGCGGAGTCTTATACTCACCTATGAGCTCAATGACTGGGGTAAGTTGTAAAAGCACTTATTAAAGGATTCAAAGGAGGAACCCAAAATATTTATATATAAATACATTCTGAATGTGACTTTTGATGCTGTCTCCATACTAAAGAAATAGCGATTTAGCCTATCACCATAAAATCTGAGGCACAATCCTGCTGCTGTGCAAAAAAAGCAATCCACCAGTGAGAGCTCTTTGTTTTAAGAAAGAAAAGTTGTACTTTGTTTCGCTTTTCTTATCACTGAGTTATTATAATTCAGCCATAATGACAGTGCTGATTATACTGTATGTGCACTCACTAATCTTTTTATTAGGTATGCCTTCTTAGTACCTGCTTCGGCCTCCTTCTATGTAGCATCGATTCAAGAATGTTCAGGAAACAATCCTCATTTTTGGTCACGATGACATCACACAGTTCCTGCAGATCTGTCAGCTGCACATCCAAAATAGAAATCTCTCCTTCCACCACATCCTAAAGGTGCTCTTTTGGTGACTTTGAGTACAGTGAACTCATTGTCATGTTCAAGAAAAACAGTCTGAAATGATCTGAGATTTGTGACATAAAGGGGCATAAAGGGATATAAGTATTGTGTTTGAGAGAAACATATTACAGAAAAAAAAAGCTATTTATTTATTTTAATCTTCTGTCCCTCGTAATAGACATGGGGTCATGTTTGATTACAGAATGAATGATATTGGTTCCATTTTTGGTGGATTTCTGAAAAAAAAAAAGAAGGAACAAATCTGGCATTAAAATATAATTTTAACACGTAACCTATCAACATCATGCTTTTTGTTAAACTTTATTCTATACACCAAATACTCACCTCATTGGGGTTTTTAGGTCTCGTCACCCAAAGCACTAATAGTGACCAGGAATGATATATATATATATAAATATAGATTTAGTGTGCATATAACTCTACACTCTAAAAAAGCCTTGTAAACCTTGTAAGTTCATAAGAGGTCTCAGTGAAACAGTACATTTGGAGCCTAGGTTATCTGAGTTGTGCGTGTTTGTGTATCTGTCTCTGGTTTGTGCACACCAACATTGGGTTTTTTTCTAAAGCTTGGTTATTTATTTTCAGAGGCTCACCTGTTTGGTGGTTGTGGCCAGTGTTGTCCTGTTTACATGTCTCATGCTAAAAACCAACTTCAGCCTAATTTTAGTGTCATTTAAACTGAACTGACTGTTAAATACAGGAAAAGTAAAGTCAAATGCACTTCTAGCATATTATATATTATTACTTATGTCAATCAACAGGATAAAAGAAGAAATCAAACTTTAAGGAACTCTTGTTTTGAAAAGAGTAAAATTACTAAACATATCCGAGTTGATACTCTTAAACTGAGGAAACCATTTAATTTTTTTTAGCAATAGTGTCATAATATCTGTTTAAAAAATCACTTAAAATGCCCTGTGGTCATAAAATATGGAAGCTATAGTTCCCATCATTTCAAGAAGAAAGTCCAGGTGTTCTGTTTGCCCTATTCCTCCAAATGTGGCATTAATAAAAAGATGTCCTCTTCACAGTAGGACTCATATAGACTGCATAAATGGTGCTTGATGTAGAGGTCTCAGACTAATGCCCTTCAAGGAGGACAAAAAATAATTGCTGAGTCTAAGGAGGATATAAAAAAACCTAAATAAAAGAAAAGAAAGTAAAATAACTAAGCGAGTATAACAGTAGCACAAGCTGAGATAAATCACTGAACTACTTGAGTTGTGCTCCAGTTACTAAGTGGTTTTTTTTATATAATTAAATAGCATAAACTGTTTGTCATACCAAACTAAGTAAGGCTGTTCCAGCCAATCTGAGTTTCTTAGATTGGATATATATATTTAGTAGAATATAACTCTATACTCTAAAGATTTTTTATAAACCTCTCATGTTCATAAGAGGTCTCAGTGAAACAGTACGTTTGCAGCCTACGTTATCTGAGTTGTGCCTGTTTGTGATTTGTTTATCTGTCTCTGGTTTGTGCACACCAACATTGGTTTTTTTTCTAAAGCTTGGTTATTTATTTTCAGAGGCCCACCTGTTTGGTGGTTGTGGCCAGTGTTGTCCTGTTTACATGTCTCATGCTAAAAACCAACTTCAACCTAATTTTGGTGTCATTTAAACTGAATTGAATTCAACCGATTGTTAAATACAGGAAAAGTAAAGTTTATTGCACTTATAGCATAATATATATTATTAATTATGTAAATCAACAGCATAAAAGAAGAAATAATACTTCTGGCAGATCTAGGTCTGATTCCCTTTCTACAATTCTGAGCTTTCTTCCTCCCTCTGTCCTCTGCTTCCTAAATGATATACATAGGCTGATAGGTTATGCAATTTTATGTCTTCCATGTATCCCTGCTTTCTTTTAACTTGTTTAAACCCCTTCATTATCCTGTTAAAAACACTTAAAGATTACAAATTGATGGAAATATAATACCATTGATTGCAGCTCAGAAGAACCTGTTCATGACACAGAATGGTTTCACCATGTACATGCTCTCTCTGGAGAATGATGTCTTCAACCCTAACCATGCCAGAGTCTACCAGGACATGACCCACCCGCTGGCCCATTACTTTATCTCCTCGTCACACAACACTTACCTTACCAAGGACCAAGTCACCGGTGCGAGCAGCACTGAGCCGTACATGAGGTATTAAGACAGAGAAGAATGCAACATTGGCACTCAGTCATATGTGCCTGTGGTTTCAAATGAATGAATCTGTCACTGTCAGGGCTCTAATTCAGGGCTGCCGCTGTGTGGAGCTAGACTGCTGGGATGGAGATAAAGGTGAACCTGTCATCTACCACGGGCACACACTCACCTCCAAAGTACCCTTTAAGGAAGTCATTGAAACCATCGGCCAGTATGCCTTCAAGGTAAGAGATTTTGTAGCTTTCACTCATGAAATATGCAGTTATGCGTTGTGCTCGCAGTTGTGCCACTCTGACAGTAAACAACCCACTGCACTTCTTTTGGTTATACACCTGACTCTGAGGCAATCCTGTGGTATTTTGTATAGCATTATACTCTTGGGTATTGCATTGCTATAAAGTGATCTGATTGCATTTTAATGGCTTAGCATAAGAGTTTTCCTGTGTTTCTCCCTGCAGACGTCCCCATACCCTCTAATCCTGTCCTTGGAGAATCACTGTTCTGTGGAGCAGCAGGATGTCATGGCCAAACACCTCCATAATATCCTGGGCAAAAAACTGCTCACCAAGCCTCTCAGTGACCAGCCACTGAGAGACCTGCCTTCTCCCGAAGTACAACAACCACACACATACAAGCACAGCTGGACCCATTTGCTTTTCTAATAAAGTAATTTATTCCAATGGGCTTCCTTGCAGGAGCTTAAGGGGCGTATTTTGGTAAAAGGAAAGAAACACACTCCTCACCTGGGTGAGCTGGGGAAGAACAGCAGCTGCACCAGCTTCTCTTCGAGCTCTGAAGATGAACTAGCCGGCAGCATTAAGAGCACACCCATGAAGGATCCTGCAAAGGTCAGTTCAAGAAAGGCTTGTTACTGAGTCGTGGAAGCTGTTAACACAAACACTTTAGTTAATTGACCAATTTTCTTTGCGTTGCCTTTTCCAGGTCCGTTCGAAACTGTGCCCCGAGCTATCGGACCTGGTGGTTTACTGCAAGAGTGTCCCCTTCCGCGGGTTTGGAAATGTGTCTGAAAAACCGCCAAATGAAATGTCTTCTTTCTCTGAAAACGATGCCCTCAAGCACATCAAAGAGTCTGGTACAATAGTGGAAATAATTGCATCTTGACATTAGATAGAGAAACTCAAAAAGTTTGCCAGCATCATGTCTTTTGTGCAGCTGGTTCTACAGAAAATATAATTAGCCTTCAACGTATCATGGCTTTTGGATTTCTGTCTTTTCATTTACAGGGAAGCTTTTTGTAAGACACAACAGCAGGCAGCTGAGCCGGATCTACCCTTGTGGCCAGCGCCTTCAATCATCCAACTATGATCCTCAGGAAATGTGGAACTGTGGATGCCAGCTGGGTTGGTACTCCACACTGAAAGCTACGCTGCTGTTCAGATGGAAGCAAAAAAAATGTTTTTTAAAAACCCAGAGACGTGTTTTATTTCTGTAAATTTAATGTCATGTATCCCACTGACATCTCTGATTCCGTGTCCCTCCACTTTCCTCTTTGTGCCATTAAGTGGCTCTAAACTTCCAGACGGCCGGGGAGCAAATGGACCTGAACCAGGGTCGCTTCCTCGTAAATGGTCGCTGTGGATACGTCCTCAAACCCAGCTTCCTGTGCAGTCCCACATCCAACTTTAACCCAGAAAACACGGGAGGAGGCCCCGGTCATACCCCCACTCAGCTGACTATACGAGTGAGTAACTGTTACTAAGGATCACATTTACAGGGGGATGATGAAATTAACATTATATTTATCTAGATACACAAAAATCCAAAGAATGTGAATTCATCATGAATCGTTTTTTAAAGCATATAGATTTTAATAACCGCTATATATGTGATGAAGTTTTTCCAAAGTTTCGTTCAGATGTGACTACCTGTTAAGGAGGACATAGACGTTATAGTACAATTTCTCTACCGCTGTTCTAAGCTTAACATAAAAAGTAAGGAAGTTAGTGTTTGGTTAATTATTTCTTTGTGGTAACAATTCTTCTTTGTAATAAATCGTATATACCACTGGAAGAATACCACATTTGTAAGGAAAATGCATTTGTGGGTTGAGCAGTAGTGTTGAGAATGTGGGTTGCACTCATGAAAAACCTGCCAAATCTTCTCTGCCAATGCCAAACAGCTTATTCTGCTATTAACTCTTGTTTGGTGTCATTTATTGGATTGGATAATTGAATTCTGAAGAAACAAGACATACTGGTAGTTTAACAGCAGTAAATGCTGGTTGAAAAATGTCATCCCATCCCACAGCAGTGTGCGACCAAGCTGGTCACCAACATGAGGAGGAGGTACTAGGCTGTTGTGAGGCCCCTGGTATGTGTTGTTTTTTTTTATAGACAAATAAAGAAGCTTTCCAACGGTATGCAATTTATTGCTAAGAAGCATTGTTAGAAGAAAAAGGAAGTTTCCTTCCTTTTTGTGGCAAGTTTATTTTTCGTAGTGTCATTTAGTTCTTGTTATTACTGTCCATACTTACATTTTTATCATAGAGGAGAGGCCATCCTCTGTTGTTCCTCTGGAAGAGTTCCCTTATGTCTAAACTAGAGTCTAAACATAGAGCTATTGTGTGCTATCCAGTCGAGCCCTGTTAGTGCAATTTGCAATTTCGGATTTTGCAAAAAAGTTGCCTCCAATAGACTTTTTTTTTTATACATTTCTAATGATAATTTCATGCACACAATGATGAATTATGTTTTGCTTTTTCAGATAATATCTGCACAACAGCTGCCAAAAATCAACACAGAGAAGGCGAGCTCCATTGTGGATCCACTAGTGTGGGTGGAAATTCATGGGGTGGCTATTGATAAAGCAAAACAAAAAACCCACCGCATTGACAACAATGGTAAGTTTTATTTTTTTATCCACAACAACAAAAAATTTTTAAGAAATTTATTTGATTTTTTTTCTTTGCAGATTGATAATATCTTCGTTATCTATGAATATTTAAATTTCTGTAAATTAGTGTTACTTTTATAATGCAGCGACAGGAGACAAGAGATGATGTCCGAAAGCTTCTTTGTACTTTATTCAAATCTTGGAATATATATTTGTGTAGGAGTCTTTTCAATCCAATGCCATGATTAGTTTGTTTGAAAGGTTTAATGCACCAGATGGTGTATTTACAGCTCTTGTGCGCCCTCTGCAGGTTTCAACCCTCGCTGGGACTGTACTCTGAGCTTCCAGCTGCAGGTCCCTGAGCTGGCCCTGGTGCGGTTTGTAGTGGAGGACCACGATCATGCTACCAAAAATGACTTCGTGGGGCAGTTCACTTTACCTTTTACAAGCTTTCGCATAGGTGCTTATTAAGATTTAGTCTACAAGTCAGTCATGTATCAGTTCTTCACTCTCGGCTGTTCTTTTTAATATGTGTCATACTCCCCACCTAGGTTATCGACATATTCACTTACTGAAGGCAGATGGTTCCAGCCTTTCTCCTGCTACACTCTTTATCCATGTCAAAGTGACTCGCAGAGGTGTTCCTGTCAAAACTATGGCTGAGCGTATTGCCGCTGCCAAAGGCAAAGCGTGACACACATCTGAACAAGACAATCAGACATCTGGACAATGAAGGACCTTGGAAGGAGGAGCTCCGAGTGTAAACAGACAGAGACAGAATGCTGCTGTTGCTGTTGTCTTACAGTTCAGACCCCAAGTGGTCCAATTTACACAAAACCACTTCCCAGTGCTTAAAGAAAGGTGTCTGTCAGAGATGGAGACATGCCCTCTGGTGACTGTAATTCATTAAAAAACACAGAAAAGGGACTGTTAGAGAGAATGAAAATCATTTATTTTATGTCACCATTTTATTTTTTAACATGTGTTTTTTTTTTAAACTTGAAGAATAATGATCGCTGAAGTAAAATAGCACTTCTTAAACTGATGCTATAAAAGAATTGCAATGAGATGGAAACCAAGTGTAAGTAACTGTGTTTGACAATATCCATAAATGTCAGTGTTTTAGATGTTATTATTGGCAGCATTAACTGTGATGTAATACAGATTTAATTTTGTGTTAGTCAGTGCGCCAGGGCCCCGTGGCCCATGTTGGCCATGTACAAGTACTCGATACTCCAGATATCTGGGCACTTTTAAATTCTCTCTGGAAGACAAATGTTAACATGTTCTCACATCTTCCAGTAGAACATGACAGGCTTAACTTGCAAAGATAAGCTTTTTTCTTAAATGTCTTGTATTTTATTTTAGCATCATTTCAGATACGTTCAAATGTGCTTTTTTAAAATCATATTTGAATTTTAACGATACAGTATTTCCATATAAGCTTCTTTCATTTTGTCAATTTTTGTCCTTGTATTCAGATCTAGAAAAAATGCTGGTTAAAAACTAATTGCATCAATCTAATACAACCACTAATTACTCCAGGCTACAGTGAATCTTTTAATACTCTTATAAGGAGGTTCACTGATAATAAAATGGTCCAGCGATGAAAAGTAATTACTGTAATTACATTTTTAATGGTCACGCTGGTTTTGAGGAGAATGTAATATGTGTTTAATAGTGAGTGAAGTAAAACTTTGCTCTCTTAATGTTTAATATAGAAGCTGTGGGATGCGTTTGAGTGGTTATGTTTGCAAGAAAAATGTTTTTATAAAGCACTTCTAACATTTTTTTTTCACATGCTGTCAAAAGATACAAGTGTCTTTTTTAGTTTCAAAAGTCCACAGTGTTGTCTGTGGATACCTGACACTTTAATAAATGCATAACCAGAAGGTTGTACTGTGAATTTTTGTCTGACTTTTCTGTGATAATCTAAAACTGTCAGCCTAAAACATAATAAACCTTTACATTCCAACATTAGAACTATCAATAGATATGTCCCTGCCTGATTAGGCCAAAAGTAAAGACAAAAAAGGAAAACTCTTAGCAATATTTATGACATTTCACATTACACAGCATGGCAGCAGTTTCTCCAACAACTGGACTTCTTTTTGTCTCCAAGCATCTCTATGAATTATGAGCTAATCCACCCACTGAATATTTTGTGGTAAACTTAAATACAAAGCACACAGAGTGTGTTGTGAATGACACTCAGCAACACCACAACAACAGAAAAGGGAGGAAGTCAGTATTAGTTTTTTCCCTCAAGAAAAACGTTGCTAAAAAGTCTTAAGTTGACGCTAAAATCATGACAGACATGTTTTTAACATCAGCAAAAATGGTTCAAAAATACACCTCAAATATAGTAATATAGTCCCTGTTGATATCTAGGTCAAAATGTTGAATGTTGAATTGCTAATAAAAAGTAATCACACATGGCTCTCTGAAATAATTATTAGCAAACATAATCATATGTTATCGTCTCATGTGACTGCCATGATTTCTTATACTGTGCATGTTGCAGCTCTATGGGTATTTTGTCCAAGTGTTGGTGCTGTAGCTGTAGCTCCATTTCTGTAGTAACACCGTGTCATTACTTGTAATATATTCATGCAAAACGTGAATGGAAGAATGTCCCGTTAGCTTACTTCATGCAAAAACTGGGTTCTTTAATGCCCCCATTATTATGAAAATAAATAAGATGTGGACCTAAAAGGTTTTGGCTGCTTTGGAGGCGCTAATCATTACGCAGACTACGTAAATGAACAGCTAATGTACATTTTTTACCTGTTAGTGCCTTTTAACTGGCTTTCAAATAAGAAATATCAACGCCACAATGCTTAATCTGCTCAGTTGGTCTCATTCAATTCCTAAGTCTGAGCATGACTTTACCTTCTTACTCACCCTGTTGTAATATTAATTTATTAGGCCTCAGATTTTCTTTCAAGCTGCACTATCACACACGTGTTTCCACTTAAGCGCTCTCATTTGCCTTTGGGTTGTATGCACGTCACATGGCTGTTTGTCTTTAGAGGGAAAAATATATTAAATACACAAAAAATATATTTTTACTGTGGCTGTGAAAACTTAAAAATGGACGCTTTAAAACGATAAGCCGTGCCCGCTCCATTACGAGCCATTTGTTTATCGTAAATATTTGGAAATGGTCGGGTAAAAAACAGGACGACCATGGCTACGCCTCCACTGCGTGTCTCAGCCAATAGCGTCGAGGCCGTTTTAAAGGTGTCAAGGGGCACGCGGTGGCGTCTCACTTCCTGGTTGAAGATGGCGGATGAGAATGAGACAGCACCGATGCCGGAGAAAGAAGATGTAGAGGATCACGGACACTGTAGCGACTGTGAAAATGAAGAGCACCACTTTGACGATGGGTAAGGAGGCAGGCTTACTCGGTCGGTGGCGTAAAATACGTCACGGCTCTGTAGATTTTAACAAAATTAACTTAAACCGAACCTCGGCGAGCAGTCGGGATAGACGGCCAGCCTTAGACGTTGTCCAGCCCATTTTCTTTCATCCTATTGGTTAGTAGCAACGTTCGCTTGCTTGTTCTTTCATCCGATTGGCTGAGAAGGATGTCTTTTCCAAATATAGGCTGGACTTAGCGTTTTCCTAAGTATATGGTTAGAAAGGAGAAGGTAAAGTGCGTTTAGAAGCCAATTTTACACCAAGACTTGTGTTTTCGTTACTCACAAACCTTTCAGAAAAAATAAACTTTTAATTAAATTGATTTTTTTATGGTGTTCTTCGCATGCCGTTGCTATGTTAAGGGTAAATGATGCAAATCACGTTTACGCCAGCTGACATGTAGCGTGTTAGCTTGCATGCTAGCGTACCTGGCATTGTCTGTGTGTGTGTGTGGATTCGGCGCAAGATCAAAAGTGAAACAAGCACAAACGTGCATGCAAAAAGCACGCAGCTTAAAAATAATATACTTGGGTCTCGGCGTTGTGAAGTGAGGGCTTTGAATTTCCTTTTTAATCACATAAATGTTCGCGATCTTAAAGCAGCCCAGCTCGGTTGCTCTTATTGAATACAAGCTTTGATAAAAACCATGTTTTTCTCTTAATGTATCTTTTTTTTAAAAAAGTTGTGTCATATATGAAAGGGCAAAGCAGCCGAGCTTTGTTTTTAGCAGAACAAGTGGAACAAGAATGCGCCTCTGTAAGGTGGTTTTCGCAAACATCTGATCACTAACTGGAGGAAATCTGACCCGACAGCCACTCGTTTACGTTTTTAAAGACACAAAGAAGGGAATAATGATAAAGTCTGAGAAAAGAATAAACCTAATGTTGCAGAATTCTACCTCAAACCCACTTTGCTGTATGGCTAAACATATTCCCCCTGCAGGTCTTTGAACCTTCCTGCACTCAGAAACAATTGTTTGGCCCCTTAACTGCTCTACCCTGTTGAAATGGAAAGTGGGAGAACAAACCATTGAATGTTTTGTTGTCCATTGTTCCAGTCACTTGCTGGGCTCTTGTACATACAGTACATAAACACACACGCACAGATACTCTTCTTCTAGATGTCATCTGATTCACCATCTGTGCTGGTGTTACAAATACAGGCCACGTACTGGCCTGCATTTCTCCCCTCTTGGACACTAATGAGATTATCCTGTGTAAGTATGTTGCCAGAAGATGAAGTAGCATGCTGGAGATATGTGGCTTTTCTGGTTGGAGCAAATCAGAAGAGGGTTATTCTGAAAATCTGCGCTGCTGCAAACGACTTGTAAATTTCTGTATGTTTTAGCTGAAGGACTGGTTTTATTGTGTCTTTAGCTGCCCTAGAGCTACACTTCTTGTTGTTAGTTTAAACACACAGCTACTCCTCGGCTAACAAGGCTTTGCATCAGCAATGAAAAGTAAATTGTGTTGGAATTGTCGGTGGTTTAATAATCTTGGCTGTTGTTTAAAAGCAGATAAATTTCCAACATGATTTTCTTTTCTTCTGAGATCAGTCTTAAAAAGGATGCCATATATTTCTGTCCTGTTCCAGTGAGAGGGGTCTTGGGGACGACACTGGCGCCAAGAAGAAGAAAAAGAAGCAGAAAAAGAAGAAGAAATCTGGTGCCACAGAAGCAGCTCAGGACCCCCTTGCCAAGGCATGAATTTATGCATTTCTGTCTTAACGGGTTATAAACCTAACCTAAAAAGAAAGGAAAAGCAGTCCAGTTAAGGTGTAATCTACTAAAATCACAGTTTAGATACAGAATGGTAAAGACTGTTTGGACGGTTTAGATAGGATCAACAGTGTTGACTTCTGTTTGCTGTGGTCTTGTTTGATGTATATTCCTGTTTACTTCCCAAACAGGTGAATTCGTTGCCAGCTGATAAGCTACAGGAGATCCAAAAAGCCATTGAACTGTTCTCTGTTGGCCAAGGTCCAGCCAAAACCATGGAGGAGGCCACTCGGAGGAGTTACCAGTTCTGGGACACACAGCCTGTGCCCAAACTAGGTATGGTTACAGATGGCGTAGTTCTGTTTTTCATGCCAATATGTAGCTTATAGGTCAAATCTTTAGGGATTGATAAAATAATGTTTTTGTTGTTGTTGTTTTGGGTTTTTTCTGCAAGTGGGCTTACACAGATGGTCAGTTAACACAGAGTGAACAGAAGGAAAAAAGGCTTGTACTTATGACTCAAGTATGCAAAAGCTCAGTACAACAGCATTATTTTGCAATCTGTTGATGAAATGTGTCTGTAATTGTGAAAGGAATCAGTAATTAGGCATGGTTGTGAGGATGCAACATACTCATCAGCCACTTTGTTAGGGTACACCATGGTAGTACTGAATTGGACCCTATTTTACCTTCAGAACTGCCATGATTCCTAATGGCGTAGACTTGAAATGTGCTGGAAACATTCCTCAGAAATTTTCAGCCATATTGACATGATGACATCACACAGTTGCTGTAGAACTGTCAGCTGCACATGCATTTCTCCCATTTCAATACACCACAGATGTGCTCTTTTTGTTTGCAGTCTGGTGAATTGGGAGGCCATTTGAGTACACTGACCTCATTTCATGTTCAAGTATCCAGTTTGCGATTACTTGACCTTTATTATATGACATGGTAGCCTACTGGAAGCAGCCATCAGAAGATGGGTACGCTTGTGGTCATAAAGGGAATTAAATTGTCAGCAACAGTACTCAGGTAGGCTGTGGTGTTTTAAATGTTGTTTTATTCTGAGGGGACCAGTGTGACCAAGAAAGCTTTCCCCACACTGTTGCTTCACTGCCAGTGCCCTGAGCTGTTGGCAACATAAATCTATGCCAAACTCTGACCCTACCATCCGAATGTCACAGCAGAAATTAGGACTCATCAAACCAGGCAATATTTTTCCTGTCTTCTAAGCTGAATTTTAGCCACAGTCTCCTGTTCGTAGCTGACAGGAGTGGCACCCACTGTAGTCTGCTTCAAGGTTTGACTGTTGTGTATTCAGAAATGCTCTGCTGCATACTTTTGTTGTAACAAGTAGTTAACTGAGGTCCTGGTGCTTTTCTGTCAGCTCAAAGCAGCCTGGCTCTACGCTCCTTTGACATCATCAAAGCATTTTGTCCCAAATAACTACCACTCACTGGATATTTTCTAATTTTCTGGCCATTCTCTGTAAGTCCTAGAGATGGTTGTGGGGAAAATCAGTAGTAGATCAGCAGTTTCTGAAATATTCAGACCAATCCATCCAGCACCAACAACCGTACTACAGTCATAGTCACCTAAATTAGCTTTCCTCCCCATTTTGATGCTTGGTTTGAAATTCAGCAGGTCATCTTATCAATGTCTACCTGCCTACATGCACCGAGTTTCTGTCAGGTAAAGGGCTGATGAGAGATTTGCATAAATGTTGGAAATGTGTACCTAATGAAGTGGCCCGTGGATATGTGCCATTGCTTTCTGGTCTTCTAAGAGTGACGGTCTGAAAGACAAGTGTATATGTTTTGCAGGTTTTTGTGCTTTGTCAGACTTCTGTTTGCTTTTCCTTCAGGGGAGACGGTGACATCACACGGCTCCATTGAACCTGACAAAGACAACATTCGAGAAGAGCCCTACAGCCTCCCGCAGGGCTTCAGCTGGGACACCCTCGACCTGGGGAACCCCGCTGTGGTAAGAAAGCGTATAAACACAAACACTCACAGCAAGCATGCACAGGAGGAATTCGTCTTTCAGTAACAAGTCCTGGACTCGTGGTGCTTTGCACTTCATTTTGTTAAGAAACTAGTGGATTTTTGTTTTTATTCCAAGTTTTTCCTCTCAGTAATTATGTGACTGTTTATGATGAAGTGCTTGTTGTTTGGTCAGAGTATAGCTGCAGTCCGATTTTTGTCCTTTTGTCAAATGTTCACTGTAGAAATGTGGTTTTGTTTTTGTTGTTGTTGTTGTTGTTTTGGTGCTCTTGACTTTTTAAGATGACTTTGTCTCGTATCTTTTTCTTCTCTCTACAACCAGCTCAAGGAGCTTTACACCCTTCTCAACGAGAACTATGTTGAAGATGATGATAACATGTTCCGATTTGACTATTCTCCTGAGTTCCTGCTCTGGTAATTTCTCATATTTAAATATTATTCAAATATTAATACAGGTGCAAAGAAATGTGTGGCATTTTTGACTGACCTTGTCCTCCTCAGGGCCCTGCGACCTCCTGGCTGGTTGCCTCAGTGGCACTGTGGAGTGAGGGTTAACTCCAACCAGAAGCTGGTCGGCTTTATCAGTGCCATTCCTGCCACCATTCACATCTATGACATGTAAGTGAACAGAATAGTGCAGCAGAGGGGGGGGCCTACTGGCCTATGACTACTATTTCTAATAGATTGTATTCAGTGTGTTATTCAAATAAATAAATGTCTCATGATTGCTTTTTTTCTGCTTTAGAGAGAAGAAAATGGTTGAGATTAATTTCCTCTGCGTCCACAAGAAGCTTCGCTCCAAACGAGTCGCTCCAGTTCTGATCAGAGAGATCACCAGACGGGTCAACCTGCAGGGAATCTTTCAGGCGGTGTATACCGCTGGAGTGGTACTGCCCAAACCTGTGGGCACATGCAGGTGGGTGTGACAGGGAAATTTTCTAACCCCAAGCCCTAGGGTTAGATTTCATTCACTGCATCAATTGGTACTTAATGACATTTCCTTCGTGCAGGTACTGGCATCGCTCTTTGAACCCTCGAAAACTAATTGAAGTGAAGTTTTCCCATCTGAGCAGGAACATGACTATGCAGCGCACCATGAAGTTGTACCGCTTGCCAGAGGTTGTTGGCGGCTAACACAAATTTTCAGTCACTTTAGAAATCACCTCTTTCTTCCAGCATGTCTTTTAATGTCTTCGTCCTTGTCATCTCTCTTTTAGGCCCCAAAGACTTCTGGTCTGCGACCAATGACCAAGAAGGACGTGCCCGTGGTGCATCGCCTCCTCCGTGAATATCTGAGCCAGTTCAACCTGGTGCCAGTCATGAATCAGGAAGAGGTGGCACACTGGTTGCTGCCCCAAGAGAATATTATTGACACTTACGTGGTGGAGGTAAAGAATAATCCAGAAAAAAATCTTTGAGGAAAAATCTTTTAAAATTCTCTCCAAGTAACTAAGGGTTACTTTGTTGTCATTACAGAATGATGGCAAAGTGACAGACTTCCTGAGTTTCTACACGCTGCCCTCTACCATTATGAATCATCCTGTGCACCGCAGTCTAAAAGCAGCGTACTCCTTCTACAATGTGCACACCACCACCCCCCTGCTCGACCTGATGTCTGATGCCCTCATCTTGGCCAAATCGGTGCATGTTCAGTCTTATAAAACATGTTCTCTGAAATGTTTACTCGCAAAAAACTACTAAAATTTTCCCTGTTTCTTTATTCAGAAAGGGTTTGATGTCTTTAATGCACTGGATCTAATGGAAAACAAGACTTTCTTGGAGAAGCTTAAGTTTGGCATCGGTGATGGGAATCTACAGTATTACCTGTACAATTGGAAGTGTCCCAGCATGGGGTCGGAAAAGGTGCATTTCTGAAATGACTTGTTTCTTTTAAAAGATTTCGTTTTGGGCTTTTTGCCTTTTTAGTGACGGGTTTGCAGTGAAGAGTAGACAGGAAATGGGGGATGGAGTGCAGGAGAAGATATGGCAAAGAGCTGCAGGTTGGACAAATGTGGGCTGCACCTATATGAAACTACCTTAAAGGAATTTTAATGTTTCAGGTTAATTTACAAAAAGATATAATTGTTGTCTGCATGAATTTTGGGTATAAATTGTTCTTGTATCATTGTGTGCTGCTCACATAAGTATTTGTTTTTTATGGTTGTTCATGCAAGAGACTGTTTAACCTGTCACTGCAGTTGAATTCACACTTGTATTGCAGTTATGTTTGCGCCATGATGCATTTTATTTTTTAAAGGCTAATTGTTCATGTCTCTGTCATGCATCTAGGTTTTCTGTTACATTTTCATCCTTTTTCGCCAGTCTCATGCAGTACTACTACAGATGCCTTACATGTGCTATAGTGAATCCTGCAGAAACCTCTGTTTCCCCAAGCTACATTTGTGACTGTTTTCGTAACAGCTCTGTTGCTTCTTTTCTAGGTGGGATTGGTTTTGCAGTGACATCCCTGCTGTTGCAAAAAGCAAGTGGCACCACCAGGTGAGGAGGCGGCACAATCGCACTGGCCACCTGACAGATGAACTGATGACCTCCTACTTTAAGAATGGAAACCCACCGCCCATTTTTACTTTTTGACCTTTTGAACTTTGACCTGCACTACCGCTGCCAGGCAGGGAGGCAGGGGGGAGTCTTCAGCTCTTCCCTCCTTCCTCGATCACATGGACCTTAAGCCATTGTAGTTACCATCCCAAACAACTGTACATCTGAAAGCTGTCTTGATTGTACCATACACACTCACAAGAACAGTTTGCACAGGTTACTGGATACCAAACGCTCATTGTTGGTGACAAAGCATACCGTATGTGTAAATAATGTCAAAAATAACTGCGAATTACACCCTAATGCATACAAACTAGAGCCTGTTTGTTGGAAGTGCTTTTTGCAACTACAATAATTCTGTCACCCTTAAGTTTTAGAGAGAAAAATCAAAATGATCAAAAATATTTTAAAGAGAAAACGGCTGAAAAGGTGAGATAATAAATACCAAAAGTGTACACAAGATAAGGGCTTCTGTTTTAGAGTTTCCTTGTCGACTGTTTTGTCGTTTTTATTTTGCTCATCAGAGTCTGTTCTGGCAGTCATGGAAGTATTTGAGCAAAGCTTGAAGATGAATTCCAGAGAAGGCATTTATTTTCTGGAGCTTCTCGTCATTAACTTCCCTTCGCCACAGCTTGCTGCACTAACTAGAACCCTGTTACACAGACTGATTAACAGTTCAGACAAAAAAGTCAATCATTTTCTATGAGGTTAGACTGCTATGGAGAGGTTTAAGGCATTCTGATCAACATTTATCAGCAGGGATACAATTTATAAGGACACCTTAAGTTCACAGGGCTCCAGTTGCAAAATCCACCTTAAGAAATCCTTCGATTTGGCTCTCACTGTATACAAGTCTTAAGGTCAAGGGTTTTTTAAGCTCAGTATGCAGATTTTGCTTGAGGGAACCACACAGGATGTCTTAAAGAGTCAAAAACTTAATGTATAAATGTTGCAAACTGTAACAGACCATAAACAGAGTTGGAGACAAGTTTACATATTTGATGAACTGGCATCACTGATAAGGTACTTTTCCCTGCTACAAGTCCACAATATTATTAACAATCATAAAATTTTGCACCTCACACATCATATTTAGCTTACACTGACCATCCCATCAGGTAGAGTAGGTGGGTGTTGGAACTGGACCTGTGAACAGCAGTCTGGACTTGCAAGACCTGCAGCGTGGATGGATGATAACTGGGGAAATGCCCCAGCTAAAATATTTTGTAAAATGTTGGTTCTATTTGCAAATGGATGTAAAAAATGAATAAACAACTAGAAAGTGCATTTTCTGAAGAAACTGCAGTGTGAATGCTTGAATCTGAATGTATGCACTGAAATGAAATAATTACTGAATATTAAGCTAAAAATGTTGAATTAGCTGGAAAATACAGACTTTTTAACCTGAAAACAAAAGTGCAGAACTTTTGAAAGCTGATTTTCACACAGAAGAAGTTGGAAAATAGCTGGTAATGTTTAAAATGTAAATTAGAAAAAGATGAGTAATGACAAAAGAAAATTTAGTCAGAAAACCTCGGAATGAACTAAAAATAATAATAATAATAATAAAAGCTCATATTCTTCTAATCACTTAAAGACTGGAATTATGTATTATAAATCTCTAATTCATAAAAAAATAATAAAAATAAATGTAAAAACAAATTTGTTGAATTGAGCTGAACAGATGAACAAACATTCTGGAGAAAATACAAGCTTTAATATACAGCATAATGTTTTTCGGACATATACACATGTGTATATCATGTTTAATGATATTACATACATCAATTTGTTTTGTATGTCATAGAAAATAACATAAAATAACATAAAAATCTTCATATTCATAAAAGTCATATTTTACAGCTTCTTTCTGAAAAGGACTTAAATTAATTCAACATTTTTTTTTCAAAATAGAATAAAAATCATTTTAAAAAGAGATGTTTGCAATGTTTTAAGGTGTTAATAATCTGATCCTGTCATGTGTCTGTCCATTCTTAAAGAACAAATTACAAAATAATAAACAAATAAAATTGAAATTAAAGTAGCTTTTTTTGTTAAACACTTCACAGGAGAATAAATGAAAATAACTAAATTAAATAACTAAATGAAAAATAATAAGCAACATATGAAATACATGAAAATTCAACTTTTAAAACCACAATCCTGAACCTTTAAATTGTGTTGGTTTCTTAGAACATGGCTGAACAGCTGTTTCTATCGGTCTACTTAATCTACTGATCTGTCTACACATCTTTTTATTACTCATTCTTTTTTGTGTTTTAATGTAAACAGAGTCCACACAGTGGTAAAAGAGAACTGTATAGAGGTTTTTGAGTTAAACTCAAATGAAAGCCTAAGGTGGTGACACAGTTTAACGCATGTAAATAATCAAATAAACACATTAGTCCTTTTTGTGAACATGGATAAATAAGTATCATTAGTTTACAGCATTGTTCAGCCATGCCACTAAATGCTTTTTAACACAGTGTTTTAACCTGGGCTCAGACACAAAGTCCCAAATTTAGTTAGTCCCTGACTTTGAGTTGTGGTTATGACTAATTATTATACACAAGGCTTTATCTATCTGAACTCTAAGGACACAAATATGAAAAAACCTATACTTACCAGCTGATACCCCACGTTACACACTGGGTGTGCCATGTGACCTGAAACTTTGGTACAAACCCATCATAATCATTCTGTTAACACTGTTTTTTAACACTGTTTGTGTTGCTGTTCAGCAGTTTAAAATGTTTTAGATTGGATTACATGGAATGAATTTGAGTTCTCTTGGGGTTTTTTGTCTGTGTTTCGTTCTTAGCAGATTTTTTTTTCCATACTGTTGAATTCCAGTTACCACATTTCTGGTCATATGACATCCCGAGTGCCCAGTTAAAAAAATCCCCACAGTTAATTCAACATTAAAACAAAATAAAAATATGTTAAATAAATAAAGGTTTGCCCTGTGATGAAATATTAAATGAGCATACACTGTACAGAGCACTAACAATGAAAACAATCCTTTAGCCTGTTGATCAGAGAGAGGCCGTCATTATGTCCATTTAAAACCTGTAATCAAAGAGCACAACGTTTCTGTGAAACTATAAAGTCCCATATGATCCTCATCATGTCCAGTGACTTCAGAGGATCCTCCCTGTCATCCGGCCAGTGTTTGATGTGTGGCAAGCAGCACAGAAGCAGGATAGCTGAGGACTTTAAAAGAAGAGCAGAAAACAGGAACATATGTAGTTGTAAATGTAAATATCAGTGATACTTGTCTTGTCAAAGGGAATAAAATAATGAAAACGTTAACTTACACACTCATTTAGGGAGGATCTTGACACTGCACAGAGGAGGCAAAGTCAGTCTGACAATGATGGTGGTCTCCAGGGATGTTTTCCTGCAGCAACATTCCTGCCGACTGGCCATATGATCCAGAGTAGTTGGTTTGTAAGGAACAGAAAGGTTTATATGTTAGGTAGTGTGCACTTAGAGCTGGTCCTAAGAAACAAACACATCCTGTAATAAACTGAATACCTGTAGTAGTGCTGCTGCAAATATAAAGCCCTTCTATCATGTGTGGTTTCGAAGAAGGTGTTTTGGAGGCTCAGTCACAGAAACTGTGCAGTCTGTTCAGTCCTGAGTGTCTCAGCTCTGAAGGGGATGGATAACAGAGGGAGAACACCTGAGTACAGACATTACAATACACTCAAAATAACACTCCTAAGGTCAAGTGAAAACACAATTTAAACGCTTTACAAAGAATTAATACATGTTTTCATGAAAATAATGTCATTATTCAGGTAAAATCTCATTGAGATTTAAAATCTCATTTCCAAGAGAGACCTGGCATTAACCCTTTTCGTTGTGAGTAAATCTCACCGACTGCTTGTGGGCCAAGCTAGAAGGAAGACTTATCACAGAATCTCTCCTGTGCTCCAGATGTGAAGTCTCACGCTCTGATCGTACAGCGATGAAGATGGGGATGATGAAGCCTCTCTGATCTGTGGCATTACAGTTTCTGGCTGCTATGTGCTTCACACTGTTGGATTTTACATGTGAAGCTTGGAGAAGACACAGAACTGTGTCTCTCTTAACAAAAAAAAAGAAAACAAAACCGAGTCCCTTTGATCTGTTTGAGTCTTGCATCTACATATGCAAAGAGATGTCTTGACACCATAGACACTTCGTCAATGACGATTATTTCAGCATTCAAAAGTTCTGATCTGACTTCATCCAGCTGATTGCCAAGTCCCTGAATGGGAGGTTTTAAGCTTCTAGGGAGCTTGAGAAGAGAATGCAGTGTTGTTCCAGAAATGTTAAATGCTGCAGTCCCAGTGAAAGCAGTTAACAGGACAGTGGGTTTTGATATGTCAACGTCGTCTGCATATCTGGGCACTTTGCTCAGTATCTTAGATGCTTCTGAGTAGATGCATTTGATAAGATGTGATTTTCCTGTTCCAGCACCACCATTAATATAAAAGAAAAACTGCTCTGGATTTAGAGCACAGACTCTTTAATGCACCAGTCTCTAACTGCATAAAATATGCAGGCTTGCTTCTTATTCAGATTCTGAAACATCTGACGTAACAATGTGGAATCAATAGCAGGGGTTCCCTGATGGCTCTGACTTCTGTTGAAGCATCAGCCTGACGACTGTAGTCGGGCACATCTTCCTGTTCATTTTCATTGTCTCGCTCTCTTTCTTGTTCAACAAGTGGCAACCTTACGAGATCTGATTCAGGTGCCAGATTACATCATTCGTCAGTCACACCTCTGTTCTGCTCATATTCCTCAACAGCGCTCTCGATCTCCTCACTGTTTTTCTCATATTTCTCTCTGTTTCTTTTGACAATGTGTTGCACGTACTCAAGACGGTCAGTACCTGGTAGCTGTACACAGCCAGCACCATAGAAAGCCTGATAGGTTGGCAAAGATGGTGTTTTCAGTTCATGGTCTGAACGATGAGGAAGGTACAGTTTAAGCAGTCTTCCGTAATATTGCTCTGGATGTTTTTCTTGTGAGCAGCGGTGAAATCTGATGATAGCAGGCTTATCGTTTTTGCGCCTTTGCACAAATCCCATCTCATTGAGAAGGGCAAAACATCTTTACCTTTTGTCTGTTGGCCATAGACAATCCTGCAAGTAGCAGCAAAGTCTGCCATGCACATCTCCTCATACTCTGGAGTTTCAGGTCTGGCTTTGTATTTGTCATTCAAAGATGTCATCCAAACATTGGAAGACTCAGGTGTTGTGTTGTCCAGAACTGACAGGGGACGACTCATTTTCACAGGATTATCATCAGTTGGTATGAATATTACAGCACGTGAACATTGCTTCATGTGAAGACCACATACACGAGCAACACACTCCTGTGCACTGATCTCTCGCTTCTTGGAATATGCCTGCATGACGGCTCTCATTTCATCGCACTCATTTACACTGTCCTTATGGGAGTTCTCAATGACAGTTTTCAGGTACTCAGATAGCCCGCCTTCTTTTTTTGATATATATTTCATTAAATAATTTGCAGCGCCGAAAGCATCTAAAACAAAGCTTATGTCGATATTACTGTTCCAGGCTTCAAGCAGATGTGGATTATAGCCGTTTATCCAAGAGTCTTTTGGATCACGCTTTAGTATGATGGTACTCCTTGTGTTCATTTTATTCAGGTATCGCTCATATTCTGCATGTGTCAACTTGCATCTTGCCAAGAGCTGCTCTAAACTCATGGAAGCAGTTTCAGGTTCATTCAGCAGCTGGTTCAGTGGTCTGAGCTTGTTCTTTGCTGTTTCTACCTCCAGTTCATCATCCTCACTGGGTCTTGTGATCATCGTCTCATTGCAGGGTGATTTAGGAAAACCAAAACGGCACCCGGAGCTTAAACTCCTAAAGCACGTCTTTGTGTGGTTCTTACTGTGTTTTTGCACTTCTGTAACTTTCTTGTAAAGTTCAGGTTGTTTATGTGGATCAGGCAGCTGAGCTGTGATGTATTTGTTTATAAAATCAACAACAGTTTGATCATCATCCTCCTCAAACACAGGAGCACCTTCTACCCACAGGAGGCAGTGTATGTGTGGGCTTCCTCTGTGCTGAAATTCAACTCTGTAAAAGTAGTCAATGACTTTGCCAAGTGGCTCTGCAGGAGATAAGAGTAAATCTCTGAATAATGCTTCAACTCTCTTGTCAAACATGCGCATTGTTGTGACAGGATTGCTTCTCAGGATGTCACACTTTGCTGACCAGTCGAGTCCTTCAAAATTGACTTGTTCACCTTGCTGCCTTGTTATTGCCTCAATCACTTCAGGCCAGCGCATTTCAGCAGCTGAAAATGTGCAAAAGAACGTGGGAGTTCCCAACTGTCTGATCATGGCAAAAAGATCTCTTGTTGTTTTCTCCCAATAGGCTGGGGTTCCTCTCAGAGGCTGCATGAATCTCACTGCATCTTTATTTCTCACCAGTTTCTCCACCTCATGTTTATCTTGTAACATGCCTGAGGTTATTTTTCTCCCATCTCTGGTCAAAGGCTTTGCCTTTCTTAACTGTATTGTCATGCTGGAAGTAGCCAAGTGTATTTCAGTCACAAACTGTGCAAAGAACAAATAGTTTGTGTCTCTGGCAAAACGATCATCCATGCAGAAAAGTCTTGATTTGAAATACCCACTGGGGATACTTTGATCAGCCTTCTTTCATCAAGTGTGTTTTGGCCTGTAGGAAACTGCACAGTGAAGGCCATGGCCTCCAGTTTAGGTGTTTTTTGAAAAAACTTATTGGATTGTTTCTCTCTGCAGGAGCAACAGAGTAGATTCCTTCACTGAAACATAATATCTCCTCAGCCACATCAGGGGCTGCAAACAGGACTCAAGTGCAAAACCACCATTAGTCAGTCCATCTGCTTGGTCTGAATCATCTCTCATCTGCTCATGTGGTTGTTCACCATCACAGGATAACATGTCAATATCCTGTTCATTTTTATTTTGTGCTTCACTCAGTGCATTTTTCTCACAGCTGTCAATTTCCATTAAATCAGCCTCATCATAATCGTCCTCATTCATGTTTTCATCATCATCATCCTCATCATCTTCATCAGGAAGAGTTGGATCACACAGCTCAGCATCATCTCTGATGCTCACATCCTTATACTGTGGATGAATCTGCTTGAGTTTATGCAGTGCTTGCACAAGTTTAGACCAGCTTACAGTCTGAAACAGCTGATGACCTTTGTAAGACAAGCGTCTCTTCAGTTTTACTCTCATCACCTGAGAATTAATTCTCAATCGAGGTAGTGCTTCAACAGTTTCCTGTACCTCTGATGGGACACAGACCACATTCCCTCTAATTGCTCTGTCTGCCTTTGGGAAGAGGAATAATCTTGGCAAATGGTATGCACTTGGCTATGAGATGTCTCTCCAGTATGTTGAGATCAGACAGTTCAGGTGGAATATCAGCAAGCTCCAGTTTATTGGCAACAGCAAGTGCTGGCATGGATCCATTTTTAAGATGATTGTGGCAGGTGTGACAAATCCACTCTCTTTCTCTCATCAGGCACATTGCACTGCTCATTTCTGCAGTTTTCATCACAAACATGAACATACTTTCCTGTCAAACATGTTGCAACCACATGTGGGTTTTTGACATAATTTGACCTTGTGCAGGGTCGCACTTGGTTTGGAAATGAAGCCTTGAAACATACAGTACATGGGTATGATGGTCCAGCTTTGATTTGTGATTTGAACACAGATATGGCCTCGTTGATCACACTGTTGTCACTCTCTTGGGTTTGTCTGTTCACCCATCTGTATTTCCTTTTATTTTCATTGCACATCTCATGTTGTGCATAATCCTGAATGCAAGATTACTTTGATACCTGTCTCGCATTAGTTGTTTCATTAGTTGTCTGTGTCTTACTCTGAAGGTGTTGTCATTTGCATACCGCTGAGTAACTCGAGATCTCTGTCTCTCTCTGAATTCTGGGCTTTCTTGATACCTTTTAGTGATGTAGTTTTTTTGTTTTTTTCTAAATTCAGCATCATCACAATAGCATCTTTTAATATATTGTTGTTGTGCCTTTCTGAATTCAGCATTCTCACAGTAACGTCTTTTAATATATTGTTGTTGTTTCTTTCTAACTGTAGCATTCTCAGAAAAACGTGTTTTAACATATTGTTTTTGTTTCTTTCTGAATTCATCATTTTCACAGTAACGTCTTCTAATATATCGCTGTTGTTTCTGTCTGAATTCATCATGCTCACAATAACGTCTTTTCATATACTGTTGTTTTTTCTGTCTAACTTCAGGATTGTTTTTGTATGCCGTGCTTGTGCAAGATTTTTTCTTTTCTTTGTAATCTTTATTTGAAGCATACTTTTGTCGTTCTTTCCTTTTTTGGTTTTCTTTTCTCTGATTTCTGGGTTTCTCTGATGCCATTAATCTTCTTTTCATTTTGTGCCTTTGTTGTTTATTAACTTTTTTCAATTTTTGTAAAACTATATCAGAAAGATCACAGGCAGCAACATTTTTTATTGCAGCATTTGATTGACATGAAAAAGCATCATTCGATGGAAAGAAATTTAATTCACTGCATAGTTCTTCAGTTGGTATATTAGGAGGTTGATTCTGATCTTCATATGATGTGAACTGAGTCATGTGGTCTTCTTTTTGTTTCACCGGTGGCGTACAAATGGACATCTGACAAAAGATGTTCTCAGTCAGATCAGTGGTTGTGTTTCTCCTTGGAGTAGAGGAGTTTGCTTCATCAACAGTTTTATCAGAGTGAGTAGGTGCCACAGCAGTGGCAGCTGTTGGTCTGCAGACTGTGTCTGTGATAGTATCACTCAGGTTGACTGTGCTCATACTGTAGAACTGCACAGGCTTCAGCTCATAGTTACAAGAGGGTGATATCTCCATCATTTGATAAGAATCTTGTAGCCTCTTAATCATGTCACTGAGGAGTGTGAATTTCAGCATCACAGCTGTACCACGATTACGTGACAGTAGTGCTAGAGGAAAACCACTGGGTGTTCTGGAGTGTGGATCAAAGAAACCATATTCGCCTGATGTGGATCTGAACACTGCGATACAAAATCCACTCATAATCAGTAAGGCATACTGCACATCTGACAACAGGCAGCTCAGTCCTGCTTCTAAGCTGAGAAAGGTATCTACTGCTTCCTCTGGAGGTTCTTCAAATGTCCCATACCGGGAAGGCTGTGTCATGTCGACATGATACATAGACCTGCGAGCATAAACTTTGTCTGGCAGCTCATCGGTTGCCAAATGAATATTTTTAGGAAATCTTTTCTTGGCCTCTTTGTACATCACATCACCTTTATCCAAGACCAGATTAAGGTCAGCTGTAGTCATGTTTTCATTCTCATGAAGGAATGCAAGAAATGTGAGTGAGTTACATGTGCACTGCTTGTTTCTGGAGTCTCCATATTTAGGATGAGCCTGGCTGTGAGATGCACAGACATGTGTAACAGAGGGCTGGTTTTCAAGCTTCACTCTTTCTGCATGAGATGGTCCTGCCACATCACTGTGACGGCCTCTTTTCACAAAATCAGCATAACCCACCTGTGGGGCACTTGACACCTCATGTTGTTCATTAAATTCATGCTGCAGTCCACTCTTTACAGCATCAGCATAGGATACCTGTTGTACATGTGCAGGAACATGTTGACCTGCCTGTTTAACACTGTCAGCATTGGTCTTTTCAGACACACTGTCTTCTGCAGAGCACTGAGGAAAATCACACTCAGCTTGTTCACATGTTGGTACACTGTGAAACTCATGGAACTTCTTCCAGCGTTGTTTTGCAGGTTGTGACTTTTTCTGCTTTTTTGGCATTTTTACACACCTTTAAGTGTTTCTGTTAGTCTTTAGAAAATATGTTTATAAAATAAGAGTGGCACACACCAGGAGATGTTGTCTTTGTCTTTATATTTCAGTTTTTATTTCTCAGAAACAGTTGTGTTTGTTTGACAGTTTGTTCTTCAGTCGAGAGAATATACCTCTGTGGAGAAGACAAGTCCACCAATACACAATCAGCTTGAATTTAACAGGCCAATGAGAATGCTCTATTCAGTTGGCCTATACTAACTACTGACAAACTATTAATCTGCGGCAAAACCCTGTCAAATCTGTCTTATTGTACCTATTGAAAAAGTTAATCTTACTACAACTGCTTAGATGCAACAGACATTTTTAGGTTTAACCTTGGCAGAGTGAGAGACAGAGATCGTTAGGCAGGCAGGTGTGAGCCTGGTTGCTATAGTGACTGCACCCAATGGCTCCATACATACACACACAGACATGCACCTCACTTTTGCTGCTTAAAATGAACAGAAAAGTCAGCCCGAAACACATCGCTCCCAAATGAAAAGTACATGTCGTATTGACAAAATTCTTTCGCCGTGAGCGCCAGCAATGTCCAGTCTACCAAATTCTCAGTTTTCATGCCTGTGGAGTTTATTATATGGACGTGGTGACAGTGGAAAGACACCATGCTCTTCTGATTTTCAAACGAACCTTCTGAGCCATTTTAACATTAGAGTCTATGGAAGAGTTGGAGGGAGGAGGCTGTGCTTTGGTGACATTTATGAAAGAACCATAACACCTAGTACAATAGTAAACACATTGGATGAAAGAGGACAGCGATGGCTACGTTTTGAGGGTAAAATCATATTTGTAGAGCAAATGCCACGGACACAGCAGCAGTTTTAAAAAAGATTTTAAGATTAATTTTTTTGCTCCTCTCACTCTAGCAGTTGAGCTGTCTCACTCTAGCCCCAACATTCCGTCCCATACACACCCATTATAAACTCTGAAACGGGTGAAAAAACATCATGAAACTTCAACTGGAACTGAAGAAAAAGTATAATAGATATTGAAAAGATAAATACAAGTTGAATAGTTGAATGTCTTGTCTTTGTTTTAAAGTTTGAATGGTGGGTCTACGTCAATGTATGTGGAAGTAGATACAGTTTAAAGAGGAGTAAGTTGAAGGATAATTTGAAGGGTCTCCCCATTGAAATACATGGGAAATTTTTGTTGAAAAAAGTTGAATAATTTTAAAAATATAAATGTAATAAATGAGAAAAATACAAGCAGTCATGTCCAAAAGAAGAGGAATCTAACGGTGTTTGAATGGTTTTTCTAAGTTGAACGGTTTTGAAGGAGATAGAGTACAAAAAAAGCGTACGGAATAGATAAAATAGAATAAAGATTAGAAGAACAATACTGTGAATGCTTTAAGCATTCACACTAACTAGAAAGTGCATTTTCTGAAGAAACTGCAGTGTGAATGCTTGAATCTGAATGTATGCACTGAAATGAATTAATTGCTGATTTTAAGTCAATAATTTTGAATGAGATGAAAAAAACTGAATTTTAAACTGAAAACAAAAGTGCTAAAAGCTGACGTTCACACAGAAGAAGTAGTTGGAAAATAGCTGAAAATGTTTTAAATATAAATCAGAAAAACCTAAGAAATGAGAAAAGAAAATTTAGAGTCAGAAAACATCTGAATGAATATTAAAAGTTCATATTCTTTGAATCACTGAATGACTAACATGTGATCCCTCCACTTGGATCCACACAGTTTAAAAGTTTACATCTCTGAGCTTTGAAAGACACAGTGTTGGAAAGAGAACAACGATGGTGACGTTTTGAGGGTAAAATGATGGCTGTAGAGCAAACACTGTGGACAAGTGTTTCAGGCAGAGGCGGAGCCAGACATTTGAAACACCGGGGCTTAGCCCTAACGGGTAGTATGCATGTGGAATTTTTTTTTTTTTTTTGCTAGAAATGACTGAAAGATTAATTGGCTCTGTTTTGAGTTTTGTTCAAAAAGAATGACTTCATATAGGGAAAAATATATATCACATATGCAGGACACCTTAAACTAGTTTTGATCCAGAATTAAAACAGGACTACAACAGTTCAAAATCAGGACTACTTAGGACTTAACCAAGACAGAACCAGAATCAGAACTAGATGATAGTAGCACTAAAAATCATCATAGACCTGCACTACACTTATTTTTTAATTCTACCCAAGTCCACTATTTAGATTCAGAAAAGTTTATATAATTATTTAGCCTTGTTGTGCAAACAAGCCTGCATAACTTAATAAATATATAACTTGAAAAATAACAAACCTAAAAAGAAACACTAGGTACGAGATACATGAGTACCTATGATACGGTGATACTTTTGTTAAACAACCATTTGACTAACATGTGTGTCTCACCTGCTCTTGTTCCATCTCTGTTCTGTCCTCATTCTCCATCTCCCTCTCTGTTCCTCTCTCTCCCTCTCTGCTCCTCTCTCTCTCTCTCCCTCTCTGTTCCTCTCTCTTCCTCTTTGTGCTGACAATCATCAAATATACAGTGGAAACCGGATATTTACATACTCTTCAGATAAAAACACAAACACTTTTTAATTGTAACATCAAATCAGACTAAATGTTTATTTTTTTTAGATTGATAAATATAAAAACATATTTGTTAACTTTAAGAGTAAAGAGAGAAACTATCTGTATTTCTTAATTGCAAATGGCACCAAATTGTATTCAAAACTGAGCCACACTTATGGAGCTCCACAATTCTTTTCCTGGTGTTTTGGTTGACATCTCTTGATTTTCCCATTTCAAAGAAACAGGCTCTGTGTTTTGCCTTATATGCGTCCACAGGTGTGCCACCAATTTACTCACATGGACTCTACTAACCTATCAGAAGCTTCTTCAACTCAGAATGGAATCGTCTGCAGTTTTCTTATTAATTAACAATAAACTTAGTGTATATGTACTCCTAAATTTGATGAAAGGGATAAAAACAGACAGCTCTGTCTCTCTTTATTCTGACATTTAACTAATTCAAAAGATATTTCAATATTTATTTATCCAAAACAAAACAAGTTTACTCTAAATTGATGTTGTACAGTAAAAATATGTTCTTGTGTTTTCCATAAAGTGTATGTAAATATCTGGTTTAAATTGTGAATATACTGCTGTGTATTGAAATTCCTCTTGTTTTGCATAGAAATATACTGAACAACATACAAAGCATAATATATAAAATAACATCTACCAGAGTTTTTTCTTTGAAAGAAGCTCCTTATGTCCATTCTTGTATATCAGTACATTACTGAAACCGATTTATTTAGCCGTGAAGGGTAACAACTGAAAATATGAAATAAACACACGTAAGCTAAGACTCTCTAAAGAAACAGCGTTGTTGTTGTTCGGCTTTTCATTTCGCCATTTGTTGATTCACTTGAAGAGCAAGTAACGTAATATGGGTCAAGTGATCAGTTTGATATCAATCTTTCGTGATACACCGTCAAATTTACATTATTTGTACAGTATGAATGAGTTGCTTTGGTACCTGGTCAGACTTCAGTTCTCTGTCTGCCTGGCTCCGTTTCTCCAACAGCGCACTCGAGGCAGCAGCTGCCCCGCCCCCTCGCTCAGTCGCTTAGTGTCTGAGCTCGGATCATACCAATATTAGGGGATTTACGCACAGTCCTAAATTCCCACAGTGTGCACTATGTGCTTGAATATTGTGTGTAGTTTTTGTTTTATACAGTTGTCAGCCAGGGATCTAACTATGAAAAATTACACTCCAAAAGACCCCGGCTTCTGGAAAAACAACCGGGCTTAAGCCCAGTAAGCCACCCCACGCTCCGACCCTGGTTTCAGGCTACGTCCACACGCGTACGGGTATTTTTGAAAACTGAGATTTTCCGTTTTCGTTTTAAAAATAATCCTGTCCACACGTAAACGCAGAAATGAAGGAAAACGCTGCTAGGAACATGCCAAAGCAACAGGTGGCGATATATTCCTAACCGTGTAGAAATGTTGGCCAATCAGAAGTCTAGAAGCCTCGGCGGAAATAGTAAACAAAGATGGGGCATAGAAGCAGAACCGAATCGTATGTGTGGAGGGACAGTAAATGTGTGTGTTACAGTTACTGATTTTTGTTTTCCATTTTAGTTTTCCATTTCTATTTAGATAGGCTGATGCATGGCTTATTCTCTGATGTGTATCCTTTTCTACCTGTACTGATGCTAGCATAACTAAAGCTACCCAAGCATTAGTAAATATGTGAAGCAAGGCAGAAGGATATACTCGTAAAATGAACAGGATCATAACAAAATAACACCACTACAAGTGTAACAAAAATATATTGACATCAAATGGTATGTTATTTGAAATCAATATGAAACAATGACACGTACATTTTTTTCAATTTTTTATTTATTTAATTTTTCCCAATTGTCCAAATTAGTCTGTGATTGGCCTTATTGTCCAAGAAATCATACTTATATACAAATAAATGTGACTCTCAAATATGATTTAAATGGATCATTCCTCACTTGATGGCGAATTATCCATTTAAATATTTGCTGAGTCCTAAAATTGATGCCAGTGAACTTATCAGCGGTTGGTTTAAAAAAAAGCCCCAAAATCCCCTATGAGCAAGCACTTGGCGGCGGTGGGAGGAAAACTCCCTTTAACAGGGAGAAACCTCCGACAGAACCAGGCTCAGGAAGGGTGGCCATCTGTCGCTGCCGACTGGGGTTCAACTGTTCACTGTGCATCCTCCTTCTGACAGGAGCTTCCTACAGACCAGGTATGAATGATGCCTGAGTGGACATACAAAACTCACAAGTTCCTGGCTCTCACGGCTCCTCTGCAGAGGGTTAGTCGAAGAAGGAGGGGCATCAGGGGCGGGGACTGTGCCTCACTGCCCTCCCCTTCTCGAAGAAACCCGTCTTCAACCGAGCCGAGAGAGCCAGGAACTTGTGAGGTGTGCATGTCCTGGTGAGCCTCCACCTTTTTATAGGTGGGTGCAGCCTCGACTGTATAGAGACAGACCAGGCCAGCTGCACCACACAGACACTTCAAACCTCATCTGAGGACATAAAACACACATATACATATACATCTATATTACTATTAAAAAAATACAGTTAGGGTTCTTTTACAATGTCAGAAGGAGGGAGGCACTAAGGCACCGCCTTCCGCCCCTGGACGCCCTCGCGGTGCCCCCTCCTTCTGACAAGAACTTCCTACAGACCAGGTATGAATGATGCCTGAGTGGACATACAAAACTCACAAGTTCCTGGCTCTCATGGCTCCTCTGCAGCGGGTTAGTCGAAGAAGGAGGGGCATCGCGAGGCGTCGGGGGCGGGGACTGTGCCTCACTGCCCTCCCCGTCTCGAAGACACCCGTCTTCTACCGAGCCGAGAGAGCCAGGAACTTGTGAGGTGTGCATGTCCTGGTGAGCCTCCACCTTTTATAGGTGGGTGCAGCCTCGACTGTACAGAGACAGACCAGGCCAGCTGCACCACACAGACACTTCAAACCTCATCTGAGGACATAAAACACACATATACATCTATATTACTATTAAAAAAAAAATACAGTTAGGGTTCTTTTACAATGTCAGAAGGAGGGAGGCACTAAGGCACCGCCTTCCGCCCCTGGACGCCTCGCGGTGCCCCCTCCTTCTGACAGGAACTCCCTACAGACCAGGTATGAATGATGCCTGAGTGGACATACAAAACTCACAAGTTCCTGGCTCTCACGGCTCCTCTGCAGCGGGTTAGTCGAAGAAGGAGGGGGGCATCGCGAGGGGCGTCGGGGCGGGGACTGTGCCTCACTGCCTCCCCTTCTCGAAGAAACCCGTCTTCAACCGAGCCGAGAGAGCCAGGAACTTGTGAGGTGTGCATGTCCTGGTGAGCCTCCACCTTTTTATAGGTGGGTGCAGCCTCGACTGTATAGAGACAGACCAGGCCAGCTGCACCACACAGACACTTCAAACCTCATCTGAGGACATAAAACACACATATACATCTATATTACTATTAAAAAAAAATACAGTTAGGGTTCTTTTACAATGTCAGAAGGAGGGAGGCACTAAGGCACCGCCTTCCGCCCCTGGACGCCCTCGCGGTGCCCCCCTCCTTCTGACAGGAACTTCCTACAGACCAGGTATGAATGATGCCTGAGTGGACATACAAAACTCACAAGTTCCTGGCTCTCACGGCTCCTCTGCAGCGGGTTAGTCGAAGAAGGAGGGGCATCGCGAGGCGTCGGGGGCGGGGACTGTGCCTCACTGCCCTCCCTTCTCGAAGAAACCCGTCTTCAACCGAGCCGAGAGAGCCAGGAACTTGTGAGGTGTGCATGTCCTGGTGAGCCTCCACCTTTTTATAGGTGGGTGCAGCCTCGACTGTATAGAGACAGACCAGGCCAGCTGCACCACACAGACACTTCAAACCTCATCTGAGGACATAAAACACACATATACATCTATATTACTATTAAAAAAAAAAAATACAGTTAGGGTTCTTTTACAATGTCAGAAGGAGGGAGGCACTAAGGCACCGCCTTCCGCCCCTGGACGCCCTCGCGGTGCCCCCTCCTTCTGACAGGAACTTCCTACAGACCAGGTATGAATGATGCCTGAGTGGACATACAAAACTCACAAGTTCCTGGCTCTCACGGCTCCTCTGCAGCGGGTTAGTCGAAGAAGGAGGGGCATCGCGAGGGGCGTCGGGGGGCGGGGGACTGTGCCTCACTGCCCTCCCCTTCTCGAAGAAACCCGTCTTCAACCGAGCCGAGAGAGCCAGGAACTTGTGAGGTGTGCATGTCCTGGTGAGCCTCCACCTTTTTATAGGTGGGTGCAGCCTCGACTGTATAGAGACAGACCAGGCCAGCTGCACCACACAGACACTTCAAACCTCATCTGAGGACATAAAACACACATATACATCTATATTACTATTAAAAAAAAAAAAATACAGTTAGGGTTCCTTTACAATGTCAGAAGGAGGGAGGCACTAAGGCACCGCCTTCCGCCCCTGGACGCCCTCGCGGTGCCCCCTCCTTCTGACAGGAACTTCCTACAGACCAGGTATGAATGATGCCTGAGTGGACATACAAAACTCACAAGTTCCTGGCTCTCACGGCTACTCTGCAGCGGGTTAGTCGAAGAAGGAGGGGCATCGCGAGGGGCGTCGGGGCGGGGACTGTGCCTCACTGCCCTCCCTTCTCGAAGAAACCCGTCTTCAACCGAGCCGAGAGAGCCAGGAACTTGTGAGGTGTGCATGTCCTGGTGAGCCTCCACCTTTTTATAGGTGGGTGCAGCCTCGACTGTATAGAGACAGACCAGGCCAGCTGCACCACACAGACACTTCAAACCTCATCTGAGGACATAAAACACACATATACATCTATATTACTATTAAAAAAAAATACAGTTAGGGTTCTTTTACAATGTCAGAAGGAGGGAGGCACTAAGGCACCGCCTTCCGCCCCTGGACGCCCCTCGCGGTGCCCCTCCTTCTGACAGGAACTTCTACAGACCAGGTATGAATGATGCCTGAGTGGACATACAAAACTCACAAGTTCCTGGCTCCCACGGCTCCTCTGCAGCGGGTTAGTCGAAGAAGGAGGGCATCGCGAGGGGCGTCGGGGGCGGGGACTGTGCCTCACTGCCCTCCCTTCTCGAAGAAACCCGTCTTCAACCGAGCCGAGAGAGCCAGGAACTTGTGAGGTGTGCATGTCCTGGTGAGCCTCCACCTTTTTATAGGTGGGTGCAGCCTCGACTGTATAGAGACAGACCAGGCCAGCTGCACCACACAGACACTTCAAACCTCATCTGAGGACATAAAACACACATATACATATACATCTATATTACTATTAAAAAAACAATACAGTTAGGGTTCTTTTACAATGTCAGAAGGAGGGAGGCACTAAGGCACCGCCTTCCGCCCCTGGACGCCCTCGCGGTGCCCCCTCCTTCTGACAGGAACTTCCTACAGACCAGGTGTGAATGATGCCTGAGTGGACATACAAAACTCACAAGTTCCTGGCTCTCACGGCTCCTCTGCAGCGGGTTAGTCGAAGAAGGAGGGGCATCGCGAGGGGCGTCGGGGGCGGGACTGTGCCTCACTGCCCTCCCTTCTCGAAGAAACCCGTCTTCAACCGAGCCGAGAGAGCCAGGAACTTGTGAGGTGTGCATGTCCTGGTGAGCCTCCACCTTTTATAGGTGGGTGCAGCCTCGACTGTATAGAGACAGACCAGGCCAGCTGCACCACAGACACTTCAAACCTCATCTGAGGACATAAAACACAAATATACATCTATATTATTAAAAAAAGAAAATAAAGTTAGGGTTCTTTTACAATGTCAGAAGGAGGGAGGCACTAAGGCACCACCTTCCGCCCCTGGACGCCCTCGCGTGCCCCCCCTCCTTCTGACAAGAACTTCCTACAGACCAGGTATGAATGATGCCTGAGTGGACATACAAAACTCACAAGTTCCTGGCTCCCACGGCTCCTCTGCAGCGGGTTAGTCGAAGAAGGAGGGGCATCGCGAGGCGTCGGGGGGGCGGGGACTGTGCCTCACTGCCCTCCCTTCTCGAAGAAACCCGTCTTCAACCGAGCCGAGAGAGCCAGGAACTTGTGAGGTGTGCATGTCCTGGTGAGCCTCCACCTTTTATAGGTGGGTGCAGCCTCGACTGTATAGAGACAGACCAGGCCAGCTGCACCACAGACACTTCAAACCTCATCTGAGGACATAAAACACAAATATACATCTATATTACTATTAAAAGAAAATAAAGTTAGGGTTCTTTTACAATGTCAGAAGGAGGGAGGCACTAAGGCACCACCTTCCGCCCCTGGGCGCCTCGCGGTGCCCCCTCCTTCTGACAAGAACTTCCTACAGACCAGGTATGAATGATGCCTGAGTGGACATACAAAACTCACAAGTTCCTGGCTCTCACGGCTCCTCTGCAGCGGGTTAGTCGAAGAAGGAGGGGCATCGCGAGGGGCGTCGGGGCGGGGACTGTGCCTCACTGCCCTCCCTTCTCGAAGAAACCCGTCTTCAACCGAGCCGAGAGAGCCAGGAACTTGTGAGGTGTGCATGTCCTGGTGAGCCTCCACCTTTTTATAGGTGGGTGCAGCCTCGACTGTATAGAGACAGACCAGGCCAGCTGCACCACAGACACTTCAAACCTCATCTGAGGACATAAAACACAAATATACATCTATATTACTATTAAAAGAAAATAAAGTTAGGGTTCTTTTACAATGTCAGAAGGAGGGAGGCACTAAGGCACCACCTTCCGCCCCTGGACGCCCTCGCGGTGCCCCCCTCCTTCTGACAAGAACTTCCTACAGACCAGGTATGAATGATGCCTGAGTGGACATACAAAACTCACAAGTTCCTGGCTCTCACGGCTCCTCTGCAGCGGGTTAGTCGAAGAAGGAGGGGCATCGCGAGGGGCGTCGGGGCGGGGACTGTGCCTCACTGCCCTCCCTTCTCGAAGAAACCCGTCTTCAACCGAGCCGAGAGAGCCAGGAACTTGTGAGGTGTGCATGTCCTGGTGAGCCTCCACCTTTTTATAGGTGGGTGCAGCCTCGACTGTATAGAGACAGACCAGGCCAGCTGCACCACACAGACACTTCAAACCTCATCTGAGGACATAAAACACACATATACATATATATTACTATTAAAAAAAAAAAAAATACAGTTAGGGTTCTTTTACAATGTCAGAAGGAGGGAGGCACTAAGGCACCGCCTTCCGCCCCTGGACGCCCTCGCGGTGCCTCCCTCCTTCTGACAGGAACTTCCTACAGACCAGGTGTGAATGATGCCTGAGTGAACATACAAAACTCACAAGTTCCTGGCTCTCACGGCTCCTCTGCAGCGGGTTAGTCGAAGAAGGAGGGGCATCGCGAGGGGCGTCGGGGCGGGGACTGTGCCTCACTGCCCTCCCTTCTCGAAGAAACCCGTCTTCAACCGAGCCGAGAGAGCCAGGAACTTGTGAGGTGTGCATGTCCTGGTGAGCCTCCACCTTTTATAGGTGGGTGCAGCCTCGACTGTATAGAGACAGACCAGGCCAGCTGCACCACACAGACACTTCAAACCTCATCTGAGGACATAAAACACACATATACATCTATATTACTATTAAAAAAAAAAAACAGTTAGGGTTCTTTTACAATGTCAGAAGGAGGGAGGCACTAAGGCACCGCCTTCCGCCCCTGGACGCCTCGCGGTGCCCCCCTCCTTCTGACAGGAACTTCCTACAGACCAGGTATGAATGATGCCTGAGTGGACATACAAAACTCACAAGTTCCTGGCTCTCACGGCTCCTCTGCAGCGGGTTAGTCGAAGAAGGAGGGGCATCGCGAGGGGCGTCGGGGGGCGGGGGACTGTGCCTCACTGCCCTCCCCTTCTCGAAGAAACCCGTCTTCAACCGAGCCGAGAGAGCCAGGAACTTGTGAGGTGTGCATGTCCTGGTGAGCCTCCACCTTTTTATAGGTGGGTGCAGCCTCGACTGTATAGAGACAGACCAGGCCAGCTGCACCACACAGACACTTCAAACCTCATCTGAGGACACAAAACACACATATACATATACATCTATATTACTATTAAAAAAAACAATACAGTTAGGGTTCTTTTACAATGTCAGAAGGAGGGAGGCACTAAGGCACCGCCTTCCGCCCCTGGACGCCCTCGCGGTGCCCCCTCCTTCTGACAGGAACTTCCTACAGACCAGGTGTGAATGATGCCTGAGTGGACATACAAAACTCACAAGTTCCTGGCTCTCACGGCTCCTCTGCAGCGGGTTAGTCGAAGAAGGAGGGCATCGCGAGGGGCGTCGGGGGCGGGGGACTGTGCCTCACTGCCCTCCCTTCTTGAAGAAACCCGTCTTCAACCGAGCCGAGAGAGCCAGGAACTTGTGAGGTGTGTGCATGTCCTGGTGAGCCTCCACCTTTTTATAGGTGGGTGCAGCCTCGACTGTATAGAGACAGACCAGGCCAGCTGCACCACACAGACACTTCAAACCTCATCTGAGGACATAAAACACACATATACATATATATATTACTATTAAAAAAAAAAATACAGTTAGGGTTCTTTTACAATGTCAGAAGGAGGGAGGCACTAAGGCACCGCCTTCCGCCCCTGGACGCCTCGCGGTGCCCCCTCCTTCTGACAGGAACTTCCTACAGACCAGGTATGAATGATGCCTGAGTGGACATACAAAACTCACAAGTTCCTGGCTCCCACGGCTCCTCTGCAGCGGGTTAGTCAAAGAAGGAGGGGCATCGCGAGGGGCGTCGGGGCGGGGACTGTGCCTCACTGCCCTCCCCTTCTCGAAGAAACCCGTCTTCAACCGAGCCGAGAGAGCCAGGAACTTGTGAGGTGTGCATGTCCTGGTGAGCCTCCACCTTTTATAGGTGGGTGCAGCCTCGACTGTATAGAGACAGACCAGGCCAGCTGCACCACACAGA